>NC_056744.1:953238649-953391149 GCF_019279795.1 Protopterus annectens
GGTAGGGAGAGTAGCAGATGTGAGTGCCATTCTTCCTTTACCTATCTGACTGTGCATGCTGCTATGGCTGCTGATGGTGTATCAGGTCTGTATGCTTGTAGGGACAGACTGTGAAATGTCATGTAACACCTCATGGTTCCCAGTACACTGTGATTTTGGCCAGTATATGTCAGTCTAGTGTGTGACTGGCAATCAGGATATGTTTGTTCAGACAGTAGTTCTATTCTGGAGTTCATTTTGGGTACTGGTATGTTGCTGTGACTGTGGTGCAAATGTTTTTGGGAGGACATTTTTGCACCACTATCTGCTTTCCACTACAGTTTCAGCCCTGTAGTGCATTCTATATTTGAATATACATGGGTAATTGCCCAGAGCTGATGTGGGGGAGTATCGTGTTGGTCTTACTGTGCTTCATAAGGTGCTGAGTGACATGTTTGGCAGCTGTCAGGGGATTTCCATTTTGTTACATGACAGTGGCTATACCTCTACACTGTCCAGAGGCTTAGACACTGCCCAGATGCATGGCTCATATGTTTGGTCTGTTCTCCAAACAGTTGTTGACCCTCATTAATCAGTAGGATACTCTGGGGAATGCAGTCAGTAAATGCTAACATCCATTGGTGTTACTGACTTCATATCCCTCAGAAAAGATATGTGACAACAAACTCTGTAACACAAGAAACTGTCTAGATTTATAACAGCAATATTTACAATATACCCCTGTGTTTGGGCCTTGCTCCCCCAGTTGTGTCAGGCTTTGTCCAGTGTCATGCACTAAGAGGTTCAGAGGTATGTAGTAACATTATTCATTTCCTTCATTCCTGCTACCTTCCCAGTGATGTCATAGACACTCCAGACATGTAACAAGGAAGTGGCCATAGATATGAGTCCTGTGCCTATACATTCTGTGGGAAACTGTACATTTGAGAAGTCTGTGTATGTCCAGCCATTGTTAACAGACTGTCAGGATTGGGTAGCAGTGTAGATTCTGCATGTTATTTGGGCTGTGTAGGGAGGGGGTATATGTGAGTGTCATGGGACATTTCTATCTGACTGTGCATGGTGCTCCGGTTTCTGGTTCCCTATCACCTGTATATGTTTCTATGGGCAGACTGTAGCATGTCCCATCCCACCTCAAGATTCCCACTACACTGGGACTTGGGGCAGTATATGTAGGGATAAAATGTGAGTGACAAATGGGATATTGTTTCTCACACAGTCATTCATTATACTGTAGTGTTCAATTTGCTTACTGGTATGTCGCTGTGACTGTGGTGCAATTGGTTGTGGGTATGCACTTTCACACCAGTGTCTATTTTCCACTAGTGTTACATCCCTGTAGTGCCTGTTATAGTTGCAAATGCATGTGTACAGCCCCAGAGCCTGATTTGGGTAGTGTTATGTCAGTCTGATTGTAGATTGGATGCTGCTTGCTAGCTGTCGGTAGTTTCCCTAATGTTGTGTTATGTCCACACATTCATAGGATGTCCAGTTGTATGGCTGATATCTTTGGTCTGGTCCCCATGACTGTTGTGTATTCCTGACACATCAGTGGGATGATATGGGGACTGAGGTCACTAACTAATGAGATACAATTAAGTCCCTGACTTGTGATATTTCAGTCAATATATGTTAGGACATACAGTGTTACTACATCAACTTTCTCAGCTTATCTACTCATGTATTTTGGATATGTCCCTATTTTCATGCCTTTGTTCACCCACTTTGTAAGTCTTGGTCCAGATTCATTGCACTAAGGGGTTCTGAGCATACTTCTCCACTGCTAGGATTTTTACAGAATGTCCGGATGTTTGGCCCATACTTTTGTTCTGTTCCACAATTTATTTGTATTTGTCTGGTAAATCACTGTGATGATCCAAGGATATATGTCAGTAAATAATGATATAATATTTCAGTTTCCATCCTCATATCCTTCAGTAATTGTCTACTAAAATGCACCCTGTTGCTGTAGCAAATGTCTTCATTTCTAACAGCGATATTTGAAATATGTCCCTATATGTGGTCCACCCCCCCATTTTACAGCCTTTCTACATGTTTCTTGCACTAAGAGGGTGAGAGGGATGGTTCTGAAGTCTCACTGCACTGCATGTTATATATATATATATATATATATATATATATATATATATATATATATTTCCCTTATTTTATATATTTATATATGTATATATTATGTATCTACTATTTCATATATATGTTTCAACAGACATATATTATCCATATATATATATATATATATATATATATATATATATATATATATATATATATCTATATATATATATATATATATATATATATATATATATATATATATATATATATATAGATATCTATATATATATAGGCGTATATGTCTATATACAACACATGACTGATTCCACAGAGCTTTCTCCCTGATGTTATATGCCTCTATTGCATGATATGTTTGAAAAAGCAGCATAAATTCCTACACCTCAGATGATGTAGTGGTACATTCCTCTCACTTTACTGTAGAGGGTCATGGGTTTGAGACTTGGGACAGATGATTTTTTTTCCCTTAATGTTAAATGACCAGAATGCATGATATGTTTGTTAAACATTACAGATACTGACAGCTCAGATGGTGTTGTGATATGTTGCTGTGATTGTAGAGGACAGCATCCTACGTCTGAGACTTAGCAGGGCTGGCGATTTTGTTTCTGGGCAGAACAAGGTCTGATGGACACAAACTGATTAAGGCACTTTTAAGCAGTTGTAAGCGGGTTTGAGTGGGTTTGTCTGATGGTAAGCGATGACAAGCTACAGTTAATCCATTTTAGCTTCACTTACCGCCTCTTATTCCCGCTTACCCCCTTGCTAATTTCTTTAACAGAAAAGAAAAAGGGGTGATAGGAAAGTGGTGAAAAAGGAGCATTCAGAGGGAAGTACAGTATGTAAAGTAGCTAAGGATGTGCAGGACAGGTGTAGGGAAGGTCCATAGCTGTCCATTTCCTCTAAAGCAACAGCTTTGAATTTTTACAGAATTTGGAGGTGAATTTGAACACTCAAACCCCTGAGAGAGGGTTAAGGACAACAGTAATGTGTTGTCAAGCCCATTGGATCAGATTACATGTGTCCATTTTACACATGTGCGAAATGAACAACTATTTATGGGATGTAATTTTTTTGGGGGGGAACATATGCCCTTTTTTTTTTTTTTTTTATAAGGTGAGAGTGGGATGCTGGGGAAGGAGAGTAGGTATACCTGGGGATGTAAGTTTGGTAGGAAGACAGACAAGACAGCAGACAGGGGTGGTATATGACACATGTGAGGGGTAAACACCTTGGACGGGGAGGGTGGTTGGGAATCAGACACCCATGAGCCCCCAAATGGATACAGTTGGACTGAGATCCCCACCCATGGGCAGTCACCACTGCACCTTCATGGCCCCAAAGGTGGCTGTGCTGGGGGCTGGACAGGAGGGCATGCTGACCCTCAATATGCACCAGGTGGCCCTTAATATGTGGCAGCTGTCCACCAAACATTTTTTGGATGGTGCTACGCACAAAACCCTGGACCTAGGTACGGGTGATGGTTTCTTGTCCGAGTGCACTCTCAGCGGTGGTGGGCCCCATCCCCTGAGTTCCACCTGAAGGTGGTGCAAGATCAGGAGATGAGGCGGTCCCAGGTTGGGTCCCAGACATTCTTGGGCCCTGGTGCCAAGGCCAGAAGAGGCAGGACAGCCAAATCTGCCTGGTTCTGCCTTTCCAGATATGCTATGGTCTTAGGTTTTACAAACTATGTTGGCTAGTCATGAACAAACCATTTCAAAATGAGTTTTATCAGCATGCAGAACACCCTAAACTGCGAAATTCAAAAGCTTGAACCATCATAGTTGTCCCATCCCACTGCCCGCTACATACTACCTACCCAAACAAACTAAATAAACACATACATACACTAACCAAAACCCTACTTCTGACCTTAAACTAAACACTACTTCTAACCCTACACTAAATCTTGCATATACCACCATTTATGCACTAACCTTAACCTGCACTCTAACCCTAAGGTCTGTAACTATCATGCACTTACCTTAGAAATCTATACCCAAACAAATAAATAATCCACACACATACACTTAACAAAACCCTACATCTAACCCTACACTAAATCTCACATGCATTACCATCTATGCACTTACCTTAACCTGCACCATAACCCTAAGGTCTGTAACTATCACCAATTACCTTCCGGAGCTATACCACGGAAGGGCCAACCATGACGATTCGACATTTCGGATTTCATGCTTCAGAACAATTGATGTTTATGCAGTTCGATGAAGACGTGTCAGCATTTACGTATTCTGGTAAGTGTGTCTTCGAGGATGTAATAGGGAACCCAAACAGAACACATGCATAAATGGAACAACAGTAGGTATCATAATGCCATGCAGGTTACATTGATAGCAACAGGCCACCAAATATAGTATTTGAACAGGGAATTTCAACAATCAAACAATTCAATATTTGTAGAATAATGGGACAAATGTCCCAACAGTAGTTTTGGAGAAAAACATACCTGTTGATTATGTGTAGGAATTATTGGTGCAGATAGGGTGGGGGTGGAGAGATGTCAATTAACAACTGGATAGGCTTTGATTGTTCATAACTCTATTGATCATTACTCTACTCATTACTCTACAGGCATGACCTCACTTTACATCTACCTATGGCCTGCGGTTGGGCAGTTTAATGTTTGTACACAGGGTATTACTAAATCCTTCTTAAAGTTAATACCTACATTTCCTTACATGGCAGACCTGTGGAGGGAATATCTGTGAAAAGTACCCAACTGTTTCTACACATATTCACATATTCAAGGTTACATGTGTGACACAGACAGGGTTGCCCTGCACTCATGGTGTGTGTGTGTGTGTGTGTGTGTGTGTGTGTGTGTGTGTGTGTGTGTGTGTGTGTGTGTGTGTGTGTGTGTGTGTGTGTGCTACTGCCATTCACCCCCTGGATTTCTATCTGTTACTATGGTTATTGGCAGCAGTGACCACTAGCTGGGACAGTGGTACACATGAGGGCATTTATTGGGATTAACTGCTTGGTGTATGTACTTAGCTTGCTGTCATTTGCAGCATTGGGATTGGACAGTGGAAGTGTTGTATACAGTGTATTACTACAGCCTTCTTACAGCTAATAGAAACATTTCTGTACCTGGCATACCTGTGTAGGAAATTTCTGTTAACACTACCTGACTGTTTCTACACATATTCACATATTCTTGGGTGAAATTATGCATACAGCTTACTACCATTTCCGGGATTTGAACTGTGCCTGTTTGTGCAAAAGGTAAAACAAGGTTGTGTTTCAACACAATGAGCTATCAAGGAGCTGCTGTCTGTTGCTTCACTGTTTTCTGCCTAATACTCTCTTGCTTGGACAGTCTGGCCTTGTAATTCTGACATTCATGCATGACAGATAGCTCTTGTACTGTGTATTAAAACTTTGACATATTACAATCTGGAAAGCAATGGTTAACACTAAGCACTACTGTAGGGCATACAGTATACTAGTTTGCACATTACTATTCAGGAATCAGATCTTGGTGCATGGAACATTTCATATACTTGATCTCCTGTTTTACAGCTCCACATGTTTTGTCAGATGAGTCTCAATTAATTCATGCTGTCAGAGCCATAGTTGCTGTGCAGAACCTGTACACATTTAGATTCATACCATCACATACCAAAGTAAACACAACAGTCTGGGATTTTTAGTTTTATTGAAGGGTACTGGCACTTTTATTGCTAGATATCCTGTACATCAGTATTACTCTGCTAACATCTCATTTATTCATTACACACAGTACACATTCTAACCTACTGGCAGTTGACATTCTACTCCTTTATATATATTTGCCCTGAATACTGCAAGCTAGATTTGTACTCACCAACCTCCTGACTCAGCCTTAGCAACCTGCTGACATGAGTGTCTATGATTGCTAACCTCTACATCTGCAGCTGTACAGCAGATAAAGAAACATTTATGCATTCCTATCAATCACATATGCAGGCTGGACTTTGGTGAACACTAATTGATACTGATTCCATGCACTTCTGGAACATTCTGTGACCATGCATCTTGTGTCCACCATTCCAAGAGCTCCTTCTTCCTACGCTTGAGGTCAGTGAAATGGTGCCCAACCTGCTCACCAGTTCAAGGGATGCCAGTAGCACTGGTGAGATCATGTGAGAGATGGTCCCAGGCCTCCACTTTGTATTAGGAGCCCTGGTACTGGCCCTGTAGTAGACACTCCTCATGGTCTTTCAATAGGAGTCCAACCATGACCCTGGACTCCTGAATGCCCCAGCATTGTGCCCGAAAGCGCGAACCATCTCCTACCCCAGCCATAATGCCTGCAAGGATAAGCTACAACTGGTTATGGCTATATTCCCACCCATGAGGTTTAACTAGAGCTAAATTCCAACCCTTTGCCATCATTGGACCATTTTGAATATGCTAAGCTAAGCATGCGCAAACATGCTTAGCTAAGGTTGGCAGTGCTTAAAGAGATAGATTTTGAGCACTGCTTACCAATGTGCAAATCCACCTAGCTGGAGTAGTTATTGCTTAGTATTTACATTTAAGCAATGCTTTAACTAGCTTATCATAGCTGAGCACTACTTAGCATTGCTCATATTTAATTTTATAAAGTATCAGGATTGTGGGACTGATTCATCATTACTCACATATTATAATTGTATGTTTACCTTATATGGCATCTCCCTATGGGCTTTCATTAAATTATATTCTTGTGTAACTGTACTGTATTGGGCACTTGTGTTCATATGGGGGTTTCACATCTTTTCTAGACTGATATCTCACTTTTGGACCTGCTATACTACCCCAGTTGACAAAAAAAATTGTCACATAATTTAAGTTTACAAAACTAATTTTAATACTACTTTCCAATAGAAAAATAAGTTGCCTGTCTTGATATTTGAACTATGAACGCCTGCATGGAAAGTCAGGACTCTAGCCACTACACTATCTAAGCTTGGAAATTTCACCTGTATATTTGCATTTATCTCCTAGGGGATGTTTAAGCTATGCTAAGTGGGGGCTATAATGCGCACACCCACTTAGCTACACTTAAACATTCCTTATGCTAGAAAAAAAAGTTTATATTATTATTATATATTATGTTATATAAGTGAGTCTTGTGGTGTTCTGACAACTCATTGAGGACTGCAATTGTGAAATAATGGCATTCATTTGGCTTTCAGGCTTATATCCTTAAGGGACTCCTGCTAATACATACCCTGTTTTGTACCAACTTTCTAAGTGTGTGAGGGCAATTTTTCAGACATGTCCCTAATTTATTATTTATTCCTCCCATTATTTTGCCTCTGTCAACATGCATTGCTGTAAGAGAATATTGGCATACATTTGCTTTCAGACTTCTACTCTTCAGTAATTCATGCTAACGCATGGCCAGTTTTTTATCAACTTTCTATGTTTAGTGGGAAATATGTGTGTTTTACCCTTTTGAGGGTTTTATCCACCATTACTTGTGCATTTGCATGCACTTCCTGCCTTAGCAGGTTGCAGAGGTGTTGTATGGCAATTTGGCAATGCAGGGGTGCAGGGTGTGTGTCACAGAACCTATCACACACCCCCTGTATCGCTTTCTTCATGCAGATGTTTATTTCAGTGTCTGCAGACACTGAAATGATCAATATTTAATTTTACTGTCCAGGGACACTGAAATCTAATATTATGCTAGTTCAATTTAGAAAGTGCCGTACAGCACTTTCTGAGTGCAGGGGGCATGTTCAGTGTCTGTGCACTACTTGGACATGCCCCTTGCACTCGTTCATGGTTCATGTCCATATAGGGAGTACAGCAGTGCACCTTCATGAATATGCAAGGCACGCTGCTGTGATAAACATACATGAACCATGCTGTGCAAGAATAGCTTTATTCTTGTACAGAATTTATTGAATCCAGGGGTGTGCTTTGTTATTACATGTCACTGGATAAAACAAATCTTGAAGCTAGTAGTATTTTTGCATTTAAAAAGCATGACAATGCAAAGCAGCAGTAACTGAAAAATTCAGGAATTATGGTAAGCCAAGAAAAAATAAATTGTTTTCCATTTATTCTTTACAAGGAATAAGATTTCAGTGGAAAATATAGATGCTTTCTTTAATGAACTAATGACCTTATACCAAAATACTGTGGATTTGAAGAAATGCATGATTCATTGATAAGAGGCAGAGTAGTCTATGGTATAAAACATGATCAAATAAGAATAAGGATTTTGTGACACAATCCTGACCTTAACAAAAGCTGCATACGTGTGCAGAATTATTAAAATTGTAAAAACACAATTAAAACATTTAATTAAGGAAATGGGAGTGTCTAAGAGACATGAGTCAAATAATAAAGTGAAGGCTTCCTAAATTTTGTTGAAGCAGGATATCTTGAATTGCAGATTGTCGTTCCAAAGCTGAAAATCCTCTTTGCGAAATAGACAATGTATTGGCAGCTTTGGAACATTGGTGGAGCCATAGAGTATATAGGTGTTTAGTTTGCATTGTGTAGTGCTACCAACCCGGAGGTATGTGTATCTGTGATGTATATGGATACTTCCCCTATTTGTGTTGGCCATTCCGAGTTATGTGGTCAGAAAGCATGGTACGAAATACAACCTGGTAGTGCTGGTGTGCATGTGGGAGCCTGAACCATGTGTCTGTTAGTGCACAGATATTGCTATCCACCACACTGAGGAGATTCCTGAGTGGGTGCAATTTGAGGGTAATACATCTGGTGTTGAGCAGCATTACCCTCAGTGTCGTGTACTCTGTAATGTCTATGGAGGTGGTTCTGTCCTTTGAGCCCTGCTTAAAGAGGGCAGTATGGTGGCAGCAAGTGCCCTAGCCAGTATTCAAAAGTCCAAGGGTGACAGATGCAAGCTGTCCATAGGGAAGCTATGTGGCATGTTGAGCATGTCACCCCAGGGTGACAGACACTGTATCCCCTTTGAATAACACCAATATGTTAGCCAACTGTTAAACATGATCAGTTTGTTGGTATACTGTGACATCACACTTGGTGAGTGTAAGATGCTAGACAAGGTCAGGGTAATACTGGGCTGGGCTATATGATCACAGAGTTCCTCTATGTTTCATGTCATGTGGTCCAGGGCAGAATGTCTGAGGTTGTACACACCAGCATGGACAATGATGGAGCCAGTCCTGGACTTGTTTTGGAGTGACCTGAGTGCATGTGTTATGTGGCAGATCCTGGTACCTGAGAGACAGCTCAAAGTGACTATTCCCTTGTATGGCCTGGTGTGTGGGATGATAGTGTGTTTGACATAAAGTGTCACCTATAACAAGTGTATCAGGTGTGTCGTTTAGCCCAAAGGGCAGTGACTGTGTGGCACACTGACATTGTGAACTGTGTGACATGTGGGCATTGTAGTGGGGTAGCAGTTGTATGTGTGTCTGCTATGTAGAGCCTCCGAATATGTGTATGTGTGATAATGTGGTTTGTTTGCTGTCACTATCGGTGTATTTGAGACTGATATGTAGTGTTTGTGGTCACCCTCACCACCTGATAGACTATGCCAGTCATGGGTCGAGAGAGCTCAGCATCCTGTATGTTAATATTGTTGCATCTCCCACATATATGTGAGTGTGATGTGAGGAGGAGAGGGTTGTCTTTGTACATGAGGCAGATGTGACATTGTGTCATAACCACAATATTCACTAGCTGGACTGGAGAATACACATGAAACCAACCCCTGGACATGCCAGTGTATTATGATGACATGATCGCAAAGGATCAGTAGGGTAAGTGTGTAAAAGAGTATAACCGGGATTAGTGCTTAGGTTTATCGGTGTTTTGTAAAGAGTAGCTGAGAAGGAGTCGAGACTGAGAATCATGACATGTCCTTCAGCTATGTAATAAATAGTAATGTACACGCATATATGTGCTGAGTCAGGAACAACTGTAGCTTACTGACATTGCCAACATCCTGTCAGACAGGCTCATGTATACATACCCACCCCCACTGACGATAGTCCCTGACATCATACCAGGAGATATCACATGTAGAATGGCCGAACAGCTCCCCCCAAAGCCAAAAGCATGGCAGCAATTGGATTACATTGTTTCCCAATATGTGTCATGCATGCACTACAGAACAAACAGACCCTGCACCTGAACAGTCTGTTGAGCCTCACCCACTCCACAGGACCTGGAACTGTTGAATGTGTTACAGCAACATATGGCACTCCCCACATGTGTGGGTGCACAACACACCATGGGAAGTATAGTCCAGTAAGTCTATAAAGTCTGATCTGCAAGGCCATGGAGTGCATCATGGCAGAAGTCATAAACATAGCTATTGGAAACCTACAAACACACAACCCTACCAACTGTGGTATGTTCATGTGCAGATCATGGTTCACAAGCATGCTACACCATCTGCAAGGCAGCCACCCAGGACATACATCACGGAACAGAGCTACAAATGTCCCACATAGACTTTGAACAGCTCTTCATCAACATCACAGACAAATGTCGTATCCACAAAACCAACAAACTCTGCATAGATATCTGTTGACATATGAAGGGATGTCAATGTGTCCACAGATAGATCACACAAGGTGAGACTCACAGGGTCCTGTACAAGCTGTTCATAGGTTCATAGGTTGGTACTAGGCTATCAGCCCTAGGGCCTATACAAGCCTAGCCATAACAATTCCCTGGCTATTTCTTCCCACATTATTTACTTTCCTGGACCCCTGTCTAGCAGGGTGACTGATGTAATCCCTGGGGTGAATTTCCTTTCTCCCATCCAATCGTCAAGGTTCCTCTTGAAGAGGTCCAAAGAGGCACTCTGCTTTACATGTATGGGCAATCTATTCCAGAGTCTGGGGAGTCTCTGGGTCAGGAACCTATCCCTCCAGCATGTTTTGTTTATTGTGATGACAAGGTTTAGATCCCTGGAGCGTGTAGCTCTGAAGGATTGGGATTTCTTTAAGTGTAGCATGTCCAACAGCTCTGGGTTTGACATGGCCTTGTATGTTAAGCAGAGATCGCCTCTGAGTAGGCGATATGCGACAGAGTATAGCTGGAGTTTTTTAAGGCAGTCAGCGTAGGGCATCTGCTTTAGGCCTGTGATTCTTTTAGTGAGGTATTTCTGAGGCCTTTCCAGTTGTTGCAGATGTCTTGAGAGGTACATACCAAATGGGGCGTTGTATTCTATAATGGGTCTAATGAGGGATGAGTACAGTGGGACAATGACCTCCTTTTTTCTGGATAAAAGCCCTTCGTGATGAGGTGTGCCACATAGAAGGATTTCCTGACTGTTGTGGTGATGTGGTTATCGAAGGTGAGACCACTGTCCACCTGTGTCCCTAAGTCTCTTATCACACTTTCTGTGTTTAGTGTACTGCCACCTATATGGTAATTCATGGATACATGTTTTTTTCCCAAAGGGGATAACAATACATTTCTTGGCATTGAGCTTGAGCCCATGGCTCTGGCACCAAGCATCTGTTTCTGTAAGGCCCTTTTGTAGAGTATCCACATCATTTGGGGATTCAATAATGGCTCCCAGTTTGCAGTCATCTGCAAACTTTGTTAGCCAGAGTCCCTTAGTGTTGACCTGTACGTCAGAGAAGTAGATGCCAAACAAGAGCGGCCCCAGGACTGAACCCTGAGGTACTCCGCTTGTTACTTGTCTGGAGCTGGATTTGGAGTCAGCTACTTTTACAGTGTGGGTTCTATCAGTAAGCCATTTAGCAACCCATTGGGTGACATAGGGATTAATGCCCAACTTAGTAAGTTTATCTATGATTCCAGAGTGGGGGATGGTGTCAAAGGCCTTGGCAAGGTCTAGATAGGCTGTGTGGACCACCTTACCCTTGTCCATGACTCTGGAGACTGATTCAAAGAAGTCAATCAGGTTCAGGAGACAAGATCGGCCCTTCACAAACCCAAACTGGGTGGGGTCCAGTGTTTGAAGGTTGCCAATGTCTTTGTTTATAAGTTCCATGATAATACGCTCCATGGCCTTGCAGATAAGGCTTGTCAGACTGATGGGATGGTAGTTTCCGGGATCCAAGGTGGATCCCCCCCCCCTTGTGGATTGGGATAACTGTAGCTCTGCGCCACTCAGTGGGCACGAAACCTGATAAGTTGATACCTGCCGACCTACATGGATCATTCCTGGGATTGCATAAAAATGTGTACACACATACCATGTCCAGTCTGATGATGTCATCATCCTACAAATATACCAGGAGAACAGGAACCACCCAGTAAAGCATATAGCGTGCCGTATTAATGCGCATTTTTCTAGTATCATAACATATTTAGGTAGGGGTTTGAGTCCTGCAAATGCCAAGTGCGTGTGTGGGGGGGTGTGATTGCCTTTGAGAGGAGTAGCCTTTTTGGAGACTGGGAAAACACATTAAAAGAGGTACATCCCTCTTTGGAAAGTCTGATGATGTCAGCATCCTACAAATATTCAAGAAGAACAGCAGCCACCCAGTAATGCATATAGTGTGCTGTGTTAATGCGTATCGCTCTAGCATCATAACATAGTTAGGTAGGGGTTTGAGTTCAGAAAACGCCAAGTGTGTGTGGGGGGTTGTATGTGTGTGATTTCCTTTGAGAGGAGTAGTTTTTTGGAGACTGGGAAAACACATCAAAAGAGGTACATCCCTCTTTGTAAAGTCTGATGATGTCAGCATCCTACAAATATTCAAGGAGAAAAGCAACCACCTAGTAATGCATATAGCTCGCTGTGTTAATGCATATCTCTTTAGCATCATAACATAGTTAGGTAGGGGTTTGAGTCTTGCAAATACCAAGTGTGTGTGTGGGGGGGTGTGATTGCCTTTGAGAGGAGTAGCCTTTTTGGAGACTGGGAAAACACATTAAGAAAGGTACATCCCTCTTTGGAATGTTCGATGATGTCAGCATCCTACAAATGTTCAATTAGAACAAAAACCACCCAGTATTGCATATAGCTTGCCATGTTAATGCGTCTCTCTCTTTAGTATCATAACATAGTTAGGTGGGGGTTTCAGTCCTGCAAACGCTGAGTGTATATGTCTGTGTGCCACAGGTGGTCAATGCAGTGTGGGTTTTGCTTTTACTACGGTATGATATATGTTTCAAACAGTATGTGCATTGCACACATCGGGTATCTGCGTGTCAAATAAATTTGTGTACATGTGACCTCAATCAGTACATAGGTGTGAAGTCTGCATACTACATGAATACATTTGTAACCTTCGACAGATTGTGCCACTGCTTCTTGGATCATAGGTCACACATGTATGTATGCATCAAGCCCGGCAAATGTATTGATCCGTGGCCAAGGACATCTCTGCCACACACACCTATGAGACATACTATAGAGTACTGTGAGTGAGGGTAATTGCCGGGGTATATGTCAGACATGTTCATACACAACAATGACTGGCAATAATGGACAGTCATTATAGGTGTACACCAGCCCTGTGGATATGCATGCAGGCCCCTAATGTGCTATGTGAAACACAGAGGGACCCCACAATACCTATGGATATGTGGATACCAAGGGACAGATGACATAACACCTGTCTGTCTGTACACATTGGTACCCAACATACATGTTCAGGGCTACCACCTATGTGGTACTGTTGGGATAGTATGTATAGTAAATGTGGATGACTATGCCATAGATGGCTTACTGCTATACAGCATGTATTGGACAAGAGGTACCTGTCTGTATGATACCCTTGTGTAGGATATGCATCCCATCTAAGGAATGCAGTGTAGGCCAATGCATGCATTTCCAGATGTGGATGGACATATCCCTAGTGTGTTTGCATGTACCTAAGAGGGCTTTATACCACACAGGTGTGGTCCCAGGAACATGTGGTGGTCAATACCACTGGTTACTGTTATAGTATAGTACTGGAGGATCCAACTGTTATTGAGTTCCCTACAACTGTGAGTCATTTGTCAGGACATCATCTAATGATTGGTTATAGTCATGCTGTTGAGGTGGTGGATACTACCAGACTGCAGATCATTGACAGATATCAACAGTATCACCCACAGCATAGTGCCAACCCATGTCATACACACATGTGTACCCATGTTAGTACATATCTGTAGTAGAATGCATACTGGCCATCGAAAGATACCATGAGATGTTAACAATGTGTAGAAGAGGGTATGTCGCACATCCTGTGTGTCCACTATGCACATACATGCAGACAGTGTGCACACACATTGTTCACAGATGTACATCCACTAATTTGTAATGCACACATCACACCCATACTGTCCACTCACTAACACATGCTGGCAACACTGTACACTTCAGCCAAGTGGCACATGGGTGGACAATACATACTCAGACCTAACACTGGCGTAAACAATGCTACAATTACTATCACAGCTGTGATGCATAATGCCTGCTCAGATATACCTACAAGGATATCATTACACTTTCCTATTGGCAACTTGCTACTATTGCTACACTGCTATAATGTCACCCTTGCATCAGAACCATGTTAGCCTGTTCCTGCATCAGTGTTACAGATGACAGGAGGTGGCACAGGTGTCATCATATGCACAGGGTGTGTTGTAGGTTTGCCAGAGCCCGACACTGACCCATCCAATCGGCATGTCTGTGTATGTGTGTGTGTGTGTGTGTGTGTGTGTGTGTGTGTGTGTGTGTGTGTGTGTGTGTGTGAGGGACAACAGTACTGCATGGTCCAATGTTGATGTAATGTGTGTGTGTATGTGTCAGCCCTAGTTGTATGGTAAATGTGTGTGTGTCTGCATGCACACAACTCCACCATGTGGCTGCCATATACAGGCAGTTGTGGGACAGCCACAGACTGTACCTGCTAGGCTGTACAGATCACTGTCTCCGCACATGGACACAGTACCTGTGCCTAGCAGGGGTGCTACGGGCAGTATCAGGTACCAACCCTGACTGGGTGCTATCATCAGAGGCAGAGGTTTGATGACTGGACCCATGTCCCTGCTGGGACTGGCCAGTGCCACGTGCACGTGGTCTAGTAGGACGGTCAATGGACAGGCCAGCCCCAGCATTGGTGGGGCTGGTACTGCCACTACGGGAGTGGCTGTGATCCATGGTCTGTCCGCAATGACTGCCAGCTGATGCTGTTGCTGGCATGCATCCACGTCGGCTTCTCATCCATCCCGCACAGTCCTGGCTCATGGCTAACACATTGTGGAGGACATCTAATGTCTCCCTCCAATGGCTATCAATGACCTCAGTGTAATTCCAGATATCACCGGCAAGGTCATGGACGCTGTCATTGATAGCAGTGTAATGCTCCCTCTGCCCCATTAGTCCCTGTCGGGTGTACCGTTCCATACGTGCCTGTGCCTGCATCACAGCCCGGAACATACTGGAGGTTGTAATACCTCCGGGGCATGTCTGCCAGGGGCAATATGACCAGCGGTGCTCCCCCGAGAATCCCTGGACATCCACCTATGTGGCACCATTCCAGTAATCTGGCTATGGCTGCTGTGAGGGGATGCAGGTGCCATAGGTACCACACTCTCCTGGTCAATGCCAACTGTATGCTGTCCCTCAGCTAAGGCCATTGGTGACGAGGGATGTATTGGCAGTATGAGTGTGCGCATAGATGGGGTTGACCACTGTGTACTGTCGATTGGTGGACCAACGACAGACCCTGTCAGACCTTCCTGTGCCACAATACATGTCTCATCATCTCCACTATTAGTGGCAGTGACATCAGGTTCCCTGCTGCATTCACCCACCCTAACTCAACACCTGTGGAAGGAAGACAGGAAACACAATTTACAATGTGTACATGATGTTAGCACACATGCACACATGAACACATGAACATATGCACACATGTACACATGCACACATGTACACATGTACACATGCACACATGCACACATGTACACATGCACACATGCACTCATGCACACATGCACACACACATGCACACATGCAAAGAAATACACTGCTCACCACAGCACATACACACACACACACACACACACACCAGCAATCCAACACATACACAATAGTGGGTGATGTTGGGTGACAGTATCACAAGGCAAACAGTCACCACACACGTGTCAGCATGCAGACCATGTGTTGCTCAACACCATGCAGTGCAAGTGTAGACAGCCCTATCTAATGACATTATACATGGATGCATGTGTGTAGTTGTTCAGTGATTGGCTACACCCTGGAACACAATGTGTACATGGACACAACATTGCTGTGCAAGTATTACCAGCACTCAATGGTATACATACCTTGGCTGCATGTGTTATCTGTGTGACACATAGATTGCCATGTCTGATGACAGTGTCTGTGTCCATAGCACATAATAGTGGGCACAGGTGTAGAAAATGCATGCAATGTACAGACATGGGATGAGTGGTGCATGTAGATGTGAAGGAATCCCAATGCTCGACATGGACATTGTACAGTGGTTATGGTGAGTGTGGGACATATTGCAGATATGTCGGTGCCAGCCATGACATGGCATGCTACATGACTGCAACATTAAACACCACACATACCCAATGTGTGTCATGTGACCTATACACCCAACTGCATTCCAGGACATATATGTGACTCTTTGTACAGATGGTGACTGCTGTGCAAAATGTGTATATTAGCATATGTAAGCACACACACAACATACTATGCATAGTGTGTATAAGTGCATATGTTTGCACACACAGAACAATGAGGTGCACAGCAAAGACTGCTATGTGTAGTACTGTGGTCACTGTAACCAGATGGGGTGTAGTACCATGTGCCATCATCATCATCATCATCATGCATCTTGTGGTCACTCACGGCTACTACTGTGTGACAGACCACCGCCTAGCATGCTGTACCTGAACTGCAGTGCCATAGCTACGTTCACTATTACACAGCCACTTTGTACATGGGTGTATGAGGTGCCCAATAGGGAGCATTGCCTAACATGATTGTGTTATGTGTTGAAGAGTGTTGCACAGGCCTATGATAAGCCTCTACCCCTGAGGTACATCATGTGTGTGTGGATGACATGAGGGATACTGAAGTGTGACCTTACAGTGGGTGTGTGGTTACGCCATATGTAGCATGACTTTGTGTACTGCATGTGATAAATGTGTTATGTTGTGTACAGGTGTTGTAACTATGCCTATCCAATGTGCAGTACGGGGTTGCCACAACTGTGTGTCATGCTCTGTGTATTGCGTGTCATTGAGGCAGCTACTGACATTACTGAGCTGCACAACGTCTCACAGCAAACATGCATGACATGCGTTATGCATAGGTGTGTTACGTGTACATGGCCTACACCTCACCTATGACATGCATATTCCATTACCAACATTGAAGGTATAACACACTCACCAGCATAGATCGGCTGCCCTGCCATCACACCAGAGGGACATACAAGAATATGAGAGAGTTCGTCAGTGGCCACAACTGTGGCATTGCTACAGTGGGTATTCTAAACTGCAGTACAACAACAGTCAACAGTCACAGGTGTAGAGATATTATTCAAACTATCCATATTGCACAACACTAGGCAGTGGAACTGCTAAACACACAGTACACATCTCACATAGACATAATCTAACAATACAGTTAACCGTAGTCTACAGATAGGGCATGTTACCTGCTTGCTCCAGGTGGATGTGCTGGGTGGCTCCGGCCTCCATTACAACACATGTCAGAGGTTGCTGTAGCTGTTGTCCAGGAGCCACCACGCTTAGGAGCAGCTCCTCTACTCTGGTGAGGGGGGATGAATGGCCACCCCACCACTTGCGGCAAGCTGCTGTCTTTGGATATCAGACGCATACCTGCTCATATGTCCGTTTATGCATGCCTATGTCATTTACCCGATGAACAAGTTCCTGCCACAGTGCAGTCCGCTCCTGCTGGTGCTGGCTGCTTCTGGAAACCAGCATTGTGTACCACTGCAATAGGCTTTGCAGTATCACCTCTTCCTCATCTGCTGTGTATGCTGGGTTGCGTTGGTGGGCCATCTGGCTAAAAAAGATATGAACAGTATGTGTGAGAGTGTCCTGTGGCACACTTTACACCTTTACCCACAGATATCACTTTACTGACATATATACCATGCTATTGTCTGTCAGAGGTTACACATGTTCAATACCACTTATTGGTTCTCAGACCACAACTAACACTTCCTGGCACACTCGATATATCACACCACTATACAACAGTACCCGACACACTGTTTGTGACACATTGCACAACCTCAATACAGGGGTGTATATCACACCAATGCACGAACAGAGATGTCATCCATTGCAATGGATGTAAAGTACAGGTACAGTAGTACCAATCAACCACCCTAGTCATTGATGCCATAGCCCTGCCTAACAGATGTGTACAGTTGTTACTATAGGTGGCATACTGCTGTAACACACTATATATGTTGCTGGATACACATGTTTACCCTGTAACACACATATGATTGCAGCCATTGTACAGGCATAATCACACACACATCCAGCATTACCTGTGTACCATACGGTACTGTGTGCCACTACTTACACACCCTTATGCCTGCATTCTGTCCTCTGTGCAGACTACAGGAAACACACATGACAGTGTTTCCAAGCAATGTGAACACACATCATACTGTGCTGTTTAGGCCTACAGCTTCAGGTAGTACTACAGTTCATATTGGTGATGGATTCACCAGCAGTACCACTCACTAAGCATACATGTATTGCTTTAGCCTACAATGAGACACCACATTTGTCAACGGAGAACTACGTCACATCATATGCCGTACTATGTCTGCCTAGCAGTACATTACACATCAGTTGCTGTCCTCACAGCTAGGATAGGCACTACCATGTCAGATACAGCATCACACTAAGCTATCACACCTTTACAGGCCTTGCACACATTCAGCGTTACACTTATTCAACCTCACATAGCAGCTATTGCATTAAGTACATGTGTGAGTGCATAGTGTCATAGGTAGTTAATATGCTATTGGCCCTAGGGCCTACGGCAGCCTAGCCATATGCTACCCTGGCCTTTGACACACGTGTACTTTGATTTCACTTGCCCCTGCCTACCTGAACCACATAGGTGTTTCCTGGAGTGTATTAACAATCTCCCACACAACCATCAGGGGTATTTATAACAACTGCTAAGGAGGAGCCTTGTTTGCTATTGCTATGTGGTCTATTCTGATGTATGGCATATCTCTGAGATGGGAACCTATCCCTCCAGCATGTGCTGTTTAGTGAGCTGATAAGGTTTAGGGCCCTAGAGCGTGTATCCCAGAGGGATTGTGATATGTTGCCATGGTGGTTGTCACCCAGCTATGGGTGTGACATACCTGTGTATGTCCAGCAGAGGTCACCTCTGTGTGGTCAGTATGCAATACAGTGTAGTTGTGGTTTTGTGAGTCAGTCTGCATAGGGCATCTGTTTGTGGCCAGTATTACCCTTTGGGAGATCTGTCTGTGGCCTGCTCACCTGGTGTAGTTGTCATGTGAAGTACATACCACACAGGGCATTGTGATGAGCAGAGGGGAACTCTACCCTATACTTCCATAGATGACACACCTGTTGTGATGACACATACCACGCAGACAGATTACAGGTGTAGTGTGGTACTGTCTTCATCAAAGTGGAGGCTACTGTCCACCTGTGTCCCATGTTCCCTTATCACACCTTCACTGTTAGGTAAATCTCTACCTATGTGGTAGTTAATGGGTACACTGTTTTGGGACGGTGGAATGGCACTGCAGTATCAACACTTGTCTACAGTCCATGCCTTGGTCACCACACACCTGCTGCGGTACATATGACCCCATGTCTCTCTGTCTCTCTCTCTCACTCTATATGTGTGTGCATATATATATATATATATATATATATATATATATATATATATCAAGATATCTCTCTCTCTCTCTCTCTCTATACACATTATACATGCATATCTATACACATACATGTACACATCCATTGCTGTACACATGGATGTACATATAGGCACATGTACAGTCTACCTTTCATGGTGGGGATATCACTTATGCAACAGTTGTGGGATGTACATGTATGTGATTAAATTGCACAGTGTTGTGCAGAATGCATGTGGGTGTCCTCAGCCCTTGTAGCATTAGTAGACCTCACTGGCTGTAACACAGCAGATCTGACAAATCTGTCCGACAGCATTTAACCACCACATGACATATATCAACACTGCATGCTGTTTTTTAGGCCACACACTACGACCTACATGGATATATGCACATATCAACCCTCACTGACAGATATCTGTCCACCCTTCACTAACAGTTGCAGTATGTCCCTTGCCCTATGCACATGTGCAGATACAGATAGATACATACTGCTGCCACACATGGATGATTTGCAGTGTGTAGAGCACTCTTCAGGAACATCTACAACATGCCAACACATACATGTGAGTTACATACCTTATCTTTGTATTTCCCTGCTCCGTGTGTTACGGTTTTGTAGTTTTTTTTTTTTTATTGGTGGTTTGTTTTGGGTTTTCACCCTCTATTTAACTTTCTGTCTCAGTTTCTCACACTGTTCTGTCTCTGTCTCAGTCTGTGTCTGTGTCCGTGTCTCTCTCTCTCTCTCACTCTCTATCTCACAGCACCTGCAATGATATAATTGCATGTGTGGACTGCAGGTACAGCCTGCTTTTCTAGGTATCTGCACTTGTGCATGTGACAGCCTCTGCACCAAATGCTGCCCACCATTCAGTAATTGCATGCAGCCAGCTCTTTGGGGATTGCATTACTCACTGTGATTGCAGCCCACTGCTATAAAATGCTAGGTTAGGTAGGCATAGCCCTTTCAGATTTCCAAGATGGGGCCCATGCTTTTTTGCTCTGGACACCGTTGTGTCAGTCTGAAGGTTGGTATATGTCTCTTATCTGATGCTAAGGTTGTAGCCATTTATATGCATGTTGTACTCAAACCTGAATGTTGCTGATTCCAGTACACACATCTCAGTGCAGACATGTACGCACCCCTCCAAATGCAAACACAGGATAAATGGGAGTATGTACTTTTTTCTCACTTGCACAATTAACTGCCATACAAATGTGGTTATTGCACTGTATTTCTGTGGCCAGTATTTATCATAGTCTGATACTGTGTGGTGTTTGTAAGGTGCTACTGTAACATTATTCCCTGCTAGGATGGCTGGTAATCCTTTCACAGTCATGTCATGCAATTCCACAACCACTGCTGGTAAAGACCCACAGAAAAGGATTTGTGTTATAGCATTCCTAATTTCTATTTCCATTCCCTCATTGTAATACATGATATATTTATTTCAGAACCAAGTTATTTCTATATCTGCTGTGGCTTAGTGGTAATTCATGCAGTCTATATTGTCAATGGTCTGGGGTTTGAGAGTGGCAGAGGTTTTTTCTTTTGCTGCTCAGCAGAACAAGGGCCCTGCCATAGAGTGACTAAGGCACTTTTAAACAGTTGTAAGCAGGTTTGCAAGGGTTTGTGTGACGCTTAGCGATGCTTAGCTAAGCGTACACATGCGCACACTCGCTTAAACCCACTTACTACCGCTTAAAAGTGCTTACTCCCGCTAACCCCTGCGCTAACTTCTTTTAAAGAAAAGAAATGGGGAGATAGGAAAGGGGTGAAAAAGGGGGCACAAAGAGGGACAGACAGTAGGTAAACAAGCTCGGGATGTGCAGGTCGGGTGTAGGGAAGGTCCATAGCTGCCCATTTCTTTAACAGCAACAGCTGTGCATATGCAATGAATTTGGAGTGAAATTTGAAACCTTCCACCCCTGGGAGAGGGGTGAGGACAACAAAGTATGTTGTACTGCCAATTCTAATTATCAGCTTACATGTCCAATGGACATGTGTGCGAAATGGGCAGCTATGTATGGGGTGTAATTTTTTTGTGGGCACAGATTGCCTCTTTTTTTTTTTCCAGGTGAGAGTGGGAAGTGAGGTAGAGGAAGTAGGTATGTCCAGGGAGGTAGGTTGGGAAGGTAAACAGACAAGACAGACAAGATGCATACATGGGCAGTGTATGACACATGGGGTGGGTGAACACAAATGATGGGGTCGGATGTTTGGAAATCGCAAGCCCATGAGCCCACAGATGGTAACAGTGGAACTGAGATCCCCACCCATGGGCAGTCACCACTGAACCTTCACAGCCCCGAGGGTGGCTATGCTGGGGGCTGCGTAGGACAGACAGGCTCACCCATGAGGCGCGCCACTCTCGCCTTGAGCTGGCGTAGGGGATCAGCGACTGAACGCTGGATCTCCCTACGCACCACAACCCGGACCCTTCGAAGGGTGACAGGTGGCCCTTCTCCACCCATGCTTGCATGGGGGGATGAGCCCCATCCCCTGCAGCGCTTCCACCTGAAGGTGGCACAGGACCAATGGAGGAGGGGAGCCCAGGCTGGGCACGGGACCTGTTTGTGACAGGTGCACTCGCCAGCTGAGGAGGGACAGGTGGGTCCGCTGGGGCTGGCCTTCCCATACGTTCTGTGATTAGGTGTGTTTAATTACAACATAAGCAAAACAGATTTCCAGTTTAGTTGTAACAGCATGCAGTAATATTCCCATTAACCCAACACATCAAGGTTACAACATTTAAACAGCAAGCATAACACATGCATATATTGAACCATAGTGAATATTCCAACAGCATGCAGGGATGTTTGGTAGCAACAGGCCACCATGATTGTGGTGTTTAAACAGGGAACATGCATCAACATTAATGCAAATATTTATAGAACAATAGGACATATGTCCCAACAAATATTTAAGATTACACATACCCATTGAGGTGTGGAATTGCATGGTTTATGCACATACAGTAGGGTGTAGAAAAAACCTCGGTTAACATCTTATAATTACCTTTTCGTCTACACTACATTCCTAGTGACTGCAAGTGTATATCCCCTACATGTATTATTACACTTGCCAACATACATTAGGTTGTGTAATGGGTTTGGCTAGTTCAATATATGCCTGACCTATATCTGACATACTAACTGTCCAGGATGCAGATGTTACTGTTACATATTTCTTGATTGCATTTCTATTTCTTTATCTACATATCTGGGATGTTTTCACATGGCATTTTCACTTCAATTTGTATAGAACCCTGCATTTCTTGACACATACTCACGTTTCTGGGGAAAAATAACATGCTACACGTGTGCCAGATTTACTTATTCATGCCAGCCAGTAACTGACTGTTGTGGACTGTATATATGTTTCACAGCTACTAGCACTTCCATCACCCACTTTATATGGGACTGCACAATTCTTGGTTGCCAGCACCTTTTCAAACAGTACTGTTTGTATAATGCAAGGGTACAACAACATTTCAAACTCTGTGACACAGACACACTCCGTGTTTTGGACCTTTATTAATGACATTGCACACTTTTCCACAGGCTCACTCCTTTATTTGTTTTAATGGTGTATATGGCGGACATGTTCAAGACATATTATACCTTTATTAATAGGTTAGAACACTCTTTTTTTCAGGCTCACTCACTTATTTTATATGACAGTGCCTGCAGAGATATTATTCCAGACATATGTTACCTTTCTTAATGGGTTACTACACTCTTTTTCTGCCTCTCTGACATTTTTATCTGACAGTACATGTAGAGGACTTATTCAGGCAATTTTATGGCTGTATTATTAGACTACAACACTTTCTTTCATGCTCTCTCCCATATTTTATATAACAATACATGCAGAATAATCACTAACCTGCCTGGTGGTGCAGCCTTAGCAGCCTATCAGCATAGGCTTGCTGATTCGCAGCACGGTCACCTGCAGCTGTAAAGTAAATGAAGGGATATTGAGACATACCTATCCATTATACATACTCCATTATCAATTTTTACATACTGCATTACATGGCTACATACTCAGTTGTGGGGCATCCTGCATCCCACGGGCCTTCTGTATCCATTGGTTCAGACAGTCCTGCTTTCATCTCTTCAGGTCTGCATGGTGGTGACGGACCTGCTCACAAGTCCAAGGAATGCCTGTGGCACTGGTGAGGTCATGAGCTAACCAGTTTCAAACCTCTGCCTTGTACTCCATCCCTTGGAACTGGCCCTGCAGGAGTCTTGACTCATGATGGTGGACAAGGAGCCAAACCATGTATTTCGACTTCTCGATACCCCAACGTTGCACTCGGAAGTGTGTTCCCTCTCCAACACCAGACATTCTAACTGCAGATGTGAGCTACAATCAGTTATGGCATGTATTCCTGCCTGTGGGGCTTAAATATGCCGCATTTCCTGCACTTTTCTGTGTTTGGCCATTTTGTAAAATTCTCGGCTGACTGCAGACCTGCTTAGTAATGGTTAAACTAACATTAGTAAGTATGAATGTTAACAGTGGCTGTTTCCCCTATGTTGTCATGGCTTAGTGGTTCTATACTTTGCTTGTGATGCACAGAGTCCTGGGTTCGAAACTTGTCATTCATTTTATTTTCATACTGTCCAGATAGGCTAGGGGGTGTGGCTGCATTTAAGCAACTTTGCTCTACATTGCTCCTCGGTGCCCTACGGTGCCCTGGTTGGCATGGCACGCACATCCGTGCAAACACATTGTGCTGGGTAAAGCGCTATTAAACTATGGGCAACTCTATTGTGCTGGGTGAAGCGCTATTGAACTATGGGTAACTCTATTGCGCTGGGTGAAGCGCTGCTTAACTGCAGGCAATTTTATATTGGGATCCTTTAAAATATTTATTTTGTTCACTGATACATTGGCCATTTCACTGCTTTTTGGTTAGGTTTAAACATATTTGTTAGGTATTAATACATAAACTGATTTAAAAAATAAATACAAAAGGGAGTGGTGGGATTCGAACCGTGAATGCCTCTTCTTTGTGAGAACGCTCTACCATTACGCTATTGCTATTTGGTGTGATTTGCATAAAATTCTTTCTTATGCTCTTCCATGTCAGAATTGCTAACTTTAGCTAAGCAATGGGCACACCCGCACACACATGCGCAAATACGGGCAGCTATTTTGGGAATTTAAAAAGAATTAATGTTATGCGTTTTAGAACTGTGATGGGGGTTTACAATATCAGACAGTGAGGTGTTGGGTGAAGGGACATTTGAGCGGACTCGCTCTTGTTTATTTGCTTTTATTTTGAACACTTGCAGGGGCGTGTACATTTAGACTGGTCAGCAGTCAGACACACCCCCTGCTTTCTTACGCAGTCCGTGTAAGACTTATGTTTAAGTCAGCGTGCTCTCATGCATATTCATGGCACGCTGAAGTCATACCATTCAACTGCAGCCTCCAAGTAAGACTTATTAAGTCTTACACAGAGGATTCGTGAATCCGGGGGGAAGTGTTGTTAGCAATAGTATATGGAGTCAAGACATTCCATGAAAATATAAAGAGAGGTTCAAATGGAAACCATC
Organism: Protopterus annectens; assembly: GCF_019279795.1. Taxonomy (NCBI): domain Eukaryota; kingdom Metazoa; phylum Chordata; order Ceratodontiformes; family Protopteridae; genus Protopterus; species Protopterus annectens. The sequence goes on from NC_056744.1 coordinate 953,264,170, forward strand.
CTTAAACACTTTCAAATCATACTGAAAAAGTCATTTTGCAAAGTACCCTCAATATTACAAAGGTTATTACTCTATAAATTATGACCTCAAAATAAAATATAGACCAGACAAGGAGCTATATACACTCATATGTTGAATGCACCATATTTACTAAAGCAAAATTAACCTTTTTTTAAAAGAAGAACAAGAGACATTTTAGAATTGCTACAAATATCACAGGCAAATAGAAAGTAAAATAATCACATATTGTTAGAAAAATATGTATTAATGTGTGTATTAGTAATATGCTTAGTGCATTCAGAGCCTAAAAGAGTTAACACATTTATTCTATTTCATACTGCATAAATCTGTACAAACTGCAGTTGCTTTCTGACCTTGTATTGTCAGCTAAATCTTGCTTGTGCCTTGGAAATTTACTGAGAAGCAGATGATTTCTGCTTGCATTAGGAAAATAATGAATAGGACAATACTGCTTATATGAAACTCAGACAAGACGTTCCGCTGTGCCATGAGAACATACACAGCTGTAGAAGTAACAGATAATTAGGACAAAGCCTGCTTGAAAATATGAACTGCAATCAGCAGTTGCTTGTATCTGTATTAGAAAAGTACCTTGAAAAGTAACAGTGTACAATAGACACTTGTAAACGAATTAATAGTCACCAAGGCCAGGTTGTTTTTCTGAAAAGTTTCTCACAAATCTAGTCATGTCAGCAGAAAATCTGAAGTAACACCTGTTGTATACAATGCTTAAAGTTGTGTTTGATTACATCGGCTTAGAAGGCCATGTCTTGTAAAACAGTATAAGAATGAACATACTTCCTGTTAGTAGTTAGACAAATCCTTGTATTTGCATGTTTTTGTCTCCTTGCTGCAAGTAAATTAAAGTGCCTTAACTGAACCTTACGTGTATTGGTCTTTGAAGTTTTTTTCCTTTGACAGATTGGTCCTTTGGACCGGAAACCTTCACTTCGCCTCAGATCAGACAGGCCAGGTGGCTTGAAACCGTACGGGGAAGAAACCACATCGGTTCTTCTTATTTGAAAAGTCCTCCGACTGAATTGTCGTACAAAAGAGGCCACCCACTTTCTGATCTGTGACTGAAGGGCGGGTTTACTCGAACCAGGTGATCAATCACAAAGGCTCAGGTAAGGTGAATCTACCTTCTTTTTCTGTTTTAGATCAGGGACTAGATTTGTATTTGTTCTGTTAGAGACTTTGTTTATAAGTCAAGGACAGAAAGATTACTGTCTTGACATAGATCAGGGAAACGGTGCATGTAGACAGTCATTCTGAAGAGACTATAAAAATATCAGTGGTATCACGTAAAAATAAGGAGTTATGTAATGATTAAAAGGGTAGAATAAAATGGGTAATAATTGTACGAAATGGTACCAAAATCCACCGTTAACTGAATACGCAAAATACATGCAGTCACAGCGTGCTGATAGTATTAAATATTACTCAAAATGGGTTAATAAATATGAATTTGATGGTAAACTAGAGAAATCCTCACTTGTCAAACTTGTCAAACAGCTTAAAACTGATTCTAAAGGTCGAGTAAAGAAGCAACGTCAATTAGGAATTCCTCAGGCACACAGGTGGATTGAGGAAGTAAACCGAAGGGAACAAAAGAGTAATAATTCAAAAGCAATGTTTTTAGATAAGGAGGACAATAACTTAGTAATAGCATCAGCCCCTCCACCTTCCTTACCAGAATATGAGGCAAGTGAACAAGTTAGTCCATCCCTGCGATATCCTGCTATCACTGTAAGTACAGACACTACAAAAGCAAAACCGTTTGTTAGAGATCCCGTCGAGACCAGGTCTCAAACACGGGCAGGAAACTCAAAAGGGGACATTGAGTTATATCAAATGGGTAGAAATTCACAATATATGTGTGAGGAAGAAATATGCCCACTTATAGAAGTGCCTAATCCTCAGGCAGGTCAAAAGGTCAGGACCCAACTATTCTAGTGTATAGCCCTGGACTCCGGAAGACATTTGGAAAGCGACCGAGGGAATTCCCCATCCAAAAGTTAATTTTAGAAAATTCTTAGAAGATTTGCAAGGAATGAGGCTGAGTTATAATTTAAATGGAGAAGAGTTAGAAGAAGTAGTCAGACAAATTCTGGGACCAGATTGGCACATGATTAGTGGCGAGTGAAATCCCCGTGATATTGCGCTCAGGCCCCTCCCACATAGTAGCGCAGAGTTAGACAACAGAGTGAAAGGTCTTACAAACCGAATCTCTGAGAAATGGAAGCCTAGGGCAGACTGGACTTGCATTAATCAATGCATCCAACAGGAAGGTGAAGCTATTGACTGATATTATGCCAGACTATTAGAATGTTTTAATAACCATTGTGGAATGCAGGTTCCTGAAGACCAGACACATGATTCCCCATATGAGCAGCAGTTAAAGAATGCATTTTTGAAAGGCAATATTGCACCCATAAGCAGTTTTATTACAAAACACATGGTAGATCATCGTACAAGCAGATTACAGTCATTGCTTGAATATGCTAGACATGCCAAAAGGCATTTTAATAGCAAAAAGAAAAAGAAAGCCCAAGTATTTTCTGTAGAAGACAGAGCAGAAGTTTATGTAGTACAGTCCAGGGAAAAAGGGCAAGAGAAATGCCCAGGAAAACAAACAATCTGATCAACGATCAGAGGACTTTGAAGGGCAAAAGAAAAGGGGTGAATGATTTAAATGCGGTAAGAAAGGACACTTGGCAAGGGATTGCAAGAAAAACAAGAAGGCAACCACGGAAGATAAGGAGGGTGAGGACTGACTATATGGTAGTCAGGAATCACTAGAAGGGGATAGCAGAGAAGGGACAAATGAGAATGTGATAGAGGGAGTAGAGGAAGTGACAGAAGAAATAGAGGAAGTCCAAGAAGTCACGGATAGTGAAGAAAATGAAATATTGGATTTGGCTTTATTGAGCTTAGAGCTCTATTTAGCAGACACAAAACCAGAAGTCACACTCCTGGTAGAAGGGAGGGAAGTATTTGTGTGACTCAGGGGCCTCACGGACCCTGATACATCCCTCCAAGCTGCCAGAGAACTCAGAGTCACCTCATTACATATTAGTGAAAGCAGTTAATTGACAGCTGTATCGGGAGCCCCTCTCCCATAATATTGTGATAACTGATCCTGTTTCAGGATTAACCCAGAAAAACAAAATTTTTGTTTCTGCAAAATGCCCAGTAAACCTCTTGGGCAGAGACCTTATGCAGCTATTTGGTATAGCAGTAGTTCCAACCATGCAGGGTACGGAAGCACAGTGGCAAATTGATACCTTTGCAGTGCAATCGGAGGGTAAAACGTATTATTGGTACAGCTAGGACTTGGTTACGACTGGTCCAGAGGCGGTGACTGAAGAGTTGATGAACATAGCCGTCAGCAAGTTCCCCTCCCTTGACATTGATAAACAGCATTTGTTGCACTGTACTCTGTATTATTGTAATACACCAGGACCTGATAAGGAATATGAGCAAGAATTGTTTAGAAATTATGCAAACAGATTAGTATTACGTAATCTGTACTGGGACACAGAAGGGAACAGTGTAGCCAGCTGTTCATTGCCCCAGGAGTTCTTTGCACTCTATAAATCTAATCGATTACCACATGTTAGCTTAACTAAGGACAAAAATGTGAAATGGGTAGACTTGGGAGGAAAAAGTCATGAGATGGGAGAAACAGACAGAGTTAGAACTATCAGAACAGGGAATACAAATGCAGAAGTTGAATTGGATAACTCAGACCTGCCCGGTTGTACACTTGCAGTCTAGCGAGGACAGCTGATTGGCTCTCCTATTGAAGGAGGAAGAGAATGCCTTACAGAATATACCAGAAACTCTCTGGTCAACAGGAAAATCAGATGTAGGACTTATTCGTACAACGGGGCCAGTTACTATTACACCAAAGTCGGCATTTAGACCACAAAAGAGACAGTATCCCTTAAGAAAAGATGCAGAGGTAGAAATCAAACCTATTATAGCAGCTTTGCTTAAGGAAGGGGTGCTGGTGGAATCTCCTGGTTCACCATGTGACACACCCTTATTTCCTGTTAAGAAAGCGAATGGGGAGTGGCGTATGGTCCAAGACTTACAAGCTGTAAATGACGCGGTAATACCAAGGGCACCTACAGTGTCAGACCCACACACCCTGTTGAATGATTTAAAACCTCAACAGAAATATTTTTCTGTGGTAGACATCAGCAATGCGTTCTTTTCGATACCGATACACCCTGACAGCCAGCATTGGTTTGCATTCACATTTCAGGGGAAAAGGTACACATATACACGACTACCACAGGGGTATTGTGAAAGTCCAACAATATTCTCACAACAAATGGCAAGCCACTTGGCGGGATTTACCCAATCAAGAGGTAGTCAGATTTTGCTTTATGTTGATGATATCCTGCTGGCAGCCCCCACACAGCAAGATTGTAAAGAGGACACTATAGCGCTATTACAATTTTTAGCCACTGAAGGACATAAAGTAAACAAAAATAAACTGCAGCTTTGGAAAAAAACAAGTTAAATACCTAGGATATGTAATATTCAAGGAAGGTAAGACATTAGATGAGGACAGAAAAATAGCAATTTTTCAAGCACCAAAACCCACTACCAAGAAGGAAATGATGTCCTTCCTGGGTACGACTAATTTTTGTTGGAGCTGGATTCCAAACTATGCCTTGGAATCTGCACCATTGACTAACCTGATTTATAAAAAGCCTATGGCAGTGCAGGATTTGTTACAATGGACACCAGAAGCAGAATCTGCTTTCTGTAAACTGACACAGTTAATAGCGTCCTCATTAGTTTTGGGATTACCAAACTATCATAAACGTTTTTTCCAAACTGTAGATTGTAAGCAAGGTTATATGACATCAGTGTTAACACAGCAGCATGGGGACAAGCAACGCACTATTGCTTATTATTCATCACAACTGGACCCAGTGGCACAGTCTTTACCTCACTGTGTACAAGCAGTAGTTGCAGCTGCAATGGCAGTACAGGCTTCGGCCTCAGTAGTGTTGTTCCACCCTCTCACATTGAGAGTGCCTCATGCAGTCGCAATTATTTTACTGCAAGAGAAGGTAGCATATCTTTCCCCTGCTAGGCATCTTTCCTGTATGAACGTATTGTTGAGCCAACCTCACATGACAATTGAACGTTGTACTACCTTGCTCCCAACCCCTGCAGATGGCACACCAAACAGCTGCCTGCAGGTGATTGAAGAAAAGACACTACCTAGAAAAGATCTTACGGATGTTCCCTTGGATGATGCTGAGGTGACATATTATGTGGATGGCTCATGCAAAAGGGGTCCTGCAGGACAGAACCTAGTAGGATATGCCGTAGTTTCTGACACAGACATTATAGAAGTGAAATCTTTACCACACAGCTTATCTGCACAGGCAGCAGAATTGATTGCCTTGACACGGGCATGTACCTTAGCAGAGGGTAAATGTGTAAATATTTTTACTGAGAGCCAGTATGCTTTTTCTACTGTACATGTTTTTGTGCAACAGTGGAAAAATCGAGGAAGGATAACATCTACTGGCAAAACGATTAATCATGCACAGTTTATTTTAGATCTTTTAGAATCTATTCAGTTACCTCAGAAAGTAGCTATTTGTAAATGCACAGCTCATACCAAGCAACAGGACAGGATTTCAAAAGGTAATGCGAGAGCTGATACAGCTGCAAAGCAGGCAGCTTCAGAAGCATTTCTTTTGAATGAGGAATTACAACCCTCTGAGATTTTAGACTTAGAAATGTTAAAAACAATGCAGACACTTACTACGAAAGTTGAAAAACAAAGATGGGTAAAACGAGGAGCAATTCTTGAAAAGGGACTGTACATCTCTAAAGAAAGAAAACCGATATTGCCATCTAATTTGTTTAGATATGCAGCTTTGTTGAGCCATGGGCAGAGCCATGTCTCAACAGGGGGGATGGTACAGCTGGTGAACCGAGTGTTCATGACATATGGCTTCTCAAATTACTCTAAAAAATTCTGCACGGTATGCCACGTTTGTAATAAACATCATGCACAAGGGGCATTAAAGCCCATGCAAGGGAGTTTCCCTACACCACCGTATCTGTTTCATACTATTTGTATGGATTTCATAGAGCTGAATAAATGTGAAAATAAGAAGTATTGTCTTGTCATTGTAGATATGTTTTCCTGATGGGTGGAAGCCTTTCCGACTAAAAATCCAGATGCTACAATGGTGGCCAAAGTCCTTGTCAAAGAAATCATCCCTATATTCGGCATTCCGGAAAGGATCTACCGTGACAATGGCACGCACTTTGTGAATCAGACCATACAACAGCTAAGTAGATTTTTCGGTATTTCTTTAAAAAAATCATTGTGCGTATCACCCGCAATCAGCAGGGCTAGTAGAGAGGCATAATGGGATTTTAAAATGTACGTTAAGGAAGTTAATATTAGAAACACAGAGAAATTGGGTGTACTGTCTGCCCCTTGCACTGCTGAGCATCAGAACTGTTCCAAATGCAAAAGGATTGACTCCTTTTGAAAAGCTCTTTGGAAGGGCTTATTATATACCTCAGTGGAAATCTCTCATGCCCACAGACCAGGAAGCTGATGGTACATTAGCAGAGTATATGTGTAAGTTATTAAATTCTAAGCATTTGTTGCAGTTAAATTCAGTTTCAGATAAAGAACGAACCAGACCATCAGAAGTGGCAGTGTTCCCTGGAACTTGGATCTGGCTGAAGGTGGTCAAGAGAAAGAACTGGACATCTCCAAAGTGGGAAGGTCCAAATCAAGTGCTTTTGTTAACACCCACTGCAGTCAAAATCACGGAGCGAACCTCTTGGATCCACCTGATGCACAGTAAATTAGTTATAAACTTTAAACTGGACAAAAATCTTGTTACATGCCAAGAGTAAAAATGATAGAGTCCAGAAGAAACATGAATGCAGAACAACCCCTTCCTCAGAAGTATTGCATAATCATCCTGTTAACTGTACTAGTGACAATAATTTTTTTGCTGTGGCCTTTTCTTTTCCCAGCCACACAGACTGAACTGAATAAAAGTGAAGCGTTACTCATAAACTGGCATCCAAACTTTAACACTTACCAGGCAATTAAATATGTGTATGCTGAGACTTTCAATGTTTCGAATTGCTGGATTTGCACAGCCTTGTCGACAGCATACGGGGGGTTATTAATTACTACGGTCCCCCTAGGGGTCAATGAGACCTGGGAAAACTTGATTTATGACCAAACTAGGCCCAAACCCACTGACGGACTTTTTCCAGAAATGGTTTGGGGGTGGGGTACCATCCTAATGAATATCCTGATTGCCGTTTGTGTAGGTATGTTCCTACTGGGAGTATGTGTTTGTTGTGGTATCCCCTGCATGAAAAGACTGATTAAAGACCTTATAGACATGTTGGTTTCTGAAACCTTATATCAAAGTACTGAGTTTGAAGAACTGTTGAAAGACTGAAAATGCTTTCATAAGTTTAAACTGAATGAATGACTCTCTTAACTGCAAATCCTGAGTGGAAGAGGTTAGGAGAAGAAAACAAACTGTTTATGCTTATTTTGAAAGTAGAATAAAAGTATTAATAGGGGGGAAATGTTAGAAAAATATGTATTAATGTGTGTATTAGTAATATGCTTAGTGCATTCAGAGCCTAAAAGAGTTAACACATTTATTCTATTTCATACTGCATAAATCTGTACAAACTGCAGTTGCTTTCTCACCTTGTATTGTCAGCTAAATCTTGCTTGTGCTTTGGAAATTTACTGAGAAGCAGATGATTTCTGCTTGCGTTAGGAAAATAATGAATAGAACAATACTGCTTATATGAAACTCAGACAAGAAGTTCCGCTGTGCCATGAGAACATACACAGCTGTAGAAGTAAAAGATAATTAGGACAAAGCCTGCTTGAAAATATGAACTGCAATCAGCATTTGCTTGTATCTGTATTAGAAAAGTACCTTAAAAAGTAACAGTGTACAATAGACGCTTCTAAATGGATTAATAGTCACCAAGGCCAGGTTGTTTTTCTGAAAAGTTTTTCACAAATCTAGTCATGTCAGCAAAAAATCTGAAGTAACACCTGTTGTAGTACAATGCTTAAAGTTGTGTTTGATTACGTCAGCTTAGAAGACCATGTGTTGTAAAACAGTATAAGAATGAACATACTTCCTGTTAGTAGTTAGACAAATCCTTGTATTTGCATGTTTTTGTCTCCTTGCTGCAAGTAAATTAAAGTGCCTTAACTGAACCTTACGTGTATTGGTCTTTGAAGTTTTTTCCTTTGACACATATATATGCTGGCACTAACTTAGAAAGTTGGTTATTGATAGAAATGACAGTGGGATTTTGGAGAAAGCCAAAATAATCAGTCAAGTAAAAAAAAAGTCACTCCTGCTTTTTATTCAAGGAATAAAACGTTGTGGTGAAGCCTTAGTGTTTAAAGATGGCACGCTTATAGTGCTTACCCAACTTGACAATACACATGATTAACAACTTGACAATTTGGAATAGTGAAATACTACAAATATAATATTTTGGACTGGGATGTAAGCAAAGATAAAACAGGAATCGGACAGTTGTAATATAATAACAATCAATAAGAAAAAAGGCTAACCTATTCAATACAATTTTGACTGCATAGAAGAGTGCCCGATTATACGTTCCAACTCAAAGAACCAATATAGAAATGTATGTATTACGTTTTCCAAATACCCAGACATAAGCAATCTCTCAGAATCTACTATTTCAGGTAAAACAATAAAGTACATATTTTCAAGACAGAGCATGGCTACTGTTGTCATATCACAAAGTGGTCTATAGTCAAGATTACAACATTTGAGCAAGTGTGATAATTTAAAGAAATAACTGCAAAACTCATGTTCATATGCTCATAGGTTTATACAAAGTATAACTGTGTTTTGATGGGTCTATATCATAACATCAAAATCTTAAAACATAGAATGTTGTAATATTGACCCCGTTCAATTGAAACACAAGAAAACTGAACAGTCAGAATAGCAAATTTTGTCACAGGGAAAAAATTTGCTGCTCCGACAAACATACACACAACTCAAGCACATCAAAATAAATAATCCACACACATACACTTCATGAAACCCTACACTAAACCAGACATACACTACAAGCTACCCACTTACCTTAACCCAACCCTAACCCTAAGGTCCCTAACTATCGCACACTCACTTTACCCGCTCCCTAACCCTAACTCACCTACCCCACTCTAACCCTCACGTCCTCACAATCGCATATTTACCTGACCTAACCCTAACTCACCTAACTCATGCCCAATCGCACACTCACCTTGATTCACACACTTTTCTTAACCCGGTCCGTAACCTTCGCTCCACAGTTGAGGAAATAGTGAAGCTGCAGAAAGGGCCCACGGAATACTTTCCCTAGGAAAGTATTCGGTGTTCTGCAGCTTCACTATTTCAAGCGTTCATTCTATTGGGTTCGTTATTATAACATTCAAAGTTTTTGAACTTCGATGTTATAACATAGACCTGTTTTGATACATAGATGAGGAAGGCTGACCCCTTACAATTGAAAGTGAATTTGTGGTCACATACACACCTACCTAACAAAAATTTATAGCCACTTTAATTATTAACATATCTGATATTTATAAGAAGTTTATTTCATAGTGATGAAATAATTTGTTAGGCAAGATTATCCCTCTTTGTCCTGCTGTTTATCTTTCTCTCTTTCTCTCGCTCTCTCAAATATGTACACACATATATATATATATATATATATATATATATATATATATATATATATGTGTGTGTGTGTGTGTGTGTGTGTGTGTGTGTGTGTGGGTGTGCGCGTGTGTGAGTGTGTGTGTCTACTTTTATTTGTGGGTTACGTTTCTTCGACAAACAAAATTACGACTCCCATTACGTGAAAGTACACTTCAACGAAAGTGCACTTTCGTGAATTTTTTTCACCGATACAGAAATAAAAATTAAATTTCACACTATAAAAGCAGTTTTGCAAGGGGGCAAGCCCCCCTGCACCCCCCTGCTACTTTATATATACTAACTCCAAGATCGCATTACAGTGGGAAAATAGGCATATCCATTATCCCCACTGTACCATGCTTGTAGCATGTAATGCAATCTCAGAGTTAGTGTATATATAATGTAGTGGGAGTGTGGGGGAGGGACACAGCCCCCTACATGGGGTATTCCTGGGGGCTTTCCCCTCCTGCAAAACTGCCTTTATAGTGAGCAATTTAATTTTTATTACCGGATAGGTGAACCGGAATTTGCGAAAGTGCACTTTCATTAAAGTACAGTTTTGCATAATTGGGATCATACATTTATTTGTCGAAGCAACGTAACTTAGACAAATAAAAGAAGACCCATATATATATATATATATATATATCTATATATATATATATATATATATATATATATATATATATATATATATATTCATCCACAACCCATTTTTGCACATGGGGTCAGGGTGTCAGTTCAACATTAACAATCATCTAGCACCAAGATTCACACTGCTGGCTGGTTAGTCCTGCCATGGATGGTCTTCCATACCACACACTTGCATGCACAATCACACCTATGAATAATTTAGAGTGTCTAATGCACCTACTGCATCTCTTTGTAATGCGGATAGAAAGCAGACCACCTGTAGGTAACTTACATGAACACAGGGAGGACATGCAGACTCCTCACAGAAGGTTCCCAGATGAGCATTAAAACCACAGAACCTCTTGCTGGGAAGAAAAGACTATATGTATATATATATATATATATATATATATATATATATATATATATATATATATAAAGAGAGAGAGAAAGAGATAAATATATATCCATAAGAATATACTATTGATCCTAGACTTGTTTTATTTATCACAACATATCTAACAATTTAATCTAAAACACAATTAATCAAATCATAGTTCCTCTAAAATTTCATAAACAGCAAATAGAGTTTATGTTGTGTAGCAAGCTCCCACATCCCTGCACCCCTTTACTGAAATATATTAACTGCAAAGTTGCACAACCCTCTCTCCAAAAAAGAGAAAATACCACACATAGTGAATGATTGCTGGCAAAACACATAAAATTGCAGACGTGGTTACAACACATGGTTTAGCACTAGTAATTTCCAAATCGTACTCTAGACTAGACCAGTTTGCTATCTTTTTTCTACTATCCAGGCACTCTAAACCACACCAGCATTGATTTTCTACATCCCACTACACTTTTTATCAAATGTAATTAGATCAAATTTGTCTTAGGTTAAATGTGCTTTAGTTTAAATATTTAGATGTTTTGTGATTAAATAACATGAGTTTTAGATCCAAAGTATTATACACATATTATATCAAGATTGGGTGACAACATACCTCTCAGGTATTCAGATTTTCACAGAATGTCCAGATTTTTGCCTCATATTTTTGGTCTGTTCCTCACAAAATTTGTGGCTTTCTGGAAAATCACTGAGGATTGAGTTCACTAAGCAATGACAAACATTTGTATTTCAGACTTCATATCCATCAGAAAAGAAATGCTGGGGCGTGGCCAAGGATGAACACAGGATAGCAGCAGATTTCTTCAGCTCCACCAATTTCACAGCACTGACAGGAAATAATTACTTTAAAAATTAATTTATGAAGTAATTTTCTTTCTAAATACGTTTGGAATATCTGTTTCTTGAATAATATCTAAAAAAGAAAGAAAATTTCAATAATATTCCTGTCAGAAAACACTTTGGAAATTTCTCTGTCAGCTCCTCTGTTTGAAATGAGTTCCAGTAAGACAAATTCTCAAGATTCCAGCATCAAGAAAGAGCTTCAGTCTCTGATATCTACAATTCAGCAACTTACTACCAAAATGGACAAACTGGATACTAAAATTGATAACTTCATAGAAAAACTACAAAACAAATAGATTTGTTACATCTAGACTTGCAACAACAGAAGACTCAGACTACAGGCATAGAAGAGACTGTAAATGACATGGAGAATAGAATCCAAGAAGAAGAAATCAACATTGAGTTTTTGCTGAAACAGAACACACATCTACAAACTAAACTTGATGACCTGGAAAATAGATCTAGGCAATAATATTAGGATTTTGGACTGCCAGAAAATATAGAAGGTAACAATATTACTTCTTTTTAAATACATGGCTCCCAAAACTTTAGACTTGCCAGAAGCATTTTCTTTTGGTATTGAAAGAGCCCATAGATCCATATCTAATTTTAACTCTAACAAAAAGTATCCTAGATCAGTTATAGTTAGATTTCTATCATCCTTTGACAAAGAGATGGTACTTAAATCTGCATGGGCTAAAGCACCTGTTAAAATTAATAAGGCAACTGTGCATTTTGACAATGACTATTCTTCCTTGGTAATAACTAAAAGAAAAGTTTTTCTGCCATTAATAAGAGAGCTTAAGAAAGCACAGTTTAAAACCTACCTTCTGTTTCCTGCCAAACTAAAAATCTTTCTACCTGATGGCCCTAGAATTTTTGAAAACTTAGACTCTGCATTGCTGTATATCAAAAAAATAAGATTTTGGATAAAATAGAGGAAATGGAATGGGCTAGTCCTTCATTAAAGAGGTTGGCAACAGAAGCTTCTTGGAAGACTTCAGAGAAGAAAAAAGACTAAAAACAAATGACTTGTTCTATGTTTTTCTTTTTTCTCTCTCTCTTTTTTCTTCACTATTAATCTCTTTAAATACAGTTACTGCATCTCCAGAAAGCCACAAATATTCTGAAAAAGATTTAATCAAAGTTATTTTCTGTGTACAAAGAACTGTTTTTGTTTCATAAATAGTCAAAATATCTGAGGAACAAATAACAAGCTATCAATCAACTTGTTTCTCTTTGTGATAAAGAGACCCAAGGTTAGTAATTTGATACATTTTTTTCTCTCTTCTTGTTTTAAATAATGACATTCTTTTTAGATTATGCATTCAGTAAGGGGTGGGGGAGGGCAGGGAGAGAAGTATGATGAAAATATGATAAGTGGAATAATAACTTATTCATTCTTTTTTAAAAAAAAGTATATATGCTGTTTAAATACTGTTGCTAATTAATTTGCCATGATTCTATTGCTTATACTTGTTTACAAATAATCTGTCATGATTTAATTACTAATAATTAGAACTAAATAGTAGTAAATAATATGTTTCATATCTATCTTTATTAATATAAACAGCAAGTAATATTCCACTGTAGATACTTTTTATAGCTTCCTTTTTTATCTTTTCTCTTTCTTCTCTTACTCTCTTTTTATTTTCTACTCTCTTTTTTTTTCTTTTCTCTCTCTCTCTTTTTCTTTCATATAAGTACATTTACATGCTTTTGATAATACTGATACATGTATATAATAAGATTTGTATAAAAAATTGAATTGGGGCATAAAAAAATTAGTTGTATTATATATTAATAACTGTGGGCTTAGTTTCACTGTCATAGAGACTGCAATAACTTGTAAAATACTTTGCGAAGGTTTTACTCTGTTTAGTTTCATTTGTATTGCTAAATGAATGTCAGTCACTTGCATTTATTAAAATTCCCGCCAGAATGTTAAGGGAGACAATTTGGGATGTGGGTTACCTCGTGAATAGTGTCTTCGAGTTGTTTTAAAAGCTTCAACACTCAGAATTCACGCAGAGAAGCTGAATGCAGTCAATTTGAACTTTGACCCCTGAATTCACACTGACACATCGCAGATTCAAGAAGAACACTCTACCAGGAAGTAGAACTGCTGCAAATGCGACTCTGCGATGAAAAATGCACTCTATAACATTTAAATGTGAGTTATTTTTTATAACTACTTACTTATTCATGTTATAATTTATAAAATATGAAAGTTATAATGATTTTAAATGATTCAGTATCCCATAGTAAGCAAGTGTGATATTTTAGAAGGCATAAAAAGTAAAACATATATACATATGTTTTTGAAGGTTTACTTGACTGCAACATATTAATGTATGTAAATACTTATGATTTAAACATATATAATACTACAATTCATTTGACTTATCGAACTGATAAGCATAAATATCATTATGATTTTATCTTAGAAGAAGTTGTCATGTGACATATTTTAAAGCAGCAGTTCAGATATATAAAATACAGATGGCTTTCTTCACAATAATTTAAGTATATCTGGGAATTTATATAGCTATGCAATATGATTTGTAACCATATTTATGAACATAAATATTTTATTTAACTGGCAATAATAAGTATGAGAAAAAAGCTTTGATGCAAGTAATTTAAAGTCTTTTAGAAGCTGTTAACTGCATTTCTATGACAGAAAATAGGTATATCCTAATATATGTAATGTCTGAACCATAATAGCCTAAGTTATTGACTCTAAATGAACATAAGAACTTATTTTTACAAACTTTGAATAAATTAATATGTAGATATTCCCCCCCCCTTTTTTTTTTTTCTCTCTCTCTCTCTCCCTCTCTCTTCTCAGTTCCCAGTATCAAGTTTATTTGAATGCTATTTGATTATAAATGTATTATACTAAATAGATGTACATAGCAGTATGAATTGTTTCTAAAAGTTCCTAGTTGTTTATATGATGCTGATTTATCAAATGTTTAGCTTTGTCTTAATAGATAATCTAATTGAAAGAGGTTAACTTTAGTTAATAATAACCAGTATTAAATTGATAAGGTGGCAGCTGAGGTACTGCTGCTTAGGGTAGGGAGTTAACTTGAGTGGTATGTGCTACTCAAAGTTGGGGTTTTTAACTCCAGGCTGGGTGCAAGGTTTAATCCTTATATTATTTTCTTCTGTTTACTGTTGTTTGTATATAGTTCTGACATCCACAATACATTTTATAAACTCATTGTCACTACAAACAAAAACGAAGCTTATACAAAATCCCATAAGAGTTTCAATAAATACAGCTATATTTAAAGGTACACCTAAAGGAGGAGGTATAACATTACTTATTTTGTTAATTGTTATTCTGATTATAAGTTTTATATGTTTTAAAAATGCCAAATGACTTCTCTAAAAGGAATTTCTTTAAACATTAATGGACTGAATAATCCATGTAAAGGGGCAAGCTTAATGAGATACATTAATTTACATAAGGCCAACTTAGTATTCCTTCAAGAAACACATCTCCTGAAAAAGGATATTGATAAATTAGCCACTAATAAATATACAGTATTAGTTAGTTCAGAGCACACTCAGAAAAAAAGAGGAGTGGCTATTTTATGGAATAAAAGTATGCCCATACCTAAAACTATTAAGTCTTATGAAGGTGGTAAAGGAATGTTTTGTATGGTTACAATACAAATTAATGGAAAGACATATACATTAATCAATTTATATTGGATACCAGGAATTGGTATTAATACAGTGAAATACCATCTTAATAAGATCATATCATTCTCTATAGGAGATATTATTTTAGCAGGTGACTTTAATTGTATCCTACATGAAAAAGATACTACTACTATAGGAAAAAGGAAAATTACATCTAATACAATACATTTAAAGGATTTTGTTAATTCTTATCATTTAAATGATATTAATAATCAGATAGACTCAAAATCATTACCATACACCTTTTTTTCTAACAGATATACAACTTATTCAAAAATAGATAGAGTCTTTATTTCTAACCAGATGGTTACAGAATTAATTAATTCTAAAATCATTTCGTGTCCTATATCAGATCATAATTCAATTGTCTTTGAGTTCATGATAAAAAGTACTTACAATGTTCAGATCAAAAGGATACCAGCATACTTAACTCAACTAAAAGACTATAAAGATTATATACTTTCAGAAGTGCAACATTATTTAGACATAAATAATACTCCTGAAGTCTCCATTGTTTATGTTTGGGATGCTTTAAAATCATATCTATATGGACAAAGTATCAGATGGTATAATAAAAGGAAATCTTGGGATAAGGAATTATTAGATATTCAAAGTAAATTAGACTCTTATAAGCATAATAATAAAGAAAATATTATAGACAAAAAAGTCATTGAAGAAATAAACAAACTAAATGAGAAATACAAAGAAATTTTAACTCATAAAGTTAAAATAACTTTAGAGAAATACAAGTTTTTGTCTTACTCAATAAGTCCCAAATACTTACATAGACTTAAAAATAAAACAAAAAGGTTGAATAAGCAAAATCATATCAAAGAAATTTTCTCTCTAAGGAAAAAGAAGAATGTTTCTAGTCTACCAGAAATATTAGATGAATTTAGAAATCACTTTCACAAAATTAATCATAATAACATTAACATGGATCCTAAAGATAAAATAAAGAAATTTATAACTACAAACATGAATAAAAAACTTAATAAACAACAGACTAAACTATTGGATAAAAATATTTCATATACAGAGGTTGTTACACAAATAAACAAGCTTAAATCAAACAAAGCACCAGGTAATTATGGTATTATACCAGAGATATATAAAATTCTTTCTAAAAGTACATACTCATTAATACATAAGGTTTTTATTTTGGCCCAAAATGAGTTAATAACTCCCCCATCTTGGCAATACACATTTATTTCGCCAATTTTAAAACCCAACAAAGATCCAACTAGATGCACTTCATATCGACCTATTTCATTACTTAATGTTGATTATAAAATGTTTATGAGTATTTTTGCTGATAGATTGAAGACAATCATCCCAGGCATTATAGATATAGATCAGACAGGCATCATTGTAAATAGAAATACTTTTGATAATATAAAGAGAACTCTAACATTAATTGATTTAGCAAATAGGAGAAAGAATGATTTAACACTTATTAGTCTTGACATAAGTTCAGCATTTGATTCAGTAAGTTGGGACTACTTGTTTATCTTACTGAAGTGCACAAACTTTTCAGATGCATTTGTAAATCTAATTGAACATTTATATAAAGGAGCATCGGCTTACATTAAGATAGGAACATATGTCTCACAAAAAATACCCATTTTAAAAGGTACAAAACAAGGGTGTCCACTCTCTCCATTATTATTTACTTTAATAATGGAGCCTTGGGCTAATCTGATCAGAAACAGTACTGATATAGAAGGATTTGATATAGATGAAAATACAACATCTAAAATTCAACTTTTTGCAGATGATGTTCTAATTACATTAGCAGGATCTAATTCTTCTATACAGTCCCTATTTGATAAACTGATGAATTTTAAAAATATTTCTGGTTTAATATTCAATGAAGAAAAAACTAAAATACTACCTATATATACACGAAAAAATGTTCTCATTAGTGATTTTAGTAAATATATACCCAATTCAGGTCAGATAACTTACTCAGGTATAATATTAACTAAGGATATCAAATCTATTATACATAATAATTATAATACCTGTCTTCTTAATATACAAAATCTTTTCAATACCTGGAATAATATGTTTTTCACTATGGAAGAGAGACTTACAATTATTTAAATGATAATATTCCCCAAGATATTATACTTAATACAAATACCCCCACCTACAAAAATAATTATCAAGAAATTGAATACACTAATGTTAAATTTCTTATGGGCACCTAATAGACCTAGGATTGCATTAAAGAAACATACTAATAGCTGGTCTCAAGGGGGCATTTCTTTTCCAGACTTTAACTTATATACTATCTCTTCTATTATAAAAGTTATTACTTTGTTAATAGATCAGTCATATGTTGCAAAATGGAAAGATTACTGGGAACTAATTAGTATTCACTTCATGAAAATCTCTTTAACACATAAAAATATGATTGTAAATAACTCCATGTTATGGTTACTAAAAGAATTTTGTACTTCACCTATTACACCAAAATATATAGTTAGTTATCCATTAAACATTATTATTAGTTATCGTAATTTTATATTCATGCATCCTAAGTATAAGGAATGGAATTTTATTATATTCCCTATAATGTATACACAAGGTATGCTTTTGTCATCCACTTCTGAAAGAACTCATTTAGTCACAGAAAATGATCTAAAGTATTGGTATCAGTTGCTATCTGATAATAAAGTTAAAAATTTAGACGTCTTAAAACAAAAATTTGATCTGAGAGAAACTTGTTGGTTAGAAGTTTAGACCTTTAGACAACATCTTATTAATAAAATTGATTTAATGTCTATAACAGTTAAAGAATCTATTCCAACACTGATTGATTACTTGATATTAAATTTACAACATAAAGTTTCTGATAAAGGTAAGCTTTCATACATACATAAAATTATCAGAGAAGAAACTTATTACAGTGTAGATACCTATTGGAATTATTTCACTTCCATTAATGGTGAATCACCAAATCAACAAGATAAACAATATATATTGGAATATGCCTATAAAACTACTTCTTCCATTATTTGGAGACTTTTTACTTGGAAATTTTTACATAGATCCTTTTATACACCTTTGACGATGAATAAAATAAATAATAAAGACAATCTATGTAAAAGATGTAATGTAGAAATTAATGCTGATTGGGCACATATGTTTTATGACTGTATAAAATTGAAAGAATATTGGAAGTCAATCAATGATTTTTTGCAGGCTCTTTTTACAGATAATTTAATTATTTCTAAATCTTTTATATTATTCAACACTCCTGTTCCTCAAAGTGTTAAAAAGGTTAAGCTTCCCTTGTTATGGTCTATTCTAGCAGTGGCTAGAAAAATAATAACCAGAAATTGGATTTCAGATACTCCTCCTTCGTTTAATGAATTAAAAAATGTTATGACTGTAGTGTGCCATATGGAATTGATGACAATAAAATCAAGAACTACTTGAAAAACATCTTACTATATTATATGGGATACTTTACAAAATCTCTTAAAAAAATCTTAGCTTCAATAGCATGGTATTTTAGTTTAATTAATTGATTTGATTGTAGTGAATGTCTTTGTAAATACTTTGGTTATTTTATTGAATGTTATAACCATTTCTATTTTAATTACTTGTATAAAATTGTTATGATATTTATTTTGTATGTTAAAAACAATAAACTTGTTTTAAAAAATAAAATAAATGCTAATGCCAAATGTGGAATTCTAGCAACGTTCTAAGTTTATAAGAGCAATATTTAAAATCTGTCTCTATTTTCAGGTCTTTGTCCTTGCATTATTGTTGGCTTTGTCCAGATTGCTTACATTAAGAGGTTAAGAGGCATGAGTCACATTTCTTAAACTCTCCTTTAACTCATTGCATCCAAGTGATGCCTCCAGGTGCATCTGAAGTTAACTCCTACTGATGCCTCCAAGTGTCAAATATTGCTTGTTCATATTTGCATCAATAATTTCAAAGCCATGCTATGTACAAGGTTTTAAAAGATTTCATCTTAAAGCTGACACAATGGCAAACTGAACTGCATTAATATTTGACCTCTGTCTAGTGCAGGTAAATATATATTAACTGTTGTTTTTATGATATTAATTTATATAGATATGATTTTCACTTTTTCTAAATATCTCAAAAACTAACTAACACAGACAAAACTCCTTAGCCTCATATGAAAGCTCTCAGCTAGATGAATAAAATATTGCTGATAGTATATATGTAACTTGAGTGGTTGCTGAACTATTATAAGCTGTTTACAAAATATTACAAACGTAATAGTAACTGTGTTTACTGTGACTTATCAAATTTGGTTTAAGACCTAGAACCTAAAGAATACTACCACTATACAAATAGTTTGTGCTGAAGAGTTTGCAATTATACTTATTTCATAACCCCTATGGTTCCAGAGATACCAACATTTGTTTGAAAGTTGAGGACATAATTTGATTCTGTCAAAAGGCTTAGGTTCCACCCATTGCAAGTTACAGTGCAAACTTCCTGAGCTTCATTGGAGTGAATGAATTAATACAAGTCTAAAATCTTTCCTAAGGGACACATTGTAAGTAAGTTTATAAGTAATGCAGCTTTTCCTCCTAAGTAACACAATTCATGCTATACAGATTGGTAACCTTTAAAATTCACTATAAGACAAGGCTGAAATAGTAGGAGTTTCTTTTGAAAATTTCCTTTAAACCACTTCAGGCATATTGCTATTTGTTAATATATAAAATGCACCAGTGAATTCAGTAATGGGTGCCTAATTTATTTAAATGGGTTGGTATGAATAAAGAGAGCTCTAGACAAAATGCTTCTAAATAAGTCACCAACATGTTTTAGTACATTGTTTTTCAATATAACCTCATTTTGCCTAAAAGAAAGCTTACTAAAGAGGGTATTCCCTAAATGTCTCATCTTCTCAACAGTTTCCAATGATTCATTGTTTAATGCCATAGCTAATAATAATGTCAGGTTGTATTTTTCAAAGATAATCACTTAACATTTGTCAGAGCTAAAGTTCATGCCAAAGTCTTTGATCCAAACTGCAGTAGAACATAAAAAGCTGTTTATGTTATTAATAATATACACAGATGCTACAGTGGCAACAGATTTACATTCATCTGTGTATTTGGATTGCCTGCAGTAAAGAAACTTAGAAAGGAATGAAATGAACTAATACTGAAAAGAACTGGACACAAAATGGAGTCTTGTGAAACATGCTTTTAAAAGATTTCTAGCCTGAATAGTAACACATAATAATTTCCTTCTGTATCTTGCCTAGCAACCAGTTATTAGCCCATTGAATGTTGTAAGGGTTGACTTTGTAACTAATCAGGTTAGGTATTATTCCAGAAAGCATGTGAAAGTCAAGGCTTTGGCAAGATACAAGTATACCACAAGATCATATATGATAACAGTGTCATAGAAATATGTCAGGCAATAAAGCCATGCTGATAAATAGTAATAATCATACTATGGTTATTTGAATTGTTCATGTTGATTAAGCAATTCATGAAACATTTCCCTAGAGGAGATGAAAAGCTGATGGGTCTATATTTTTACACAATATGTATTGCAACATTTTTGGATGGTTGACAACAAAAAAGTGCCTCCAGTCCTCAGAAATATCCCTCTGAAATAGAAATAAATTAAAGAATGTGCAACAGCTGCACTAGGGAGCTCCATGTAATGGTATTGAGAGAACCAAGAATGCCATCTGGAACTATGTGAATTCTAAAATATTTCTTAGCTATACCTGGTGGAATCCTTCAGATCTCAAATTAATTTGGTTTGGCTCTTTGCTTTCCCATTCACCAAATTCTTAATTATTAAAATAATCACAATGATTAATACCAGTAGCAAAACTAACATACTGTATTTTGGATATAAGTTATTAGAAATAAACCATGTATGGTTTTACAAATTTTCAAAGGTATTCCACCTTAAGCAAGGTTTGTTCTGACAGGGCATAAAAAGAGAGGCTGTCAAACATGCATGCAGTATGTTGATTGTACTCATTACAACTCTGACAGATATTTACAGGTTTGCAGATGACAGACAATCTAAGAAGCCACTCCCTTAAAAATGGAAACATAAATTGTCCAGTCGCTGTGGGCTGTGTTACCTGATTAGTAAAAGCTTCTTCTACAATTGACTGATCAATAAATGTGGCTGCTTAAATTCTTTCTGAGGAGACAAGTCTACAGAGGGGAGTTGGCAGTTTGGCTAAGACCAAAGGACATATCTAACATGTAAATAATGAAGCTACGTGCAGGTTCCTTAGAATTAGTTCTATGTTCCTTACCAGGCTTTGAGCTTAGGGTTAGCAGACCCAACAAAATGAACAGTAAAATAAGGGATAACAAAATAACTGATACAGAATGAAAATGGATGAACTTGTGCCTTACCAACTATCCTAATGAAAATTACAGCAGTTTCAAACAAAATGACAGGGTTAATACTATACAAGTCTTGATAAGTGAAAAACTATGGCCTGTGAAAACAGCAGCCATATGTGCAGAGAAGGGACTCTTTAGGGATCTTCTTTGCAAATAGTTTTCATAGATTTTCAAGACATTTAAGTATCTGTGGCAGCAAATGGGGGATTGACAGCAACTAAATGACCAAAAAAGGAAGCAGAGTATTAGAGTGTTCCTCTTCCTCAAAGTGGAAGCAAGGTCAAAGCAAGAGACATACTGGTTTATCCGGGATTATGTTCCAGATGGGACTGACCTCATCTGGTATTGTTAGTTAGAAATACTTGTGTTTACCTTTGGAATATAACCAGGAGCTAATATAGAAAAAGGCTTTTATGACTTCTTTTCTTTGGTATAAATGAGAGAAAGAGACAGAGAGACACTAATCTTCTTGTTTTATATAACACTCACTCACTCACTCACTCATGGAATCTAGAAGCTGCATATTTTTATTCCTCAAAGGTGGAGCCATATGATCTGTCAGTCATTAAAACAACAAAGATCATGGGTAATAAAGACATGTAAATGATGGCCACATGCCAGGTTAACGTTTCCCTTCCTATTCAGACATACTTAATAATATCTTGTCAGTCAGCAAAGTTTTTTTTTTATTCAGTCAGTTGTCTGCTAAATAATCTCTTAAGTGGCAAACTTAAACTGTTATCAGTGTATTACACCATAAGCATTTGCCATTTAAAAAAAAATGCGTGTACTGCTTACTACAGCCTGCATAAACATTACAGAATATGCCTTTCATTTAAGTGATATTTTGAGTGACAGGACTGGTTTAGGCATGATAAGTATGGATTTTCACTCTGAGAGGATGGACCAAATGGTCTGACGCACAGTCAACTGTTGCTATAATTAGCAGACATTGTTATTCTGATGTAACTTAAAGGAATGTGAAGGCATGTAAAAACATGCACCCTTATGTTATCTGTAAAAACGATTTTCATATGGTAATTTAATAATATAATTGTTTAGTTTGAGATCACTTTTATCATGGTGTGTACTGCAGCTCCTAATTTTTGCTTTGATTTTTTCCTTCTGTTTTATTGCCTGGTGATGTAATTCCACGTCAGTCGCCCTGCTAGACAAGGGTCCAGGGAAGTAAATAGTGTGGGAAGAAATAGCCAGGGAATTGTTATGGCTAGGCTTGTATAGGCCCTAGGGCCGATAGCCTAGTACCAACCTGTGAACCTATGAACCTATAAAAACATGCATACATCAAAGGGCCAGCATTACAAGACATGTATCAGTTGCTACAGGTACTGGTGGCAGGGCTTAAAGTCAGAAAAACCCTAAAGACTGCCAGATCTAGTTCTCCTACAAATGACTCTCATGTGTGATGATCAGATGTGCTAAGTTACAATAGAGATAATTGCATGCAGTAAGTAAGGAAATATAATAAAATAAAAGTTAAAACAGTTTGCTGACAATTAATGTGAGTCTGGACTATCAGCCATAGACAATGAGAAATGAGACTGGAGGGCATTCTATACTGTATAATTATTTCACTTTGAATAGTTTAAAAGAAAGTGATAATTTATTAGGAAAGTCCCCCTCCTTAGATGGAAAGCCAAGTGTAGATATCTAAGAGTACAAGTTCCCCTTCTTAGATGGAAAGTCATATGTAGATCTCTAAGAATACATTTATATACAAGTTTAATAGCACTATTTAGCCACCCAGGAAGCAAGAAAGTTGCATTTTGAGTTGCAAACCAACAGCTACAATATATATAGAATGGGCATGTTACCTACCACAGGGCTTATTGAAGTTTATCATTCTCCCAATTAATACAATATGCCAAGAAAGAATTTGAAAGGCTTGGGGATTTCAAAATTTAGGAGTCCTACAGGAGTGACATAGAGACAAAGTATGTTTACATGAGAAGGCAATCCTCCTTGCTGACAAGCCCTTATAATAATTTGTACTGGACACACTCTAGTATATGCATGATGTAGCAGACAAAGATGAGATTTGACTTAACGTGTAATTAAAATACAGTATGTTCGCAATACAGAATTCTACTTCGTTCCACCCCAGGATGGGGGTAAATTATTTTAGGACCACCTCTAAGCAAATAGGAATCAGATAATGTTGAACATATTGCAGAAAACTATTTGTTCCTAATGAAAGCATTATATCAGTCCATTACCCTGCAGGATGCACCGGGGAAACAGGCTTAACAAACATTAACATATTTCATAGTTTCATGGCTTTTTGCATTACCTTCTTACTCTGCTTTCCAGATACTATCTCCAAAATACACTCAGCAAACATGAAATTTAGTAATAAGAAGAGCACACATATCAAAAGCAAGCTGATCAAACTAAACAGATACCAAAAAATCTCTTTGCAAATTTGTAGCAGCTGCTTTTTCAAAAACAAGTTCATAACAATTCAATGATTGTCAAAGCACTAAGAATTTTTAAACTTGAGAAAACAGCCCAGACAAAATAAGCATTTGTAGAAGTGTTTGGGGGGTAAAAGTTCATGATTGATGTGGGTCCTGATAAACTTTGCCAGGTACCCATGATGTACAATATTTCAAATTCTGAAATTTTATCTGTGTAGAATGTTGGCCAAACAGTACATGCTAATCAAAGGCAGTGCTACTGTTAAACATTTCTCTTAATTCTATTTTGGATAGGACAAATGATTGTGATCTATTTTAAAAGTCTGTTTACTTCAGATCAATGTCTTTCTGCCTATCTCTAGGACCAAAAGGGTGGTCTTGTTTGTGTTAAATCAGAGGCCAGTTTATGTTTATTAACAGTGAAATGCAAAAGTTAACAATACTTAACAGTGACTGAAGAGAACATCACTGGGTCAGTAGATACCTTATATAGTCTGGCTTGATGGAAAACTTAAATATGGTTCTGCATTTCCATTAGGGCTTTCTATTGTGTTACTGTTTGCACTTATTAGGAGAAAATATTTAATCTGATTATTTTGATTGAATTTAACATAGTGCTTTGTCCTATATTCAGTACGTTTGCCTTTCTAAAGTTCGTCAGTTTGATTTCAGATGGTTAGCTCAGTGACTTGTTTGTACAGTAATGCAGTGGTTATTACTGTTCCTGCATATGGCTCAGTTATCCAGTTCAGTTCTAGGCCATGGTGCCTTCTGTGCAAAGTCTACATGCCATTCCTATATCTATCTCCTTTCACCCTAGCCTTTTCTCTAGTTATCTGTATTATAGACAGCAATCTGTTTGATGGCTCTCCTCCTGCTCACTCTACATCCCAGTGACAACTGGGGTGCCTCAAGGCTCTATCTTAGGTCCCCTCCTGTTCAATATCTTTACATATGGACTTCATACCTCCGGCAAACAATCTGATCTAATCCAATATGCTGACAATTCAACTCTCATCTGCACTTCCAACAATATATTTGACCTTCACACTCTTATCCAGGACACCTTTCTATCTGTTGAAAAATGACTAGCTGATAATCTACTTATCCTAAACCCTTAAAAAAAAAAACTCCTGCTATTCCTCCCATGGACTCTCTCTCACCTAAAATCTACCTTTCTCATCTCATCCTCCAATAACACCACCATACAACCTGACTCCCACACAAAACTTCTAGGTGGCTCATTGATGATGAACAACTTAAATTTAACCTACACATCATTCAAAGTATAAAAAAACTCACCAAAAGCTGGGTATGCTCTGCCGAAACCATAGATTCCTGGCCTATGATGCTAGACCGTCTCTGGCTCAGGCTCTTCTTCTCCCCTCCCTTCTCTATGCCACCCCAATACTAACTAATATTCAATCCACTACCCTGGCCAAACTCCAATAAACCTACCACAAAATAGCAATATTCATCACAACCTCCCCACATAACTCACACCACTGCCTCACACTCAACTCATAACAATGGCTAGAACTCCCTCAATAACTCCTTCTATCTCAGTCACAAATTATTCACTCTATACTTTATAAACCATCCTCCTGCCTTGTCCTTTCCTCCTTGGTATCCATCTACACACCAACTCGCGCACTTCATACTTCTAACCAACAACTCCTTTACATCTAGCAACCCAAAAAAAACTATTGGCAGACTGCTATATAAATCCACCCTTTCCCAGGCATGGAATAACCTCCCATCCCACTTACGCTCCATTATACACCCTATACAATTTAAGAAAGAACTCAGGCTACACTTTATTAGAACCAAAACTTGTACTTGTCATGACCCTACCTAACTCCAATACTATTGTGTATTCCACAATCCCATACAACTTCTCAGCATACTTTATACCACTTCAATACTATTCCTTTCTACCACAATCTCATACAATCCTCTCAGCATATTATCTCCCACATATTTTTCTCTAACATCACATTACACCTCTAGTTATCCTTTCCACCCCATTCATGCACTCTCATCTCTCACACCTCATAATTTGTACGATTCCTAAAATACTACAACTTGCTATACACCTTACCACATCAGTTATACATCAGCTATGTGGAAACAAAAAAAAATTTTGAAGTACAGTACTTATTTGTACTTTTTGTGTTACTGATCTTATCCCTGTTAGGCCACTTAACTTATCACTGTGTTTTGCTTTAAATTTTACAGCTAATAATAATTGTTTTTCATTGTAAACTAAACTGTTATGTATACTTAAACTGTCGGTAACTGGAGCTTTTCTCCTCGGGTCTCCACTAAAAAAGGGCTCCTGGCCCAGCTGGACTAACCCGGTTAACAAATGTCAATAAATAAATAAATATATATATATAGGTTTCTGCTAGGTGCTCCAGTTTCATCTGATATCTCAAATTCATGACATAAATGAATTGGTCATCCACCAAATTAACTTTGGATGTGATGCAGTGTGTAAATAAGGAGGAATAACATTTTGCAAAAAATGCTTCACATAAAATTCAATGCATAAATCCCATTTTCCTGAAGTGAACAGTCCATGTTTGTCATAAGTACTGTTTTCTCTACTGTGAGATTAATGTTTTCACCCTTGTAGGGAATGTATCTTTCTCTCATAGCTGGAGTTAGTATATTTAAAGGTGGTACAGGTTCTTGTTATTTTTTTTTTACATTTTTTTATTGTGTTTAAATAATTGAGAATACTATTGATGGTTTATGCATTGATTTCTCATAGGGGATCCATTAGAGAGAGAGAGAGAGAGAGAGAGAGAGTGTGTGTGTGTGTGTGTGTGTGTGTGTGTGTGTGTGTGTGTGTGTGTATGCGTGTGTGTGTGTGCTTTTTTTTGTGTGTATTCCTGTGTGTGTATGTGTGAATATAGCATAACAGACATAAATTGTTACACTATTAATCATGAACACTCATATCATTCATCACTAGAATGAGAGTCTGGGTATTTTCTTTTGAAGATCAAGACTGTACTATTTTGGGGATTTCTCAGAGTTAGTATATAAAAATATCCAGGTATATAGGATTTACAGATCCCCATGTTGGAACTCCTTCCCTAAAAAAACTTTTGTTTATTTTTTACAGATCTGGAATGTAGTTCATATCTGCATGCTTCAAAGGATTTGCGATTACTTTTTTTGTGGCTTGATTAGACTTTCAATAGGAAACCATAAGTGTGTGTGTGTGTGTGTGTGTGTGTGTGTGTGTGTGTGTGTGTGTGTGTGTGTGTGTGTGTGTGTGTGTGTATCCTTCCAACATGCCTGTGCAACTGCTTTATAGAACACAGCTGGTGATGATGAAATTCCAAATGGAAAACTCAGAAATTTATAACCTCCTGATGGCAAATTAAAATTACATAATTTTAACTTTTTCTTTTATCTACCTTTACCTGACAGAATCCCTGGCATGCATCTAATATTGAAAAGAATGTAACCCGCTGGTAGTATTGAGAATACTTCTTCATACATAAGCAACAGGTAATGCTCTCATTTAATAACTCAATTTACATCTTAGTGAGAAATATGAATGTGAATCTTGTTTGCTCTATAACAGTAACCATGCTACTTGTCCATTAGCTCTATTTGTTTCCTAATGACAAACGTTTAACTTCTGCTCATTTCTATCGAGAACTATATATAGATTTCCTGTGGCATGTATAACCAGCACAATACCAGGAATTGTTTGTATATGATACTGTATTGGTAACTTCATATGCCTGTAAATAAATCAGTATATTCAGAAAAATGTCAATATTATAGTACTGTACAATATTCAAGATATTTCTGTGAATATGCAATGGGTTCTAATTTTATACAGGAATAAATTCAATCTTTGCTATCATACTCTGGTTTCTTTTATCTTTAACTTCTCACAAACAAAATGACCAAAAATATTAGGAAAGTAATCTTCTTTATGTAGTATGGTTTGAAACAAATCCTTTTACTTTTTATCACTATGTTATTATGACAGCAGCTTTTGACCTAGTAGCTTTGCCTGGTGTTTGAAATATAAGGGAACCGCACACAGTTGTAATGATTTATTAAAAATCCAAGTAAAAACAAAAGCCAGTTGATCAGCATAGGTTTTTAAACAGTAGAGTGAAACCCCATCTGGACCAGCTGCTTTCTTATTTTGTTGTCTTTAAAAAAAAAATGATACACATCCTCTTCAGAGATAATTAATGCAGTTTGAATGTGAGAATGTGTGGAAGAGAGAGTCATATAAGTCTGAACACTGACAGAACTGACATGTTGGTCGAAAGTCAGGTTACTATCCACATATGTGCCCAAATCCCTGACTACTGGTTCTATTCATAGGGGAATGTTATCAATGAGGTAATTTCCAAAGGTGATTGACTTCCCAAACAGTACAATTATGCATTTCTTGACACTGAATTTTAAGCTGTGGATTTGGGACTAGTAATTTGTCTGTATTTTCCTGCCTGTAAGTTGCTAATGTCTTGGCAAGATTCAGTGACTGCTTTTAAATTGGAATCATCTGCAGACTTGGCCAGCCAGATGCCCTTGAGATTGACATTATTTCAAAGAAGTAGATGCCAAAAAGGAGCGGGCCTAGCACAGAGTTCTGAGGTATTCCCATAGCCAACGGCCTCTTTGTGTAGGTTGTCTCCCCTATCCTAACTTCCTACCAGCTATCCAACACTTAACATAGGGTTTTATTGGTATATATGTGAGTTTTCTTACAATGCCCAAGTGAAATATTGTATCAAATGCCGAATCCAGGTCAAGGTGGGAAATATGTACTGCTTTGCCCTCTTCGATTGTCTTGGTGACCCTTTCAAAAAAGTCCACCAGGTTGACTAGGCAGGATCTTCCTTGATGAAACCAGACTGGGTTGGATCCAATGTTTGAAGTTTTTCTATATCCTTATTAATTATTTCCATTATAATTATTTCCATGGCTTTGCATATGAGACTAATCATTCTTAAAGGTCTCAGTTCCTGAGGTCCTTTAGCGGGGTACCTTTCTGTAGAGGGATGAAAGTTGCAGTTCTGTATTTGCATGGTACAAAATCTGTCTGACGGCTATGGTTAAACAGTGAATCCAGAGACCTGACAGGTAATGTTTCTGGTTATTTAGGATGCACCCTGGGATATTATCAGGGCCCATCACTGCAGTATTTATGGCCTTAGAGATCACATCTAGTACTTGCTCCCTAGAGATAATTGAAGGGGATATGTTTGATAGTATTTCCTGGGGGGACAGCCTGGGGAGAGAGGGGATAAAACTAGAGCTGAATTTGTTGTTCAGCAGATTTTCCATATCCTCTGGTTCCATGTAGGTGGCTCCATTTACAATCAGTTCTGCACAGTACTACATGCTGCTTTTGTGGTTTTGGACATAACAAAAGAAAGCTTTGTGATTTACCTTTGCCTGGGAGGCAATTTTTACTTCAAACCTCACTATATTAGACCTAATGTTCCCTCTTAGTTGTTTGTTTAGCTTGATGAGAGTGTTTTTATCATGATGGACATTGCACTTCCTAATTTTGGCTATGACTTTTTCTATCTGTTGTACAATCTGTTTATGTTTGGATTCCACCAGGGTGTTTTTTTGTTACTCAGATCTGGGGGTATGTCTGGCGAGCACAGCTGTATCTGCGCATTTATTGACATAATTGTGCAGGGTTTCTTTGAACAGTTCTGCATAGCCAGCTGTCTTCTTAAGGTGTGCTAGTGGGGTTTGAAATGTTGACAGGTCATCACTTAGTAGAAGGACATTTGCCTTAGAATATTTCTAAAGGTTAAAAGGTTAGGAGGAGTTATAGAACTGATTTTTATTATTGAGAGAAAGCTTTTTGGTCTAACCTTAGCAGAGAGGACATTACACTGGGGGTACAGCATTCTCTCATATTTGTGAGTACCAGGACAAGTATGTTTACACCCCTAGTGGGTGTATGGAGTATCTAGTCAAAAGTTTTTGTGTTTACAAAGTCCAGGAATCTCTCGGCCTGTAAGCTTTGTGTTGTGTAAGTATCCTGGTTTATATTAGAATAGTTGAAGTTTCCTATGAATATGGTATTGGGTTGAATGGTGAGTGCCATCAGTAAATCTAAGTACAAGCTATGTTTTTTGTCACAGCAGGTGACCTGTATTTGCAAGCATATGACATAGGACGTGGGTATGAGAAGCTCAAGCCCATCATCCTGTCTGAATAGTCTTGAAGTGAGTTTCTTGTTGATATAGATTGAGACACCTCCACCTTTGATTTCTGTCTGTATAGTAACTGACCTAAATCTGTGAAAAGCATTGTATTCCTGCACTGTCGGGGTGTTCTTCATGGCTTTAAACCATGTCTCAGTAACTGCACAAAGGTCCACATTGTACAGAGTGACAACAGCCTGGAGTGAGAGAAGTTTCTTGTTTAGGTTCCCGGAATTGAACAATAAAACTTTTAGATTCCCCTGGTTTGGTTTTTGCTAAGCTGGAAGGTTTGTCAGTTTGTCATGCCTAAAAAAGGATCTACGGGCTAGGATAAAGTTTTAGCCAATATTCAAAAGCTGGGGGGAGGGGGCAG
Organism: Protopterus annectens; assembly: GCF_019279795.1. NCBI lineage: Eukaryota > Metazoa > Chordata > Ceratodontiformes > Protopteridae > Protopterus > Protopterus annectens. The sequence continues at coordinate 953,294,990 of NC_056744.1, forward strand.
GTGCAAACCATTCTTGGCAAGACAATGTGGTATGTTGACTATATCCTCCCATGCTGACAAATATTGTACTCCCTTGGAACGACACCAGAAACTATTGAAGTCAGTCATCTTTTGTTCATATTATTGCATCATCTGTGATGAAGGTAGAATGCTGTTCAGTCCTAGGCATATACCAATGTGGGACACAATATAAGTGAGCGCTGTAATGTCTCCATATAACCTAGCATGGTATATCTGAAGTCATTACTCCCACACAGACTATAACTGAGTCATGCTGATACTTGTGGTCTAATGATATGAGTATGTGAGTGATTTGGTGAATTTGATAAACAACTGATGTGATTTTCTCTTTGTTCAGCTTGGTAGAGTGTGACATCTGAATGTCTCACAATGGAGTCTGAAATGACTAAAATATTGGGTAGTGTGTTGGTTTGCCTTATAGTCTTTGTAGTTTAGGCTCCAAAGGGTATGACTATATGTGTTGTGTTAGGTGTTGCTTTAATGGAGTGCTTTTGGAGTTGCTGAGGATTCTTTTTGTAGAACAAATGTCTAGGAGGTCTCTGCGGCTTAGAAAGATTGCTTTTCAGTGCCTCAGCATATGTTGGTGTATGTTTTGGGTGAGTAGAATATGAGGTGGGTATAATCCTCACATCACTGACAACCTGCTTGTTATTTTAATGGTTTTATGTGAGAGTTTTTCCACTAGAAACATTGTACAATTTCATCTTTCACATGTTGCATCCATTTATCAAATGATTAAGTGGTTCTCAGTAAACATGAGACAATTCTTACATTGACTCAGATGGCTCGTATCTACCAAGCTGGTGGTGGAGAACCTGGGGAAGTGCTCATCCATGGTGTCAGGTCTTTTTTAGGTGAACTACAAAAGGTGTTACAGTAGGGGTTTAAGGCAGGCTAACTTGGGTGCTGTGAGGATAGGAACTGCAGCTAGGCTCTAAATAACAGAATCCATGTGGCAGTGTCCTCAATGGGCAAACAAGTTGCTCCTTGCACAACTGAATACTGAGTAAAATTACAGTGGAAGTTTTATAGGGAAAATTTAGTTTCAAGTACCTGCATCCATACAAAGAACTGTTAAATGCTACTATAAGATGAGCAGTAAAAGTTACAGACCCAAAGAAAAGTGACTAAACTAACTAAAAAACCATCTGGTAAATGAAACAATCTCACTTTAAACCTCCCTGTGTGTTTCCCAACTTGGGCAGATCAGGCTTCCACATACTGTTAGTAGAATTGCAATCCCACTCTTCTAAATGTAAAAATAAAGGAAAAAGGTACCAGAAACAAATTATAGAACTAGCTGCAATAAGTAATTATAAGGTGATTTCAAAGCATTCAAGCTAGCAATGAGGATCACACACTTCAAGGGGTGATTTCAAAGCACACTAGCAGCAAGCCCAAGGCAAAGCAAATACGCATTATTTTGATTAAATGCATAAAAATGCAACAAATAATAAAAATGTGACTTCAAAATTAATGTCATATCCTGTGGGGTCTATATCAATTTGTTGATTCTGCAAATTTTTCTTCATCAACCCAAAACTGCAGAACGTTCAGTTCCATGAACATTCACATCCATGAAAAATTTAAGTAGGGAAAGGAAGCAGTTGGCCAACAGCACAAATTTGTTCTCTTCCCCGATGTTGTGCAATCTCTGAGTTGTTAAATATAGTTGGGGGGGTGGGTTTCACATACTGTAGTGTGTGTTCCAGTGTAGTGTTGGCCAAGTGCTGCCTTTACCCGGTGAAATATTTTTTCAATGTGAATGTTCACAGAACTGAACATTTGTTTTTTTCGGGTCAATGGAGAAAGGTTAGTGGAAATGAACCTTTGACAAACTGATATAGATCCATCCTGTACGCCTTTTCTCACCAGGAGCAAAACAGGAGCACTAATTTCAAGTTGATTCCTGAAAAGCAGTTTCCAGGCTCTCCAGTAATTAGTAGTATCATCCCAGATGTTACAGATTTGAAAAGTAGGCTTAAAATAAGGGAATTTACACTCTGAATATTGTAGTGTACACTAACTGAACAAGGTGATAGGGAAGGGCCTTTGCATATTGATTTTTAAGTATGCAGTAGAATAAGTAGATGAAATAAGATGAGAAGGGGCTTCTGAAGCCAAATTTACAGAAGGGATGGGCAACTCAAAAGACACTAAGTCTTCAGGTCTACAGATTTCTCAAAACAGAAATATAATAAGTAAATACAATGAATAAATTAAACAGAACAGGCAGTGCAGAAGTCAGCTTAATCAAATTTCTGTATCCAGAGCTTTCAGTTTTCCGCTAATTAGCCTTGGAGCAAGAGAATTTCAATTGGTTTCATTTGGGCCATTTTTAGTTAAATATGAGTTATGCTTCAGCATATTCAAATGCATTCATTCTCAAAATAATTGTCTTTTCTTACCTCTTTGAATATATTTATTTTCTTTTCTTTCCTGACACATGTAACATTTGGATTTTCATCAAGTAATTCAACAGACACTCTAGATATGCTACCAGTCTCCATGTAGTCCTTACTCTGACCACCTTGTAGAAAGAAGCATGTTTTTTTTTCTTTTTGTGTATGTTCACATAATCTAGAATGCCATTTAGGAGGTTTTACACCAGTATGAGGTTCCTCAGATAGTGCTTTATTACATTTGTTCCCTGTATTTGCAGGCCAAGATTTATGATCCCATTCTCAGTGGTAAGTCAAATAAGGGACAAGGTCTCTTCTATAGGTACTTTTTTCACCTCCTGTTCATAGGTTCATAGGTGTGTACTAGGCTAATGGCCCTGGGGCCTTTACAAGCCTAGTCCATAAGATTACCCTGGCATCATGCCACCTGACCTTAGTTCCCAGTGCCTCTATCGAGTAGAGCCACTGGAGTTATCCCTAGGGTGAATTTTCTATTTCTCATTCACTCATCAAGACTTATCTTGAAGAGGGCCAGTGAGGTGCTCTGTTTTACATCTATGGGAAGTCTATTCCATAGCATGCGCCATCTCTGGATTATGAACCTGTCCCTACAGCACATTTTGTTGATTGTAGTAATGAGGTTGAGGTCTCTGGAGTGTGTTGTGCACAGGGACTGGGATTTCTCTAGATGTAGCATTTGTAACAGAGCTGGGTCAAACATGGCTTTATAAGTCAAGCAGAGATCGCTTCTAAGTAGGCGATATGAGACAGAGAATAGTTGGAGTTTTTTGAGTCTGTCCATATAGGACAAGTGTTTAAGGCCTAGTATCATCCTCTGAGTTACTTTTGTGGCCTCTCCAGTTGTTGCAGGTGTCTAGGGAAGTACATGTCAAATTGGGCATTGAACTCAATGATTGGCCTAATGAGGGAAGAGTAGAGGGAGACAATGACCTCTTTCTTCCTGGATGCAAAACCCTTAGTAATGAGATGTGCCACATAGCAGGACTTTTTGACCACAGTGGCAATGTGGTGATCAAATGAGAGGTTGCTATCAACCTGTGTTCCCAGTTCTCTTATAACGCCTTCTGTGTTCAGTGGATTACCATTGATGTGGTAATTCATGGGAACTGGGTTTTTCCCAAAGGAGATGATAACACATTTTTTGGCATTGAGCTTAAGGCCATAGTTCTGACACCAATCGTTAGTCTCAGTGAGGCTTTTCTATAGGATGTCAACATCACTTGGGGAGTTAATAATAGTTCCCAACTTGCAATCGTCTGTGAACTTAGTCAGCCAGAATCCCTTCATGTTAGCCAGGACTTCAGAGAAGTAGATACCAAACATGAGAGGACCCAGGACTGAACCCTGTGGGACTCCACTAATGACTGGTCAGTAGTCTGACTTGGAGTTAGCTGCTTTCACCCTGTGGGTTCTATCTGTGAGCCAGTTTGCAACCCATTTAGTGATATAAGAAATAAATTCTCCTCACCACTACTAAAGACACCGAGGGTAGACAAATGAACAAAGAAAAAAGACCTTGGGTGTCGTCCACATCTTCAGGCTTCAGACTGTTAAAACACAATTTATTAATTGCATAAAAAGTGAATCTGACAGGATGTAAACTTCACTAGAATATGGTGAACTGAAAAAAGATAAGTATCCAAGCAGTTGTCATCCACAGCTTCAAAATTCAGGCTGTTAAAACTCAATTTATTGAAAACTTAAAAAGTGAAGCTGACAAAATGCAAGCTTCACTGAGATGCTGAAATAATTAACCTAGTAATTAACATCCACAACTTCAGGCTTCAAGTTGTTAAAGCACAGTTAATATATGCTTTGTAAGCAAAGCTGACAAAAACATATACTTCACTGGGGTGTAAAAAGCTGATGAAATTGTCCAAACGATAAGTGCTTTCGGCAGATGCCTTCTTCAGATCATATAAAAGTGTGGTTAGCTCTTCCTGTTTATAAAGGAAACACAATCAAGAGCTGGTAGCTAATTGTCTTTGGTGTTCTTAAAGGCACAGGACAAAAATAAATGTTCAAAGTGGAGATTTGTCTCCTATAATGTAGTTCAATGTTAAAAATGCTAGAATCATGTATTAATGTTTGGTAGGTTTCTTCTAGATTTTAGAACAGGTCTGAGAGGTACTATTGTATTAAGACCTGGGGGTCGATTGGCTCTAAAATTGTTGATCCAAAAGATCTCTCTCAGTTCTGTCCTGTTATGGACATCTCCTTCCCTGATGTTTTGGGTGACCACTTCCACTGCTTTGAACAAGAAATTATGCATAGGATGGACCAATACGTGTGCTGCTAAGGCATTATGTGGAACTTTCTGATCAATGTCTCTGACATGTCGTAGAATACGATCCTTTAATCGTTGGTCAGTTTTACCAAGATAGAAAGCTTGGCACTTGCGACAGGTAGCCAAATAGATAATATGGCTAGTAGTACAATCAGCATAAACATCGAAATGAAAGTTACGTCCAGATACTGGGTGGAGAAAAGTATTACTAGTGTCTAAATAAGGACAAGCTTTGCATCTGCAGCATTTAAAAGTACCGTTGCGGTCTGATAGTGGACCACCACGTTTAAAGCCATCTTTATGGCATAATAATCTCTTGATATTCTTTTTATTCTTATAGAGAAACCTGGGTCTCTCTCCAATGATGTTCTTTATTTTATCATCTGCTGTCAGAATCGGCCAAAATTTCCTGATCACTTCACAGACCTGTCGATTGTCTGAACTGTAAGTGAGCATACATCTAAGTTGTTGAGGTGTTGTGTCATTAGACTGTCTTCGTGAAGATTGTTCAGACCTCTCTGAGTAATAAGGTTGACCTCTTTGCTTTCTCTAGGTTTGCACCTGTGAAACTGGTGGAAAATTATTTTCCTGGTAAGCCCTATCCTTCAAATATCTACGTAGATTGGATTGCTCTTCCAAGAATTCCTCCTCATCAGTACATAGTCTTGAGACTCTTAAGATTTGGTTGTCAAAGACGTTATCAAAAATATGTCTTGGATGCATGCTCTGCCTGTGTAAGAAATTATTTTGCCAGGTCTCTTTCCTATGCACCCCAGTAGAGAGACCTTGAGTGGGATGTAAACATATCTTGACATCCAAGAAATCTATGACTGAGGATGAGTGTTTCATTTTGAACTCAAGGAAGTCAGTGCTGCTGTTAATGAAGCTGACAAAAAGATCCAATTGGTCAATACCTCCTTTCCATAAACAAAAAACATCATCCACAAATCACCCATAGTAGACAAGTTCATTCTTCCAGATATTTCCATCACTGAAGATTGTTTTAAATTCCCACTCAGCCAAGACCAAGTTTGAATAACTGTTGGCACATGGAGTTCCTATGGCCACACCCCAGGTTTGCAAATAAAAGGTATCTCCATACAATAAGATGTTATTCTCAAGGACTAATTCCAGCAGAGAACAAAGAGGTTCCGTTGTTAAATTATGTCTAATCAGAAAATCATGTAAGGCCCTCAGGCCATACTCATGGGGGATCACAGTAAAGAGACTGGTTATATCCATAGTTACAAGTAGAAGGTTATCAAAACCATCCAGGGACTTAACAGTGGAGAACAAGTCTTTCAAGAAGCTGCCTGTATCCTTCAAGACAGTGGTAGCATAAGGCAAAGCTTTCTTGAGTTCATTTTCAACATACATGGATATGGATTCAGTGATCCATCCTCTCCCAGAGACAATGGGACGTAAGGGAGGGTCCAAAAGATCTTTATGTATCTTAGGTAATCCACCAATGCTGGGAAACATAGGATGAGGTGTTTCAAAAAATTCATATAAATCTTGACTGATCCTTCTTTCCATCAATAGATCATAGGTGCTCCCTCTGATAAGTTCAATTCTCTGATTTACTTATTTCTTACTCAATTTGCGATGTCATGTTGTCATCCAACATCAGTGAAACTTTATTACGATACCAGTCTGCATCCATCACTACTATGCAGCCACCTTTATCTGCTGGTTTGATCACCAAGCTATCTGTCCTTCTCAACTGTTGGAGAGCCTCTTTTTCTTTCCTGTTCAAGTTATAGAAACAATTCTTAACTTTATCTGTTGTACCTCTCACCTTGTTTATCTCATCCTCACACAATTTCATAAAAAGTTCTACTTGAGGAGGATTAACTGGAGTAAATAAACTCAATGTCTTATAGGTCTGCTGTTCTTTCATAGCACCTTCTCCAAAAATACATTTCAGGGACACGTTCCTGCAGAACAACCTAACATCCGTCATGAATTCATTCACATCAGAAGAAATAGCTGGAATAAAACTCAGTCCCTTATTTAACAGGCTGATAACATCAGGATCCAGTGTGATCTTGGATAAGTTAACTACTAAGTCATTACCCCCAATATTTAGTCCACAAACTTCTTCCGTTGCGTTCTTGACTCTGCGTCCTCTGTGGCCTGTACGAATTCTCCCTCACAAAAACCGGCAACGGCCAGTTTACTGGTAGGTGTGTCATTGCTTCTTTAGGTCTAGTAGCACAATTATTTGTGGTGTTGGAATTACTACCATCATTGGTATCGTTAGCACCAGTACCTCCCAGATCCCTGATGACAATATCAGTGTTAACAGTAGGAACCTCCTCTCCTGTAGATGAAGTCGAGGAGGGAAGAGAAGTTGATGAGGTAGTAGTTGTTCGAGAAGGATGCAAAGTGTTAGCAGTCTCTTTTACAGCCAAACCTTGTATGGCTTTCTTTTGTTTAGTAGTAGAAAAATGGGGACGTCCTCGATTGGTGTTATCCTCTCTAGGCCATTCAAAGATATGACCGTTAGTGAAATCCTTATGATCTCGATTCAGTTTACTCATTTTTTGTAGTTTAAGCTTATTGTCATAAGTGTTTAAGTTCACTTGTAACTGTTCAATCTGGCATAAATGCTGGTCCTGCAAATCACAATGTTCCAGTTCTTCTTGTTTCTTAGAAATAAAAGAGGAAATTTGTTCTTCTTCAGGTTTAAAAAAATCGATGAGCAGCCTCATGTATTTTTGGCTAGTTTCCAGATTAATCCTTTGTCATTGGGCTAACAGCTCTGGATAGGTGTTTCCATAAGAGGGAAGGCATTTAACTCTCATTCCTCTTGGCACTATCTGATGAAATAGGCAAGCTTCCAAATGGAAGAGTGCCATTGAAGACTTTTAAGGTGATAAGCAGGATTTTGTACTTCACGAAGCGTGTCAGAAAAACTAGCATTTACTGCAAGGTTTGTAGTATTAGGTGCTAAACAGTCACTACTAAAATTAATAGTTAAAAGTGGATTTGCAATGTCTCTAGAAAAAACAGGAAAATTGCATGATTTCGCTTTCACTGCTGCTCCTGTTTGCCCTTCTGCCATGTGTAGAGTGGGAGAAACAAACAACAAAACAAGAAATAAATTCTCCTCACCACTACTAAAGACACCAAGGGTAGACAAATGAACAAAGAAAAAAGACCTTGGGTGTCATCCACAGCTTCAGGCTTCAGACTGTTAAAACACAATTTATTAATCGCTTAAAAAGTGAAGCTGACAGGATGTAAACTTCACTAGAATATGGTGAACTGAAAAAAGTTAAGTATCCAAGCAGTTGTCATCCACAGCTTCAAACTTCAGGCTGTTAAAACTCAATTTATTGAAAACTTAAAAAGTGAAGCTGACAAAATGCAAGCTTCACTGAGATGCTGAAATAATTAGCCTAGTAATTAACATCCACAACTCCAGGCTTCAAGTTGTTAAAGCACAGTTAATAGATGCTTTGTAAGCAAAGCTGACAAAAACATATACTTCACTGGAGTGTAAAAAGCTGATGAAATTGTCCAAACGATAAGCGCTTTCGGCAGATGCCTTCTTCAGATCATATAAAAGTGTGATTAGCTCTTCCTGTTTATAAAGGAAACACAATCAAGAGCTGGTAGATAATTGTCTTTGGTGTTCTTAAAGGCACAGGACAGAAATAAATGTTCAAAGTGGAGATTTGTCTCCTATAATGTAGTTCAATGTTAAAAATGCTAGAATCATGTATTAATCTCCACTTTGAACATTGATTGTGTTTCCTTTACCTGGGCTACATAATCCGAGAGCTCCTCCATGTCTCTTTTCATGTGGACCAGGGAGGTACGCCTCAGGTCGTTCACACCCACATGTACAATGACAAAGTCATATTTGCACCTGTGGTTAAGGGATCTGAGTGCGTGCATTATGTGGTGGATCCTGGCACCTGACAGGCAGCTGACTGTTACTTTTTCCTTATTCATCCTAGTGAGTGGGATATCAGTGTACCTCACTATCGAGTTACCTATGACTAGTGTGTTGGGCATGCTGTTTTGCATTAGGGGCTTTGGTTGAGTGGCACACTGTGTAGGAGAGTTATGTGTCTCGTAATTAGTGCTGTGGTGGTTGAGTGCATTTCTGCCTTGGAGGTCTCTGCTGTTTGGGTAGATTTTTATTGAGAGCCTCCATGAAGGTGGGCTTGTGGTTTGTGTTTTTATGTAAAGGCAGTGTTGGTGTGTGTTCTGGAGGGCTAGGTGTTCCATTTGGTGTGGTGCAAGTGTTGACCTTTTCCTCTTGACCAGCTATTCCAGTCTTGGTTACAGAGTGCGTGGCTTCCAGTTTTGATATATAAGTGCATCTCTCACAAGTCTGAGTGTTGGGAGGTAAGTGGAGAGGGTTGCCGGTGTACATGAGGCAATTGCTACATTGCCTCAGGATGCCCAAGTTCACCAGGTTAATAGCAGAAAACACAGATAACTGACCTTTAGACATGCCTGGAGGGGTGGGCATTAATTATAAGTACTGGAGCTGTTTCCTTGTAGAATGTTTAGTGCTGATAGCACTTATGTGTGCTACAATAATTTCTACAAGAAGTTTGGTAAAGTGCTAGACTAATAAGCTAGTAAAAGTGCAGGAGAGGAGAGAATTAGCAGATCTAAGGGAAAAAATGAAGAGCAGACTTTGGCATTGCTCAGAAGCAAGTCTGTATCTGGACTATACTAAGTACAGGAAAAGTAGGAAACAAGTACAAAACCAGAAAGTTGAAAGAGATGGAAAAACTGCCCAAACAGCCAACAAACTACAATTTCTGAGACAGAAACCACTCCTCTTGTAATAGATAGGCTATCTAGTGCTTGCCACTTCCTCTAATAAGCTAGAAGGCTTCCCTCCAACACAGAAAGGCTTGGGTTGCTCAGAAGCTTACAAACAGTCCTGGATACAGAAAATCTGTATCTGGATTAGACTAGTTACTGGAAAGGCAGGAAACAAGCTTAGAACTTTTTTTTAACAGAAAATCAGCTAAAACAGCACTAAAAAATTTAAGTGCAGTGCAAGCTAGCACACGAGTTTGTAGCAATATTACAGCAAATACAGTTTAAATAAATGCAATTTATTCAAACTGTATTCTGAACTGATTTCAATTATTGTTTTATTCAACTTTGAACAGTTAAAAAGCAACAAAATATACTTATCAGCTGAGAAGCACACTCAGTCTGAACACTAGCAAAGTTTTTTTTTTTTTTTTTTTTACTAAAGTGGAAAGGGAGAAAGCAGGAAAAGAAGATAATTCAAGGTTAAGAACCTAAGTTGGTTGGGCTTCTTAAATGTTCTCTCTGTATTAGGTAGAATGAGCTAATGACACACAGTAGGGGTGGGCAACTGCAGAAGCAGTAAGTATAAAAACAAGACACTGGTAGGGAGAGGGGGGAGGGAAACTATTACAGCTACTAGCTCTACCCACTAAATGAAAGTTTTAAACAGAAAAAGGAGCAAGGAGACTCCAGATAATGCTTTTAACTGCAAACAAATCAGTTATATGATACCTGACTAGAACACAGAAACCTCACAAAAATGCACAGAAAAGCACAAATAGAGCACTCACAAAGAAATTACAACTCTCAGTAAGAAAAAAACAGTTTACAGTTAAGTAATTCAGTAAAAATGCAATTACAGTAATGAAACCCTATCTAGCAATGAAAAATACAGTTAAAGCAGTATAAAACAGTACACAAATGCAGTGAAACAGTAAAAAAAGCTTTATAACAGTGCACAATGCAGTAGATTAGCTGTATAGCACAATTATAAGTGTTAAAGAAGTGCAATTCAATGAAATAAGTGTAAGAAATAACTTATTCTGCTCTTATGTAGATAGTTTTCTGGAAATAATAGCATGATGCAGCCTAAGTCTGGAGATGATTAGTTTATAATTTGGAGAGGTAAAACATTTATTTTTGTTATTAACATAAATGTTGTTGTCTTTACCTCGTTAGAAGATGATCTCTACTGCACACTGTTGTGGTTCACTACTGAATGTGAAATATCTAGGATGAAAATATACACCTCTAGGAAAGGAGCAGATTGTTATCTGTGGGTGAGAGCGCTAGCATTTCCTTTCAGTGAAAGGGTTTAATTATCTTGGGGCCTTGTGCACAAGTGATAGTGGAGTGGTTTGAGTGATTATTCAGTGCACAGATTCAGTGATGGCAGTAATGCAGGCATTGTCTGGGCTGCAATGGTGAAGTGAGAACTGAGCAACAGGATGAAGCCATCATCACCTGTAGTTATGTCATGAGCATTGGGTGGTGACTAGAAGGATGTGAGCATTGATTCAAGGGGCAAAAATGAAGTTCCTTCACATGTTGCTGGAGTTACTGTCTGTGACAGGGTAAGGAGGAGGAGAATTCAGGATAATCTGACAGTTACAGCCACTACAACCCTTTGATAAAAGTAACCAGCTGAGATGATTTAGACAACTAGTAAGAGTATTGCTTTACACCTACAGTAAAAGTTATTCAGTCATCAGGCATTGGATGAAAGCCCTGTGGAAAACCAAGGATATACTGTAGGAATACTATCCATCAGTTTGACTGGAAATGTATGAGGATTTCTAAAGATAAGCTGGGGATTGTTGCAGAGGGGATACTATCATAACCCTGAAGTGCACTTCATTGACTGGTTGTACATCAAAGTACAATTTCAAAAGGGCTAAAAATCAAACGCAAATGTAGCAAACCTGCATCACCAAAAAGTAAATGGCACATGAAATCCAATGGTTGCATTTTCATAACAATGAATTTTGAACCATCGGTATTAACATGGTTCAAAATGGGGACGTGAAATAATTTTCAGTTTCAACAATATGGTTAGGCAACGTGAATAAATAAACAAGTGCACTTTGGGGTTATGATAGTAAACTGTTGCAGAGTCCAGCAAAATATTGTCTGCCCTCAGCTTTTTATCATTGTGAGCACCAGTAGGACAGGTACTTCAGAAAATAGATAACTGATAACCCTGTGGTTTACAGTCTTAACTCGTTAAGGCAGTGGTGCCACAGTTTCTGCTGTAACATTCCACTTTCATTGAACTCTATGCTTATTTATTAATTAATCTATCCATCTATTTATTTTACTTTGATTACTTTCTTTAGGAAGTGCACTGTGTCATCAACTATTGCACTACATTCATTTGGCTTTATATCATACAACATGAAACTGCAAATTCAAGGAATAGACTCCAGTAGGAGAAAAAATATGCATCTTCACTTTAAAAAGAGCTATCATCTCAGCTTTGGTGATTAATCTAATTTATCAGTTCATTATTCCACCCATCTCCACAAATGAGTACAATCTGGGTACAACAGACACTGCATCTAACTATAATACATGTTGTACCAGATGAAAAAAAAAATACAACTGAATCTGTCTGAAATTAATACCAAAGGACTACAGCTGAAGCATTCAAACAAAATTCCAAAAAAAAAATATGCAACCAAGGAAGAGCCTGGGGCAGTATTAAATGGAGTCAGCTATACCACATAGTTAACATTTTTTTTGCAAAACTGTACAGAACTGTTAAACAACTGGTGGCATTCCTACAGGTTTCTTTGTTTAAAGCTTGCATTCATTTTATGCTTTCTACTTGTATTGCATGACGTTGGGTAATATTGAACAGCTTCATAAGCTCTCAAAGAATGCCAATAGTTTAACTTGCCCAGATTTGTCCAATGAAAAATGTACTGCTATGTTTCATGTGCATGTCACAAATAGGTTAGTAGGTTTTCTTTTTTTTTTTCTTATTTTGCATGCTTCTCAATTAGTCATCAACTGTCCACCAAAGTGAAAATAGAAAAACTTGGCTTGAAGATGAAAATCCTATGCTATAGGTCAAAGTGCATTAAGTCTATCTCTCAAAAAATCAATGAATGAATGAATCAATCAATAAACAAATAATGTAGTGAGATATACTTATGTCACAGATTTGTGGACATGGGGACATGGCAAAAAATGTGAAAGCACAAAGATTCTAGAATAGTTGAAAATGTAATGCCTCGTTACTGTAAAATTGCAACTTTTGGCAAGTAACAAATATTACAAGAATATTAACAGTTCAACATGAAATGCAGTATAAAACAACTAAAGTTTCTATATTTCATAAGCTTGGCATGTCCTGTACTTAGCATTTATACTTGTGGTTTCACTGTTAATCCAGTAATATTTATTTCTGTTCTTGTTATATTCATTTCAGGAATGAGTTAGAAACAGATGTCATCCCTCCCTGCATCAAAATTATAAAAAACAAATGCAAATGTACCAGTTTCAATTTAACAGTTTTCCTTGTGAACTGTTCTTATTCCCACTCTAGAATCAAGTATGTATTAATTGAAATGAATTGATATGGACAACTTTGAGGACAATGTAGATTTTGTCTCAAGGTCTGCAAAAAATATTGACATTTTAAAGATTTCTACAAATGAAATAATTAAGTCATCATTAACTATAAGTAGTTACTAGGCATGCAGTCAAGAAGAACATTGAAGAACCTAGTCCAATTTCTCAATTGCCCCAAGCACTGCCTAATTAAGAGACTTGCACAAGGTCATACAGTAGGCAGATGAAGGCTCAAGGAATCAAACCCTGTACCACAGGAAGCAGCTCATAGCCGAATAATCTGTATTAACTGGTAAACTACAATGTAAAATGCCTAAACAAACTACTCAAAATAACATGCAGTGATGAAACTTAAGCACAGTGTCATAAGTAAAGAAATAAAATGTGTACATGCATAGGTATAATGCACAGAAATAACAAGAATGACCAGATGGCTAATGCAGGGTTTGAGCCTGGATCTAGTAACCCTTATCATTTTCATTTCAGACATATCTGAAGGAATTAATAACAGGATCTGCACTGTCACTGTTCAGGTTTTTGACTTGCAATTTTGTGTGCTACTGAAAATATGCAGGAAACTTATCGTATCTTTTTTCTGTCTAACATTTCAACTCTACTGTGGTGTGTGCAACTGAAAACATAAAGGGGAAACTGTAGTACCTGTTCAGACTTTTCAACTTTTTTGTTCAAGAATTCTAGACAAAGCAAAAACTAATGGGGGGACAAAAGGACAAAATTGGGAAGAGATTTTAAATATTATTCTTATAATCGAAAGTAGAAAAATGGGTTTTATATTAACATATATTTTCTGAAGTATATGAAGTCTAAAACTCATATGTATTTCATTACTTCATGATTACAATCCTCAATGATTAGCCTGAAAAACACAAATGTCAAGAGAAACAGATGAAAAATATGGGACAAAAATCTGGACAAGCTACACAATTTTGAACAGTTGAGAGGTATGATCCTGTTTCTGTAATTGTGCTGGTACTGAAAGCATACAGGGCAGCTCTACTGTGGTGTGTGTTACTGGAAACATAAAGGGGAAATGGTAGTACCCTGTATCTATGTAACATTTATGCTGGCACAACAAGCATACTTGGGAATCATATGACCCCGTTTCTGTTTAAAATCTATGCTAATAATTTCATTAATTGAGCAGGCAATAAATAACTAGCTGAATTGGATGCCAAGACAAAATGAATCACAAATAAAAAAAATAGTGTTTATCAATAAAGCATATACATACACAGTAAATCAATGTTATTAGGAAATATGTATATATGTTGCTAAAAGTAAAAGTAAAGTTAAAAATAAAAATGTCATATAATAAATATGTAAACCTTCTAAAACTGTGTTAAATATATAGATGTAATGTGACTAAAACTGAACTTAATATAGAGTGTTAAAATACCCTAAGGTTTAAATAATTGTAATATTATACTGTGTTGTTATATTCTGTTATTGTTGTATTACATGGTGTTATAGTTTAGCTTCTCTAATTTCAAGATAGGAGTAGTAGACATTCCCCCGGATTTACTAATCTTCCATGCAGGACTAGTCTAGACCTGCACGTAAGTGGCCGTTTAGGAGGAGGACGGCAGCATGCCATGCCTATTAATGAAGGCACACTGCCTGAGCTCCAAATCCTACATGGATCGTGGACGGCTGCAGGAGGCATGCCTGAGAGAAGAGCTCTCACAATATGCAACAAAGGACTGCAGAATGATTGTAAACAATGAGCAAAACCGCTCATAGACATATGTATATCCCCAGCAACATCTCCCCACATGTATAAAAGCAATACTGAAGATGAAAAATAAAAAGTTTTTTTTTAATAAAACGGATGAAGTTTAACCGTAGGTGTTCAGGTTTTCCCATCACTTAGCTATGATTAATACAGGTGAAATAGCAGAAAGAGGATAAACAGAAAGATATATGCAAATGAAGCAGTACAGCAATAGTGTAGTGGACAGAGCATTCACCTTACAAGCAGTCATTCCCAGTTCATGTCCCCATGGAGTACATTCCATTTTCCCTTCCAAGTCACTGTCTATGATAAATATTTTTATTGCATAACCTAATAAATAACATATATTTTTGAACTGCAATACTGCATTTAATGTAGATGTGAGGAGTCAGTGTCATAATGTTGCAAAGTCCACAGAAAATCATGTGACCCATACAGTATCACAGATACCAATGGAAAGTAAACTGCGTAATGAATGATAAGGCCATACATGTCCTCAAATTTCCCACCTCCGTAAGAACCATTACACTATTACTGTCTAAAATGTAGCACTACCAAGCACTAGTAAGTGGTAGTAAGCATTAGTAATGGGTTTAAGGCTGTTTGCGCGGGCATAAGCTATGCGTACACAGGTGAAGCAAGATTGAAGCTAACTCTCTGTAAGCGTTATGTAACCATAGGTTAGCATTGCTTACCCTCACGCAAAGCTGCGCAAATCTGCTTACAAGAGCTCAAAACTGCCTTGAGTAGTCAGTATGCATCAAACGCTGTTCTGGGCAGGAAAAATTAACCAGCCTTTGCAGGCTGTGAACCATGGACCCCACACTCTGCAGTCACAGTACTTAACCACTAAGCCAACACAACAGTACATAAGAGTGAGGTTTTAAGAAACAAATCTCTCCATAGGAAAACAAGCTGAATATGTGAAAGGTCTTTCTATACAGCCTTATGTTGTATACCCAGCTACATCACATAAATATGTGAACTGTAGTACTGCAGTAAGCACAGATGTGAGGTGTTATTGTAATAAATTGTAGAAGTCCCCAAGACCCCATACAGTGTATGTACACATGAATCATGGCTACCAGACACATATATAACCTGTAATGAATAATAAATCACTGCCAAAAATCAAATATAATACTAAGTAACTGTTAAGCAATGCTAACCGCTGCACAGCTTAGCTTGTTAAGTGTAAGCAATGTGTAGGTCAGCCAATTCATTCTGCCTATTGGTATACCTCCTTAACCACTGCCAACCTTAGATAAGCAGGTGTGCCCATAGCTTAGCCTTTTCAAAACCGGCCAGTCATGGAAAGTGCAGGAATTTGGCTGTATTTAAACCCTACAGGCGGGAATACTTCCCATAACTGGTTGTAGCTTCCTACTGCAGGCAGAATGGCTGGTGTGGGTGAAGACACTCGATTCAGAGTGCAGCGCTGGGGCATCCAGGAGTCAAAAACCATGGTATGGCTCCTGGTGAAACACCTTGAGCAGAGACTACTGCAGGGCCAGTACCAGGACTCACAGTATAAAATGGAGGCTTGGGACAGTCTCGCCCGTGACCTCACTATTGCCACAGGTATCCCCCAGACTGGTGAGCAGGTCAGGCACAACCATACTGACCTGAAGCGGTGGAGAGGGGATGTACTGGAATAGTGGATCCAGGAGACTTGGCAGATGCCTAATGCCCCAGTACTGAGTAAGTACTCATTCTACTAAGTAGTTAATAATTGCCTAACTTGTGTATACTATGGATAGGTATGGATAAATATCACTGTATTTCTCTGTCAGCTGCAGATGAGTGAGATGAGAACCAGAAACCCCATGATGCTAGGTTGCAAAGGCTGTGTCGTGAGGCAGGTTAGTAATTATTCAGCATGTACTGGCATAACAAATAAATATAAGAGCCTTAGAAAGTGTTGTATCAGTAGAACTAAATGTGTAATATTCTGTGAATAAATGTATAACCCCTGGAGTGCTTCTGTTTACTCTTCTTTCATATGTTGTTGAACTGTTGCACACTCTAAATAGTACTGTTGTATTACGCAGTGTTACCCACACTGTGGTATGCAGATAAAATGTGTATGAAGTTCTGTATAACAATGATGGAAGTGCCAAGAGGTCAGTCATATTGTACAAGTGAGGGAGACTTACACAGAAAACAGTAGAAAGCTTCACATCAATTCCCTGATAGCACAGTGTACTGTGATGATAGCTGTAACATTTTTGTCACACACAGCAAGGCTTTGAATCCCAGGAGTGCTAGTAAGTTGTATGCATAATCATACCCCACAATTGTACAGATTTTGTTACAATGTTCAGATAGAAAGCTGTATGCATAATTACACCTAACAACTGTAAAGAATTTGCTAGAATGTTCAAATAGAAAGTTGTATGCATATACATAACCCACAACTGTTCCAATGTGGAGTCCATTGAGCCCCCATATAGGAACATGGTGCCCACCCATGGACAGTCATGACAGCATCTACATGGTCATAGAGGTGCCTGGGCTGTGGGCTGAGCAGGAGGAGCATGCATGTCTAACCTTGTGTATGTGTACTGCATGCCTCCAGGTGACGTAGCACTTACCCCATATCTCTGTGGAGCTCCCTATGCACCAGACCCTGGATCTAACAGTGGGTGACAGACATATGTCTGTGTGTGCTCCTTGACAGGGGGGGGGCATCCCCTGAGGTGGTTCTCCATGAAGGTAGTGCCGGAACAGTAAATAATGAAGTTCCATGGTAGGTCACAGATGTGATGTGGCCGGTAACATGTCCACATTAGGTGGGAGAGGTGTTCCTGCTGGCAAATATCCTCTACACATACTGTTGTGTCACTGTCATGGAACATATGTGGGTTGTAATAGTCCACACAATCCCAGAACATGTCCAACAGCATGCATAGATATCCCCAATAACACAGAATGGCAGATGTGTAGCAATCACATAGCAAGCATATCACATGCATATGTGAAAACATAGTGGCAGTGACAATGGCATGCAGGTGAAATACTCTGTAACAGACCAGCAACTCTAGTGTCCCCACAGGGAGCATGTCTATAAACACATAGCAGAAATTGTTGTACAATGCAATATATGTCCCAATGGTAGATAAACCAGAGACATATCACTTGCGTTGTGTGAACATTAAGTTGAAGCTGATATGGTGGTGGGAGAATGATATGTTTATTGTATTATGGTAACAGTGCCATATGAGTTGCTCAGACATAGTTCCATCTTTATGTCATTGAGGGACAATGGCACATCCAAGGAACCCAGCCTACAATGCCGCTGAGGATGACATCATACTCACCAGCCTCATCCAACACTATCAACTGCTGTTCTCAAAACAAACCATGACCGGCATGAGTGCACTACCATGTAGAATGATGTGGTCCATAGGGTGAATGAGGTGGGCATGCACAGCCGTATGTATGAGCAGGTCCGCCATCATTGTAGTGACCTGCTTCACCATGTACATCACAGTGCTGCTGCCATGCGGGGTGACCACCTTACAACAGGGGGGCCATAACATCCACCCCCCCGACACCAGAGTTGAGGAGCTGCTCATGAGCCTGGTGGTACCTGCCCACCCACAAGAGCTACAGACCTATATAGTCAAGGAGGTGGGTGCTACCCACACACCAGAAATGGAGCATACAGGTAAGGTTCCAGGCCATTTCAGTAGACCACTGTTGTGTATGCATCTGTACAGGTAGATCATGCATATTTGAGATGTGGAATCTGTTGCTGTGTAGTACTGATAATCAGTTGTGCATAATCTGTAATACTGTGGACTTCAGCTGTTGTTTTACTGTAATATTGCACCCACCCTGTAGCAATGCCAAAGCTGTAGCGACTGACATCAACTCTATCTCATCCCAATGTAGGTACCTCTGGGATACCAGCAAGGCAGCGGCCGGATGCTGGTGAGTATGGTTTAAGGTCATGCTTGGCAATACACTGTGCATGTCATAGCTAAGGTGTAGGCCATGTACACATCTAACACACTTACCCATAATGCATGCTGTACATATTCAATGACAGAGCACACACCTCACTAATGGAATTACCAGCCTCAAACACATGCAGTACTCAGACCATCGCAGACAACTGTGGCTACACTCAAGTGCATATTGCCCAGGCACAGCTTACATCTGCCTAAAATACACAGCTATGTCATACACAGAGCAGTTGAACATACTACACATAAGGAAATCCCAATCCCTCTGCAAACACAAGCTCCAGGGTCCTAAACCTGATCAACACATTTAACAGAACATACTGGAGGGATAGGGCCCTGTCCTGGAGAATTCCCACACTCTGGAACAGACTACCCATTCATGTCAGGCAATGCTAATCATTGGCCCTCTTTACAAAAACACTTGACAACTGGATGGGAAATGGGGAATTCACTCTGGATAGTATGTCTGTGCCACAGCCTGACAGGGGCACATGGGAATAACATTATTGGGTGGTGCATGCCTGGGAACCTCTGTGGCTAGGTTTATGTAGGCCCCAGGACCAATAGACTAGTATTCACCTATGAAGCTATGTGTACCACAGGCAACATCTGCCAGGGCTCAATACAGATATAATAAAAACTTAAAGCGAGTGGCGCTCAAAGTACAAAGAAACAAAAAACAACCACCACAGTCCACAAGCGCAAATAAATCCAATCCTTGGGGTACGAAGAAGGTGCTTTATTCAACGATACACAGCAAGCAATATAACCATATGTTATATTGCTTGCTGTGTATCATTGAATAAAGCACCTTCTTCGTACCCCAAGGATTGGATTTATTTGCGCTTGTGGACTGTGGTGGTTGTTTTTGTTTCTCAATACAGATATCACCTGCATAATGATGGGACATTGCTAAAGCCATATGTTGCAATGTATTCTGATGTACCAGCACCATGTTGGGGAAGTCCAGGAAGTTGCAGTTATGATACATGTGCTGCACAATCCATACCTCACTTCAACCCAGGGATGACATCCCCAACTGTACATTGCTGGTGCCACTGTACACCTGCATGTTTGCCCTGCATTGGCAGGGAATATGACAGTACACATGGTGTTCCTAGTCTGGGATACTGCAATATGACACACATGTGTAGGCCACAGATGCCGAGCATTTGCAATGTAGCAGGAGATGGTGAGGGTGTGTCATCCTGAAACACAATAGTGCACTGGAGGGGACAGACAAACCCACTGAGAATGGCTGTATCTGCACACAGTCAAGGTCATGAAGTGTGGCAGACATAACCTTGACTCCACAGCACCAGTGATGGTACTGTGTGACCTCCAAGGGCTGTGCACGTGTCTAACATGCAAACATGCAGGTTTGGGGAACATTTGCAGGCCTGACTGATCAACTATTGGCTCATGATGATGGTCCATGCTACTATACCCCTGCCAGGTATTGTGACCATAGTAGTACACATAGCAGTTATTGCTACACACCATCATGATATGTGTGTGCACACAAATGCACCCACAAATGATATGCATCCCAATCAGCATCTGCACAACTGACAAATATGGCTCATAATGCAATTGGCTGCCTAGGTCATATGTCACATATCATGTTTGTGTACTGTTGCCATATGCAGTAGTGTTGCACCATGGCATGTCATGGAAGAGGGTGCCATGTCAGTAATGGTCTATACACTCACCATAGGTACAGTACATTGTGTCTGCGGTTGGTCTAATAGTATTCTATCACTCATACATGCACCACTGATGATGACATCAGTGAATACACATCAGACATTCACAAAACACGTGCCCACATATAATCCAGAAACAAACAGAGGCTGTGAGCAGCAGAGAAAACATAACCGACACACAGATACACATCCTGCAATGGTGTGTACACCTGTGAGGTATGGTGCAATGCTGTGGACATGGGTGCAGTGTGTTTCAGGGGATGGCCATCACCTACTAACAGAAGCCATGCATCACAGCCATGTATAATGTTGGTAACAGGGATTGACTACAATCGCACTGCATGCTGTTGAGCACCACATGTCCTGCATGCTGACAAGTGTGTAATTACAGGTCTGTATGTGATAATGTACTGCACCATCAACTGCTATTGTGTGTGTTATGGGGGTGATGGAGCTCTCTGTAGGTGCTGTCTGGAGAAGTGTATGGGTTGTCATGTATGTTGACTGCATGTGTGTATGTGTGTGTGTGGCCATATCTGCACACACATGTGTATGTGCATGTGTGTATGTACTGTTTAGCTGTGATGTACAGGTCTTACAGTCTGTTCCTTGTTTTCCCCTCACAGGTAGCGAGGTGGGGTTGGGTCCCTCCTTCAGGGAATCTGATGCCACTGATACAGACGATAACCATGAGGATAGGTGTGTTGAGGCACAGGTAGGGTCATCAGGGGCTGCCGCTGAGCCACAAATTGACATCCCACAAGTATCAACCCCATCCACACACACAGTCACACTGCCTCTACATACCTCATCACTGTTGGCCTTAGCTGAGATGCAGTCTATGGTTGTTATTGGCCAGGACAGTGTGGTATCCATGGCATGTGTGTCAGGACACAGCAACCATAGCCAGATGTCAGTTAGGGTACCACATAGACAGATGTTTGGGGGTGCTTATCGGAGCACTGCTGGTCATTACGACCCTGGCAGATGTGCCAGATGTATATCTACAATACGCATGTTCCAGGCTGTCATGAAGGCACAGGTACGAATGGAATGGTACACCAGACAGGGTCTAAGGGCACAGAGGGCTCATCACACCTCGGTAAATTACAGCATCCGTGACCTAGCAGGTGCCATTCATAATTACACCGAGGTCATGGATAGACGGTGGGGTGAGACACTGGATCTCATCAACAATGTCATGTCCATGCATCAAGACAGGTCAGGAGAGTTGCAACGGCCACGTGGACATATGCCTGCAACATCAGCAGCTAGAGGTCACCGTGGATGTCCCACCAGTCACAGCCACTCCCGTAGTGGCAGTACCAGCCCCAGCACTGTTGGGGGGGGTGCTGTCCACAGACCATCATAGTAGACCATGTGCACATGGCCCTGGCCAGTCCCAGGAGGGATCTGGATCCAGTGAATGTTTGTTTACCTTGGGAGACAGTACCCTAACTGGTAGGTACCTGATACTGCTTGTGGCACCCCTGCCAGGCACAGGTCCCATGTCTGTGGCCGGAGACAGTGAATTGCAAACCCTGCTAGGTAAAGTCTGCAGCTGTCTCACAAATCCCCATATAGGGCAGCCACAAGGTGGAACTGTGTGCATGCACAGACACACACACACATAAACAACAAACCTAGGGAAACCACATATCTGCACACACGACATCACCATTGGCCCATAGCACTACTCAGCCCCCTCACACACACAAACACATGTTGTCAATTGTATGACTCAGCTTAGGAATCTGGCAAACCAATAACACACCCTGTGTATATGATGATACCTGTGACACACCCTATTATCTGTAACATTGATGCAGACACAGGCTAACATGGTGCTGATGCACAGGGTGACTGTACAACAGTGTAGAAATGGAATGCTGTGTAGCATGTTTTCAGCAGTAAAGTGAAATGCTAACATTCTGGAAGGTGTAGCTGTGCACCATGATGCATTATAGCTGTAATTAACAATGTTGCATTGTTTTCACCATTATCTATTCTGATTGTGTTGTGGTTGTCCATGTGCTACATGGCTGATGGGTGTAGTGGTGTCAGCAGGCCTTCTACAGTGGACACCAGTAAGTGTAGTGGGTGGTACACATGACATATCTGGGTAAAACACACAGATCCTTTGGTTTGGATGCAGTACTGATACAAGACTGTACACATGGAGGTATGTCCCCATGCAGGTAACACATCTGTTGCCCATGTAATCCCACCAAGACAGGACAGGCACAACCACGCATAGGTATATATGCAGTCTGCTATTTGAATGACCCTGAACATGCTAACAGCAGGGTGTATGTTCCTTTCCCCACTCTACTGTGCTCCTCACCTCAGTAACATGGGTGTGCCAATGCCGGTGGTATAGCCCTTCCCTTAGGAGAGTGTGAGGCGCTCTACTACTGTGAATGGTGTAAACAACAACTAACCAACCTGATAACATACACTGTACAGTATTACAGACAGCTAATTGGGGGTAGATGCAACAGTAACTACAATGATGGTGGATGTGTCCACAACAGCCTCACCCAGTGAGTTATAGTAACCCCAGTATTACTGCACATCTCTACAGTGTGGAGGAGGGCATTAACACATCTACGACCTGTGAAGGATTGTATGTCCATGGGATGTCACCTGTGGGATGTTGGCATTTACTAAGCAGTCCTGGGGGAAACATATTCTGTAAATGGAGGTAGATCCCTTAACATCTACACACATTTCTACATGTGGGATGGTGTACAAAAGCCTGCTATGATCCACATAGGCTGTGTGCACCTCCTAACCTTCATCTACACTTGTCAAGATTGCATCAAGGAAGTATACCAGGTTCAGGTGGTATTCTCTGCCTTTGACAAGTCCAACATTGGTGGGGTCCAGGGTTTTAAGATTACCAGAGTGACATTGGCCATTGGTTCATTGTTGATATTTTCCATGTCCCTGCAGACCAGGCTCATCACGCTACTGGGTGGTAGTTCCCAGCTGACATGGTGGATTTGTGGTTGCCTTTGGCAACAGTGGTGAATCCATTGTCAGGTGTAGGCCTGTTGGATTGTATGAGGGACCCCAGCTACTTACTGAGCCTGCCCAGGGGGTTCTCCCAAGAATGACACTTCACTTGACTGTACTGCATGATATGCTACTGATGCCAGCCTGACATCATACAGGTGGGATGGAGTACTGTTAACATGTACTGCCCTTGCTGTGTAAGGTCCTGGTTATGGGATCTGCTAAGGTTGGTAGTGTATTGCAGGCCAGATGTGTTTGGCTGTGGGGGGATACCTATCAGTGCCAGACATATGTTGTTTGGGTCTCCCAAACCCATTAATGGTGCATGTGGACATATATGTTTTGGTTATGTTCCCAATTTCATCTACAGATGTATATCCATATATACCTATATAGATATATATGGGTTTACCTTTGAAAGGGAGAAAATCATTTCTCTGAACGGCCCTTTCTGCAAACCAAAAAGGATTAATCTATTATTTCGAATCACACCAGAGTTCAAAACTCTGCAAATCAAAAAGCAGATTTGCTTATTTTCGAACTGCAAGTTGGATTACATATCATAATGCAGGGGGGCAAGCCCCCCTTGCACCCCCATTGGGGGGGCTGTAGCACCAACACCCCCCTTCTTTAATATTCCAACTCTGAGATCGCACTACAGTGGAGAAAGGGACATTTTCCCGATCCCCACTATAGTGCAATCTGCACCAAAAATGCAGAATCTGCAATGAGCGAATGCATAGTGACATTCGCTCATTGCACATTCGATGGATTTATTCCAAGATTTTGTAATGTTGGAAACTTACTTTCAACCTTCCAGCTTTTGGAGAAATTATTTTTTCCCTTTGAAAGGTGAACCATATATATATGCTTACATATATATTTATTGCTGTATATACGTGGACATATGAATGTACACATATATATCTATAGATGTATGCATATCTATGTATATATGTATATATTGGCCTACATATATGTATATATTTCTGTAACTAGATCTACATATATAGATATGTTATATCCATTTAAATATAAATAAATATATATATATATATATATATATATATATATATATATATATATACACACACACACACACACACACACACACACACACACACACACACACACAGATATCTACATGGTGGAATACATTCCCTGTAGTGTTGAATACCTGGGCTGGATGATATTTTTGTGAAAACATCATGATTATGCATATCTGCCATGGCTTAGTGGTAAATTACTTTGTGTATGGTGTGTAGGGTCCTAGTCTCGAGCCTTGCAGGAGCTGTTCATTTTGTTGCTGGCCAGAACATGCCTTGTTGGATACAGAGTGATTAAGGCACTTTAAAGCAGTTGTAAGTAGGTTTCAGCGGGTTTGCATGGAGCTAAGCCCTGCCAACTTCCGGTTACAGTAACTTACAGTCAGTTAGCTTCTATATTGCTTAACCTGTGTAGGCAGTGCTTACCACTCTGCAGACCCGTTTATAAATGCTAAAAATTGCCTTAATCTGTCTGTATCCAATGGGCCGTGTTCTGCCAAGCAACAAAACAAACAGCTCCTGCAAGGCTCGAACCAAGGACCCTGCATAAAGTGATTTATCACTAAGCCATGGCAGATATGCATAAGCCTGATGTTTTCACAAACATATCATCCATTGTTGTAATGCAACAGTACAGAGAATGTATACCATCATCTACATGTATGTGTGGAAATATATTAATATGTAAACAGATACAACATATCTATATATGTAGATATATATAATTTCTAAATCATTATACATATATATAAATATATATGAACATATATACATGCAAATGCCTTTATTGACACATATATGTGTCTACACCTCTATGTCTACATATACACAGCAAGTTACATATGTGTACACAGATAAACATCTATGTAGGTATATACGGACATAGTTATTTAGGTTTACTATTAAAATGTTGCCATGCAATTACACGGCTATGAAGTATTCGTACAACAGATGTTCAAATACTTCATATGTGTGCAGGTTACATGAGCGAACATCATATTTGTGAATGGACTGTGCATTCACAAATATAACGTTCTGTCATGTAAAGGGATTGTAGTACAGTGTGGTTAGGGAAATACATCCCTTTCCTTCACTGTAGTGCAATCTCAGAGTTAGAATATTAAGTTGGGAGGTGTGGGGATGTTAGGTACATAGATGAACGGGATGTTAGGTGTAGGGATTAGGGTGTTACAGTAAGGGTGGCATTGTTGTTAATGCCGTAAAATGTTATTGTCAACATTTTCGGCATTAACGGCTGTTTTTTGACAATAGGGCCATTCGGTTAGTTGCAGTTTCGGTACAACACTTCACTGTTTTGTGCTGTTTTTTTTTTTAATTTCGATATATTGATAGTAAACCAGTTATCTATATGTAAGCAGATATATATTTCTATATCGGTATATATGGCCATACATCTGTAGATAGCAAAGGCCGAATAACAAACACACATATGTTCACATGCACTGTTAATGGGGTTGGGAGGCCCCACACACTATACATCTTGTACAAATAGGCCACCGCCCCCCATAGCCATACACGTCCACCCTGTGATACACTACCATGTGTTGCAGAACCCATAACCAGGACCTGACACGACATGGGCACAAGATGTTAACAGTACTACATGCCACCTGTATGATGTCAGGCTGGTATTGGTGACATATCTTGCAGTACAGTCTGTCTCCCATAGGAAATGTAAACTGTGGAAGCCATCAACATCCCCAGGGTATGGATACACAGATATTCAGATACATATATACATATGTACATATAAGTGTATATATATATATATATATATATATATATATATATATATATATATATATATATATATATATATATATATATACATATATATGGTTAAATATATATACATATATATGTATATACATGTGACTACACATACACATGCAGATATATGTACAGTACGATACATATGTAGAAGGTGCACACAATATGGAACAGCTACTATGCTTACAGTTAACACCTGAACAACTGGACACTGTATGGGCCACCCATACAAACGACATTCATTGCCTGCAACATATACCCAAAGAGAGGTCATAGGGAAAACACCACACACAGGTCTGCAGAAATGTAATACCTTTCATTGTATACTATTACAGTTCTATTGCCATGTCATATAGCTGTTCAGACAAACTGACATCTATATACACAGAGGAATGCAACTGTGAAACAGTTATACTACTACAGTAGTCTGGAAAGGTTCACAACTGTTGCTGTCGAGGCCAAGCCCTTTGATTTGTACAATAGTGAGGACAGACTGTGCCACAGGATACCAAAAGGTCAACAGTATGTAATGCAGGTATATAGTTCAGCAGCCTCTATCTACACTCTGTGCAACATCAGTAGGTGGTATAGATGTCATGTGACCAAATGGGTTGTAACTTTTGCATAATAACGCATAGCTGACGCCATCACATGCACACTGACAAACAGAACATTCTGTATCGCAGGAGGCAGTAGGCTTGCATTAACCCAGGATATGTAAGTAATGTAAATATAGGTGAAGTATACAATTCTGTACATCCAGATACCTTACGACAGCTCACCCCTGATACCCCCACATATTTTAACAGCCTAGGTCATTTATGGTGCCCCCCCCCCTGCCTCATTAATACAGGGCCATATACCACTGTTACATACACTGGCATCTGGAGCGCATAAGAGCACACATGTATTGTGTAGGTGATGCCCACACAAATATGGCCCCAGCCCCACTGTATGTGTGGGGGATACAACAGAAGTGGACTGCTGCCAGCAATGGCAGTGTGATGTACTCACAGCCCACTATGGATAAACTGCTTACAGCATGTCATATGTGCAAAGCCTGATATGTAGGTGAAGAACAGAGGCTGGGACACAGGCACACATGTGGAGAACTGTTTCCATACACTAAGCAGGTTGCTGGTGTTACAGGATAGTCTGCAACATACCCTTAATCAGGATATTGAGGTCAGAAACAGAAATGGATGTAGCCATGTATTGATAGCACTCAACACACACGCTGCCAGTGACATATCTGACACAGGACTTGTGTGGTGGACAGACAACACATGATAGGCACACCTCCGGCCACCAAGAGGATAGGCCCACAGTTGAGAGATATGCAGACAGAGTGCATTCCAAATTATAGTTGTTTGTACACAAACACACCATGTAACACCAGTGCTATACAAAGCATAACACAACTCTACTCGCACTCTGTCTGTAGTTCCTGAACCTCCTACAGATATGTAGCTGCCCTGAGTGTGCAGACTAACCTGTAAGAAGTAGTGCTACCTGCTGTCTGTAACACTGATGCCCACACACAGGTAGGATGTCCATCACACAGGAAATGTAAAGGGACCACGTCCACATGATGTAGAGATTTATAGTGGGTGGTTGCCATGACAGTGGTAATTGGAAGTACTACACATGTGTAATCATATATATATATATATATATATATATATATATATATATATATATATATATATATATATATATATATATATATATATATATATATATATATATATATATATATATATATATATGGTTATATGGATAAGTATATGTACATGTATTTCCACCATATGTCCTGGGCATGTAGTGTAGCCCTACCCCTGCCCCTATAGTCCCAAAGTCTTAGTGCAAGGGGATGTCAGGTATGTATAGCAGGAATATTAGTACACTATTACTACTGTCATTGGGATTGTATCCACAGACATGGTGTGTGTGGAAGGTCACATCTGCTTCTAACGTGTGCCATTGGCTACTGACAGCCATCCTAAGGAAATCATTGTAATGTATCGCTGCTAGCATGTAATGGCCCTGTGGACTCCAGCAGAGATATTGGCCAATATATGTGGAAATTCTGACACACCCTGTACAGTCCAGAGGTATACACATAAGCCCTTAGTGCACAACATGTGTAACATGCCTGCCAATATGGATGTATAGAGCCATGTAGATGGGTATAACACATAATGACTGGCATACATTTGCCACCAGGGTTTATGCATTCACACACTCTTGTCTGCCCTGACACATAATGACTGCTGGTGCAGGGGTGCCATGGCCACATACTACCCACTAGATGTTGACATACAACTGTACAGCATCCCACTGCTCTGTCTGACGTACATGACTTTTAAGGGAGGCACAGCAGCAGTACATCTGGCAAGTATCTGCTCATGACATCTCATTGGGTAAGTACACTAAGCTGCTAGGCATGTAACAATGCGCTGTGCAGGCTACAGGCAGACTGGTTCAACACTGGCCTACATCCCCTATGGGGGAATGCACATGTACCTGCATATATAACAGGCTCCACAGGCATGTCACAGCACAGGGTAAGATACACCTGTGTGAAAGGGCATAACCACAACCAATGTGAACACAGCCACAGCCTCATATGGTAAGCTAGCATAATATTCCAGTATGTGGACTATCTGTTCTACACTATCCTCATTTGTGCCACTCATAGAATGACCCTACATATACTGGGCTGCTACACAGTTTGGTCTGATGGCTGTCTGTGGTATGGGACGTGTTTGTATGGTACGAACATGTACGCCAATATGGTACCATGCAGTGGGGCAGCATGTAACATCAGATAGGAGGGGAGCTAGAACAATGACATCTACCACATTCTGTACACAGGCTAAAGTACATATTAACAATACACACACTGCCGACATTCACCATCAGTACACAGATCTCAGTACTGTACAATCATCCACACAATGCCCAGGATATGTCATGAAATATAACCCCTACTGTACATAACATGTGTAGCAGTCTGATATATCACTGGCTTGTTATCAGATATGATGACCCTAATTATGGTGTATGGCACATATGCACCACTTCATGCATGACATATGTACAAAGGTTGACAGAGGTGTGGCTGGAAGCAGATACACAGAGCCAATATTGACATGTTGCTGTGATACCCTCATACATTTACTATTGTAACATGGTTTGTTGCAACATATGTCCTATGAGGGATATGAAGTCAGTAATTGTCACAGCCATCACCATCTACAGACTGAAATCCTCACACTGCCTTCTGCAGTCCACAGATAGATTCTTTGTGGGTAATGCATGAAACTAAAGGCACAACACTGGCCAGTCTGCAGATTACCCTGCAGATGTGGATTCCTCATAAACATGGAACTGACATGGCAGGTATTGCAACATGTATGACAGCTATATCCAGACAAACACTGTTAAACCAACATTACTCCAAATGCAGTATAGCAGCACTTACAGTCTGTAGTCAAGTCAGGCACATCTCCCACCTATTTGTTGCCCTCTTTCCACAGTGTATGTTGTTAGAGGTAAATCCCCAATCCATCTGAGATGCTGTTTGCCGAACAACAGATCTAGTTCCTGCTCACAGTGAACGAAAAGGGCCAAGACCACCATGATGTTACTAGATATTGGGGTGTGTTTCCATGCAATTGGCTATGGGAATGTTACCACAGCTGTTCCACACGCAATCAGCTAGGGGAGGGCTGTAATTCATGCAGAGGCCATCAGCTGATCATGAGCATCACTTAAAATACACATGCTGTTGCCTAAGCAAAGCAAGTGTGGGTCTCCGCATCCACCAGAGGGGGGCTGGAGAGGCAGACAGAGGCAAATACCTGTCAGGGAGGGGTGGGAGAGTAAAACTGTAGCATGTTTGTGTCACACACCTACCAGCACAGGGTATCAAACCCCTAACAACTATATAGTGCTATCACAGTTAGATGCAGTTATTTGGTGTGCCACATGGGTTACATTTTGTGGTGCACTCAGAACATATATGTGATGGTGAGTGACATCTGCAACAGGGATACAGTACATATAAGGTAGGTGATGTGCATGTGCCTGTCTGCATAAACAGGTGCCAGTGTCAACACAGCCACAGTCTCACAGATAAGCACACACATTGACACACTTGGCAGGGCCAGGAGTACAACTCATCAGTAGTGGAATTGCCACAATGCATCACTGTGCAGGTATCACATGCACCACATGGGTAATACGGAGGTTGTAAGGGCAAAGATTATGAGGAGGTATCAGACATTGGACCACATGCTTCAGTATGCCTATGAGGGTTGCAGTAAGTGTGGATGTGGCCATACACACCAACACACACACAAACACACTGGGTGCCAATACTGACATACATGGGTGCATGTCTGCACAGGTGTGTGGTGATCAACTGTGCCAGTAGGCTATACAAAGGTAGGTGATGGGTATACCTTGGCATCAGGCCACATGACAGTGGTCTGCATTGTGGCTCAGGGCTGTAGTTTCTGCATTTTCCCACACAGGTGGGTATTGTATCCCCCATCCAGTCACCTGGGTGACTATTGTGTGTGGCCAATGCTGTGCATCGCCTGCCATGTATTTGTTCCTTAGTCCATGACATGGATGGTATCTAGGATGTGCACACCTCTGACATGCATGTACAGGTACATGTGGAACTGTACCAGGGGTGTCTGGCCCATGTTGTGAACACAGATTATCATCAGATGTGCCAGTCTTGCCCACCTGTGGCAGGAACTGGTAATGGGCAGCAGATTTACGCTGCACCTACATCGATGGCATGCTAACAGCATTCCCTGGTGTCAGTGGCATCTGTCCATACAGGGCATGTTGTCAGGCATGGTATGTCTGTTGTGGGTCACATCTGAAGGCACCACAGGTGGTACAGATGTCCATTGGGGAACATGGGGGAGGTGCACTGTCTGCATATACGTGCATATTGGACAGATGGGTAGGGTGACATGCCCTCTGTAGCCCATTGCTATCACTCCATAGTCACTATCGGTGGCCAATATGCAGTATACTACCCACACATTGGCTGTTGCCTAGGCATGTGTGTGTGTGTATGAGACATGGGTAGAGAGTGTGATCTGGGTATTACTGGGGTTGCTAACTGTGATTGCCTGGCCTTGATGTCACATGTATGGGTATGGCTTTGCACCTCAGCTGTCAGGTATTTTACATCTGTTATCCCAGTATGGTTGACTTTGTGATATATAGTAGGGCCACCATATAAGAAATATGCAAAACCCACTCCACAATGGCCACGGGTGTCACACACACACACACACACACACACACACACACACACACACACACACACACACACACACAGGCACCTGTCATGTCTTGGAGTAGAACCCCTATCTAACTAGTTTATTACACTACAGTACTACGCAGTTATAGTACGCACTACGGATATTACTGGAGTATTCTTTCCTCAAAGGTGTAGTTCACAATGGATGACATCAGCAGGATTACCAAAGTAGTGCATTTCAAATTTACTGCAAGTGAGTAGCCTAAAATGCATTGCTCCCTACACAGACAGTGAGACACCCACAAAACAGGAAGAACCAACATGTGTGGGTATAGAACTCCTGACTGAGGTTCATATCACACTACAGTATGGAGCTGTTATAGGATGCACCACAGGGTTTACTAGAGAACATCTTCCCCAAAAGTGTAGTTCACAATGGATGACATCAGCAGGATTACCAAAGTAGGGCATTTCACATGTACTGCGAGTGAGTAGCCAAAAATGCATTGCTCCCTACACAGACAGTGAGAGACACTCAAAGCATCCACAACCGACATGTGTGGGTATAGAACCTCTGACCTTGGTCTACATCACACTACATCATGGAGTTGTTATAGGATGCACCACAGGGATTACTAGAGAATTCCTTTCCCAAAGGTGTATTTCACAATGGATGACATCAGCAGGATTACCAAAGTAGGGCATTTAGAATGTACCACATGTGACTAGCCTATAATGCATTGCTCCATACACAGACATTGGAACACACACAAAACATCCAAAACTGCCACACTTCAGCAGTATGCAGTTACCAGATGTGCTACAGAGATTACTGGGCTGCAATCTTCCTAGAGGTGTATTTCTAGGTTGATGACATCAGCAGCCGTGGCAAAATTGAGTACATGAATTGTAAGGAGTGTGAGTACCCTAAAAAGCATTGCTTTCTACACAGTCAGAGACATACAGACACACACACACAATTGCCATGTCTGTGGTTAGAACACCTACCTACTTTACCACACTACAGCAGCATGCAGTTACATGACACGCTACAGAGATTATTGGGCTACAACTTTCCCAGAGGTGTATTTCTAGGTTGGTGACATCAGCAGCCTTGGCAAATTTGAGTATATGTATTGTAAGGAGTATGAACACCCTAAAAAGCATTGCTCTCTACAGAGTCAGAGACATACAAACACACAATTACCATGTCTGTGGTTAGAACACCTACCTAATTACTTTATCACACTACAGCAGTACACAGTTACAGGATGCACTATGAAGTTTACTGGGCTACAATTCTCCCAGAGGTGTATTTCTAGGTTGGTGACATCAACAGCCTTACCAAAGTTGATTATATGAATTGTAAGGAGTGTGAGTACACTAAAAGCATTGCTTTGCACTCAGTCAGACACGCTCACACAGTTGCCAAGTCTGGCATTAGAACACCTACTTAACCACACTACAGCAGTATGCAGTTATAGAATGCGCTACGGAGATTATTGGGCTACAATGCTCCCGGAAGTGAATTCATAGGTTGGTGACATCATCAGCCTTGCCAAAGTTGAGTATATGAATTATAAGGAGTGTGAGTAGCCTAAAAAGCATTGCTCTATACACAGTCAAGCACACACATAAACAGTTTCCAAGTTGGGGGTTAGAACTCCTACCTAACTAGGTTATCACACTACAGCAGTACGCAGCTATGGGACACACCACAGCGATTACTGGGTTACAGCTCTCTCAAGGGTGTATTTCACATTGGATAACCTCAGCAGGCTTGTCATAGTAGGGCTATAGGGAGGCTGGCACATGCACCACATAGTCTGTAATGCTGACAGATACTGGTGGCTATTATCTGCACTCAGTGACATCTGCACCTCATGTGTTTGGGGCCCTTTGGCTGTATGCTCGGTGGGACAGGGCTGGATGGCTCCTTGTCATGGTCACCCTCTTCCACACATCTATGTCGGCCTGCCTTTGGCTTATTATAGAATGTTGTCCTTACATATATGTCTGTATTCCTATCCACTGTGTGTGCAAGGCGAGAGTGGTGCATACTGACATGTGTCTGCATTAAGAACTGCGACTGCCAGATATGTCTGGTCCACTGGTGTTTGCAGACATGGCCTTCATGTGTTTAAGTGTGTGAGCATGCCCAGTATGACCTTTCAGTATGTTGTTTACTGACATTGCCTTCATTTCTCTGTGTCTGAGCATGCCCAGTATGGCTGTCTGTACTGCATGTGTGGATCAAGTCTAGGTAGTTTGTACTGTGGTGCTGACCTTTGTGTTGTACACCAACAGGTAGTATGATGTGTCTGCAGGGTATCCATCAGTCAGTTGGCATTGACTGTTGCTACATTTCTGCATAGTGGGGGGTGGGAACACCTGACTG
Source organism: Protopterus annectens (assembly GCF_019279795.1). Classification (NCBI taxonomy): domain Eukaryota; kingdom Metazoa; phylum Chordata; order Ceratodontiformes; family Protopteridae; genus Protopterus; species Protopterus annectens. Next base: position 953,329,064 of record NC_056744.1, read on the forward strand.
TTTCTGCATTTCTACACAGGTTTGGGGGGGCCACACCTGACTGTTACGATATTTGTATGTAGGATGGGGCACACCTGACTATTTCTACATTTCTACACAGGTTTGGGGGGCACACCTGACTGTTACTATATTTCTATGTCGGATGGGGGGAGGGCACACCTGACTGTTTCTAGATTTCTACACAGGAGTAGGGGGCACACCTGACTGTTACTATAAGTCTATATAGGATGGGGGCCACACCTGACACTTGTACACATTTTCTGTGACTGTACTGGTATGTCGGGTATTCCATTTCAGTCTATAGTCTTACTTATCATGCTGGCTAGAGACATATCAGTGTACTATAGATCTTAGCTTTTAATTACTTACATATTAGTTTCTGACTTCCTAGCCTTCACAACTGACATCCAACTGCCTGGCCTGCTGTAGTCTGTGTGTGTAGGCCTGGGGGGGTTACCCATAGGCCTCATTCAGAGGCCTTAGTACAGTATTTGTCTGTGTTTGTCTATACCTGTCCTGCTGGCTGTGGCTGTTGTTGGGTATGTTACCCCCTCAACTGGCATGTGTGAGTCACCTACCTTGTGGGTGTCCCAGTATTGAGGGTGGTGCTGCAGAGCTGCCTATTCTGGATGCACATAGTGCGCTCCCTATACATGGTTGAGCACAGGTAGCGTCATGTTTGGCATCCTATTTACTGTATGTGTGAGTCAGCGAGAGGTATCATTCCATGGGTCCCTACTGTGTCAGTGCATGTGCTATGCGTTGCCTCTTTGCCAAGGCCAGGGCATACTGGGCATGCCTCCTTCTGCCTTCTGGGGCAGGCTCAGGTTGTTCCTCCTCCCAGTCACTCTGTGCCTGTGCAGGCCATGGTAATGGTGGGGGACTATGTGGCCCTGCCCCGTGCTGTTCCTACTGCAGCTGTTTCTGCAGGATCTTATTGTGTAGCATGGCACATACAAGGACAATTTGGGTACATGTAGTTGGTAAGTACTGCAAGTCTCCACCAGATGTGTCCAGGCACCAGAACCGTGACTTGAGCATCCCAAACACATGCTCTATTATGATTCTTGTTTGTGCGTGTGCCTCATTATGGAGTTCTTGTTCGGGTGTGTGTGTATTTCTGATGGGTGTCATCAGTCATGGCTCCAGTGCATATCCAGCATTCCCCACTAGGTGACCATCTGGGGTGTCCCCATTGGCAAATCTCTGTTAAAGCTGCATCAGATGCCAGATGTGGGAATCGTGATAGCTTCAAGGGCAGCCAGCACACACATTCATTATTATGCCCTGGGCATCACACACAACCTGGCAGTTGATGGAGGGGAAGCCCTTCCGGTTGATGTCGACCCTACCTCGCTGACTGGGTGGTGCTTTGATGTGTATATGCATGCAGTCTGTTGCACCCAGTACCTCAGGGTATTCTGCTATTTTGTGGAAGAGACGCATATTAATGGCCAACGCCGCACGGGTTTTGGGGATATATTTGTGCTCACCGATATATGCTGACATGGCATCCAGAAAGTGGTGGAGTACCCTGGATGCTGATGCCTGTGAAATCCCCATCATATCCCCAGTTGGCCTTTGGAAGGTACCTGTAGCTAGTATTCTTAGGCCTACACATACCTTGGTATCCACTGGGATGGGTTCCCCTCTGTTAGTTCTGTGCATGAGTCATGGCTGGCACAGCTCAACAATTTGCTGTAGGAAGCCCCTGTCCTCCCTATAGTGCTCCACTGTCTCCAGCTCATGAAGCCCTTGGTAGGATACCCTGGGTCAGTACACTCTTCTCCCTCTCCTCACTGTGGGTTGGTCGGCAGCATTCACATCCTCACCACCCTCAGCCTCTTGCACATGCTGGTTTATGATAGCAAAAGCAGCCGCTAACATTTTTTGTTTTGCTTTCATTTTGTAAAATTTCCCCATTTATATACACCAGTGGTGCAGAGTTTTTGGGAAAAAACAAGCGGCAAAGGTGTTTGCATAGTTTATAGTGGTGTGCTGGGCTGGGCTGGTCTGCTGCCTGTGTAATTGGCTGATTCTGATACATTTCACCTGCCAGCTAAGCTAGTTCTCCTTGATTACATTCCTACTACTGTTTTCCTTTCCCATTGCCTTCCTGTTTAAAGCAAGGGGCGCACTGTGCAAACAGAGTGCTTAAATGTGCACAGAGCTGCTATCTCCTAGTTTACTTTTTTTTTTCTTTAAAACTCAGTGCGCAGCGCACACACCCACTTAGGCTTTGTAAAGAGTGCTAGACAGGTTTAGACACACCCCCTAGCTTAGCTATGCTAAGCTAGGAGCAACCTCGAGCCACAGGTCTCCAATCCACCTACAGTATGCTTGACACCTCCCCCCATGATGTCACCTATATCCTAGTCTTGCACCCAGCTATTCATACTCTTACACTATTGAGACCTGCCTCACATGCTGGGGAAAACTGGGATTCACTATCCTTCCCCTCATTTGCATAGGATTGCCTGCTAATGTATAGTTACATGTCTCACACTGAGCCTCCCCGCTTGGCAACCATTACTCACTGGTCAGGTTGTCTTCTGCCTGCCATTGGCTTGCATGGCAGAATACTGATTTTAGTTAGAATGCTTATTTTAAGTTTATTTTATTTCCCCCCCGATCCCATTTGTGCACCACTGCCCTATGCTTAAACAGCCGGGATCGGCGGAAAAAAAAATAAAAGTTTTTTTTTAATTTTTTTATTGTTTGCAATGTCAATGGCCTTATACTTGGCCATTGGCATGCTTCCTCAATGATATGCAGCCTTTATTTGGAGCTGTCATAGCTCCGTTTCGGATTTTACAGAAATGTACTTGATTACTAACCGAGTACATTTCTGTAGATAGCACTAGTCTTGCATGGACTATTGCAAGCTTCCTGGATTGCAAAATCACCTCATTTGCGTGGATTTCTCTTGCAAATGAGGTGATTTGCATATCAGGGCTTAGTCCGTGCATGATTAGTGCAGGAGCTTTTGTGCACGCCCCTGCAGGCTCTTCCTGGATCGCACAACAGACATATTAGAGCTCCTGCACTAATCATTCACACCATGCAAGTTGGAAATACAACTCTGCATATTCAATTCTGGTTTCCCAAGTGCCTCCCCTGGGATCATGTGAGATAATTTCTATAATTCCAAAATTAAAATTCCTAAAATGATCACAACTAATGTAGTGCTTGTATAAGGCACTATTAGGATTTCCTTTTTGTATGTCATAACAGTGTTCATAAATCCTCTTCTTAAACCAATCCGCACATCACTATATAAATTGATCCACTACTGTTGCAATTCCCATGCACAAGAACTAATTTTTATTTATATTTTCCAGCTCTCATTGTCTTCCAAAATGGAACCACATTGCCCACACATACCATGTCCACATGCCCCTCTTTTTAGAAATTTCTCCTACAGAATTACTCTGTTTTTTCCAAGGTCTCTTTAAAATTGGCTATTGGTTTATATACAAAGTTTGGTGAATCCCCAAATGACTTGTAAAGAATATCATTAACTCTAAAACTGGTCTAGTTTTTCCTAATTACATCTTTAATTTTCTCCAAACCCATACTATAGGGTATAACAAAAGCTCTGTCAAAATGTCTTAGTATTGAAGTACTTATGTTATTTAATTCATTACAATTTATTATTTCTTTATGAAGATCTTGCCTTAATATGGTTTATATTTAACTCCTCACCCATCAATAGCCTATCACATAATCCTTTTTGCTAACAACTCTCAAGAAACATTCTCTCTAAAATGATGTTCTCTTTTAAAAATCTTTCTTTGTTAGATATCATTCTGGCTATTCTAATAAACTGGCCTTTTACCAGATTTCTCTTATAATGGAGGGGATGAAAAAGGTTAACACATTTTAGAAGGTGTACATATTTATTATATAACATTTTTATTTTTATTCTTATTTTTAACAACATATATACATATTTCTTAAAAAATTGATTTACTGTGTTTTTTATGGGTTTTATTCATAAACATAGTATTTTTTTATTTGTGAGTGGCTTTGTATTAGCATCCCTTTCAGTGAGTTATGGTTAATTAATGAAATTATTAGTATCTTGATTGGTTTATTTTAGTTATGTTATGAACATTAATTTTTTTAAATAATGGTTGCAGTTACTTTATTTCTGATGAAGGCTCGTTGATGGTGGGGGTGAAAGTGCATTGCTTTTTAACTGTAAGTGCTTACGAACTGACAGTTACATTATATTCTTGTTTTTTAGAATGATCATCCTCTGTGGTTCTTTCCTGTGGGGCTGGTTGATGATCCTATTTGGGTATCCCTTTTATGGTTTTTAATTTACACCTCCTTCTAAACTCTAAAAAGCTAAATTACTGCTCTCCACCCAAAGCACATTTCCATCCAAACGATATTCACTATCATATCTGTCAACAACATGTTTATAGAACAAGTAAATAGCACAAAAATAATGGGTGTCATCATAAATAACCAGATGAAATTTGAGTAGCTTGTATCACACATTACACTGAGTAAAAACCTATCTCACAGAATAGTCCGAAGACATATAGCCTTTACTTTCTTACTGTCATCTCTCCTCTATGGCACCTCACTCTTCACTAAACTTCAAGTCTCACAACTGCCCATACTTGTGAAATGTTACAGTAAAATAACAAAATTTGCAGTAAACTATAACAATAGAACACACCACTGCCTAGTCCTCAGAGAATTCAACTGGTTAGAACTACATCACCTAGACCATTCTTAGATAACCACAATGTATACCCTTCTCTATAAACCAGAAAATTGCCCAGCCCTTAGCAACCTAATACAACACTACTCTACCAGTAGAATTTTACTCTGTAGAGAAAAATCACTAATCAGTATAACCAAATCATCTAATAATTGTAGGCGGCTCTCTATTTTCACATAGCATAGTAAAACTATTAAACTGTTTAACTGCAGTGCTATATGACTTTCTGTTCTCTGTCTGACTATTGCTGATATTTGTCTGCATTTGATTTTGGATTCGAGTTATTCATTTAAGGTTTGGTTACTTTTATTTTTTATCTTTACTCTTATAATGAATTTTGTTTTGCTTAATTTTTTTGTTCTTTTTGGAGTTTCAACAAGTCTTGGCTAGAGTCAGAAAAAGCGTCTTCTGAAGATAGTGAATAAAATCTAGCTAATTAGTGGAAGGAGCTAAGAAACATCATTCCTCATTTAACTACAATTATTTAGTGACATCTTTGTGACTTGCTATTCTCTGACTATTGCTGATCTCTGTCTGCATTTGATTTTGGATTTAAGTTATTCATTTAAGGTTTGGTTACTTCCATTATTATCTTTAACCTTACATTTCATTTTGTTTTGTTTTAGTTTTTTTTTTTTTTTTTTTGTTCTTTTTAGAGTTTTAAGAGTTCTCAGTTAAGGTCAGTTAGAAAATAATTTTTTGGGGATGGAGTCGAGATGGCTAACTGCAAGAAGCATATTTTTGGAGCTCTGTAGTTTATTTCAATTTAGACCAGAAAAATAACCGTAGAAGAGAAATTCCTTTACTTTCTGAATTGTGTACCTTCACTTTATCATAGTTCAAATTCTTGTACAAATATCTCAGTATTTTCCTGTCAAAATTCACTGCATGTCATTGTACAATATTGCAAAATTAGCAGCTCAAAGCATTGCCCCTCAGATCTTTCTTTGAAAAGAAGAGTTCTGCAACATGTAATGACTGCACCTCAAGAAATATCTTTAAAAATGGATGGCTTCCAAGAAAACGTAGAAAATCTGAAATACAACAGTCAAAAACAAACAAATATTTTAAAAGAAATAACATATATTACCTTCATTTTGTTCCTTGTCTTCCTTGCCTCCTGTTCTGGGATGGGTGTGGGTCACTGCTGTCCTACTTTATACTTACTAATTGCTGCTTATTAAATTTCTTCTGTGATATTTTATTAATTTTTCTCTGTCTATATGTGCAACTGTTTCCTGCATTGAGAACAAAGCATTATACGTTCATTCAGCTACACTGCTGTATAGTTCTAAAGGAAAATAAAGTTTTCTTTGACTTGACCTGACTTGAAAAGAAATAGTACAGCAACGGCAAATAAAAATCACAGATATTGAAACAGCCTATGTCACATGGAGGAGACACTCAATGAAGAAGAAACTCAAACTGAATATTTGCTGAAACACAAATTACAGTTGAACTTACCATAACGGTAGATGTTTGAATGATTACTACTGCAGTAACCTTAGCTATAAGGGTTATATCCTGCCAAGGATATAACAGCCTGCCAGCTTCCAAAGCTTCAGGACACCTTCCACACACCCAAATTGTGAAGCAGATTGAGCTGAGCTGACTAAAAGACAAGTTTGGGTGCAAATCCCTTCAGAGCTTTCCTGCCAGCAGAGAGAAGGAGGCTGAGCCCTGAAAGGACAAGGCAAAAAATAAAGTCCACATCCTGGCATAAAAAGACCCCATAAATAAGACAGATGGAAGAAGGCAGTGGCTACTGCAGCAGTGATCATTTGAACATCTACTGTTATGGTAAGTTCAATGTACACAACAGTAATAAATTCTTCATACTGATCACAGAATCAGTAGCCTTAGCTATATGGGTAGATTACTGTAGCTTATTATGTTTGGGAGGTGGAAGGAGAAGGATGGATCAAATCTTAGAAAACCCCTGGATCTAGTTTCTATTTTTGAGGGCCTGCCTTGGTCCTGCTCATTTTTTTTACCACTCACCTTTGCAATGACAGAAAGTAAGATAGCTGCAGAGTGAGAATATGATGTGAAGCTCTATCCAAAGCTAAGATGGCTAGTCTGCAAAGGGGGTACAACCTGGTTTCTCCTTGCTTGTGGATGGAATAAATCACTCTGGCATTGTATGTAACCACCTGAAGAGGTCTCAGGGACCAAAAATGTCTCAGAGAATTGAATGCTTTGATCAGGGCAAGCATCTCCTTGATATTTATGTGCTTGCATGTATAGTAGGTGCCCCACACCTCCTGCAATTTCATTTCCCCTGATATTGCTCCCCAAGAAATGTCTGAAGCATCTGTGGTGACTGACTGTTTTGAAACAAGAAAGAAGAAGAGGAGACCTTGATTTAAGGATATCTGTTACCTCCACTAAGTGATTTCTCTTCTGACAAATCCAGTACTACGATCTGAAAAGATAATGGTGTTGGTGTTTGGAACAAAGAGTTCAGACACCACTGTATCTTTCTCTTGTGAAGTTTTGCCATGGGTATCATGAGAATCATAGATGCTATGAGACCCAAAATCCTGAGCTATTTCCTTGCAGTGACTGTAGTCTGAGTTGAAAACCTTAGAAATGAAGCTAAAGATATATTTTGCCTATGGAATGAAAGCTTTTTGAAATGAGGTGTCTGGTTGACATTCCAGGAACAGTCCTGTGCGAGGAAGTCAAGAAAGACTTTTTAATGTTCTCTTGGAATCTCAGCCTGTGCAAGAGATCTCGCACCCAAGAGAGAGATTCCTGACATTTTGACAAAGGATCTGCAAAGATACACATGTTCTAAATACAGAAAAATGTGGACACCCTGCAGCCTGCAATAAACTGTAACTCAAATCAGACACCTTGTGAACACTCTCGGTGCATTGGATAGTCCAAAGGGTAAGGCACAGAAGTGATAATGTTATCCAGACACACAAAATCTTACGACACGCCTGAAGTCTGGATGAATAGGAATGTGATTATAAGCATCTTTTACGTCTTACCAGGAAACTTGAAAGATGAAGAAGTGGCACCAAGTTGTGAAGTCACAAATAGGTTTAGGAAAGAAAAATATAGAACTGGTCTCTAAGCATTTTCTTTCTTTGGAATTAGGAACATCCTTAAATAAAACAACCTTCTCAACCTGGGAAGGAGAAACTGGTTCAATAACTCTTTGGGACAACATGTAATCAAGAATAGGTGGAAACAAAGCAGTGTGATCTGCAGGATGAGGAATGACCACCTAGAATAGAGAAAGTTCCTCACATTGCGATCTGTAACCCTGATCAATGATTTTTAGAACTCATGTGTCTAAATAAACTCTTTCCAAAGAGAAACATGAACATTCAGAATTTCTGGAAGAGAAAGATGGCAGGGAGGGAGGAGTTCACAAGGTCTGTTGAATAGTCATTCAGACTTTTTGAAGTGTCCTTGGCTTTAAAAGGTTTAAGACCTGTTTTTGTACCCCCCCCCTTAGCATTTCTTCTTAAATGTCTGTTTACCTGAATTCTGTTGAAACTGTTTATTCTGTTATTTACTGAAACTAGATGAGGAGAAAGAAAATCCCATGGTCAATTTGGAAAAGGAAGGCTGAAAAATCTTACCATGAGACCAAAAATCCTGAAGTATTCCTTCGCAGTGACTGAAGTCTGAGTAGAAAAGCTTAGAAATAGATCTAAATAAATATCATTTTTTTTCCTGTGGAAGAAAAGCTCTTTGAAATGAGTTGTCTAGTTGACACCCCCTTTCATCACACTTTTTGATCACCTCTGCTGCACAGGGGTCAAACAATAAATCTCTGTTCAAGGGAGAATTTAAAATCTAATTTTTAATATCATCAGGAAGGCTCTGAGAATACAGCCAAGCAAACCTCCATAAAAGCATATCAGTGGCCATAGTCTCGGCAGAAGTATCAACAGAGTCATATGAAACGTTTCTCATACTTTCACAATATGTTAAAATAAACTTTAACATATGAGCCTGACAATTTAAAATTCTATTTTAAAATTCAAACTAGCAGATGTATATCCTTGTTTCCAATACATATCAATAATTTTCCCATCCTTACTAGAAAGATTAGGATTGAAATTAAATAACTGCCTAGGGAATAGTGTATAAACATTTAAAAGACTGAGGAACTTTATATATCCTATTTGCCTTTTTATAAACAGCTAGCTGGCTATCAGGAAAATAAATTTCTAGCAGTAAGACACGCATCCTCTGAACCAGATGGGACTGAAGGAATGGGTATAGGTTCTGGAAAATCATTCTGTAATACTTCATAGTATTTTTGAGGGGCTAAAAAACTTCAGTGTTCTCTCACTGAAAAGACTGGGAAATTCTAGCAATAGTTTCAGAGAAAGAGAACCCCCCCCCCACACACACACACACATAGTGAGAATTAAAAACTGAAATCCTGGAACAAAACCTTGAATCCATCCCTGCATCTTCCTGTTCAGATTTGAATTTAGAATCTGTTCAGGAAAGGAGGCATCCCTGTTTTTGTTTTTTTTTTTTTTGTTCTTTTTTTACTGGAAACTACTCTACAAGAAAGATCAATAGCCTGAATCAAACCCTGAGCCAGACCAAGTTAATTAATCCTAGCCAAAGAAATTTGAGGAGGATTAAATACATGCTTGGTTTTCTGTTTTTTTTTTTTTTTTGACAAGAAAAATTGTAGCCAACTGTGTTACTAATATCAGCTGCTGCTTCACCAGAAATGGGCACAGCAGTCTGACAAACAAGGAAATCTTATTTGTTCCTTTTGTCAGGACCAACAAGAGTGACTCTCCCTTACCCACTGAACTGGGAGTGGAACCCCAACAGCCACAGAGGACGTGGCTAATCCCTGGTCGGCACTACACCAGAGAGATCTGAGGTAAAAGAAGAGTGATCTGAGGTAGAAGAAATGGGCACAACATAGTCACCCACCTGAGACTGAGGCAAATTGCTAGCCTCCTATAGTGGCAAAGGCTGTTTGTAACTGTTTCTTTCTGTGGCTGAAAGAAGGACTGACATTGGGAGTGACAATCTGTTCCATGGTCAAGGCAAAGATAGTGTTTCTATCCTGGGGAAAGCAAGCATCTATTCCAGTAAAAGTACCAGCCCATAACCGTTACTTTTTCACAGAAAAAATACAGCAAAAAGCACTTTCAAACACTACAGAAGCCTCACAGTCTTAAAATAAACACAATTTATCCACAGAAAATAGTTTATCAGTTAGATAACACTACTTTCAAAATGACAGAATTAATGAGTGCTCCATTTAAAAGAGTATGTTACAGTCTCAAAACAATCCATTAAACACAACACTGAAGAGAAAAGTAACAAAACATCAGTAAAAAATAAAGGCAATGGAAGTTGTTTCCCTGCTGGGAACATATCTGCACAGCTAAGGAAATGCACAAGCCGATGGCCGATCGTCAAAAGCCTCAGAAGAGTGTACTCTTCAGTGGTAGTAAAGTTCTGAAGGGCTTCATGCCCAGAATTGTCCTTTAGTCACCTCGGCTTGAGTTGCTTGACAGTTTGGACATGGTGAAGGTGCCCTGAAGCTTTACAAGCCAGCCAGCTGTTATATCCTTGGCAGGATATATCCCATATAGCTAAGGCTACTGCAGCAGTGACCAATATGAAGAACATCTCTTGGTTAATTAATAAGTTAGATGACCTCAAGAGTAGAAAAAGGAGGTGTAACATAAGAATCTTTGAACTGCCAGTAAAGAATGAGGGTGAAGACGTTCCCCGGGATTCATGAAGCTTGCGCCAGGCGCAGGCATAGCGTAGGTGGTATAATGCCAAATATGGCTGCCGAGCGATTCAGGTACAATCCAATTCCACGTGCACTACCGGCGTACGCCAGATCTGTGCAGTCCTCGGCTTAGGTATGCTAATCACCCCATGCGCACTGCCGCACCATGCAAATGAAGGTACATAACGATTCATGAAGTGGTGCAGGCATAGCGTAAGCCCACAGAAATGTAAACCAAAAAACATGGTTTACATTTTTCCAAACAGAACATCGGAGCTATGAAAGTGGACCAGACTCATGTATTACAAAGTTAACATATGCCAATGGCTAAATATACTGCCGATGGCATAAAAAAAGATGCACAACACCTAAAAAACATTTAATGTCATGTCCACAGTAACGCAAAGTACAACCGCAGGGCATGTATGCGCAAATGGGAACACAAAGAAAATATATACAAATGTCATAAAATCGCAATGTAATACAAATCATGATTTCACCATAATACTCAATGGTATGCATGGTACACCACAACCAAGCTGCAAGGGTTGCTAAGGATCTGTGACAGTGTTCGGCGTGGTAACTAGGAATTAGTAGTCAATGCCATGCAAATGAAGCAGGTAATAGTGAATCGCAAACATCCCGCTGGACTAAGGATGTACCATATGGTGCAGTGCTACAACACCGAGGAGTGGTTTAGAGGTATATATGACATGAGCAGTGGGGTGTGTCATGCCACCATAGCTGTCAGCACATTGGAGCAATGCAAATCCGGCCTGGCCGTTGCTAAGCAAAGCCGCAGGACAGGGGTGGGGAGGTAGGTATAGCATCATTTAGCTGAGAGCACATATGGTGCCCAAAAGCGCATGTGTACGGGGATGAAAACGTGCCCGAAACCCGGTAAGCGGACGCACGCGCCACGCACCATGGTCAAACAGGAAGATCAGGGGAAGAAAATAAGGAAATGCCGCAGTAGGGTAATTGGAGTACAACTGAGCAATTAACACCTATTATCTCACAGTGGGCAATCGACGGCAGCTGACAAGTCTGCTCGCAGAAACCTGCAAAACAGGATAGGGGATGTGTTGGATTGCAAAGAAAAGAGAACTGTCTAGCAGAGCAAAGCAAACCTGCAGTAGATCGGCCATAGAACACATTATGCAAGATAAGCCAGGTTTAGGAAAGTACAAATGAAAGCAGGCTGCTGGATGCATGCCAGAAAATGGGAGGTGAAACGTTAAGAAATGTTAAGGGAAGGGCAAGAGGTAATCCACGGAAGCCAAATGTAATTCAACACCAAATGCACCACAATAGTAGTTCCTGTCGTAAAACACATAAGATACCCTGCAGCTACGATCATACATACACACCCTATGACATCATCAGTGTTCACAGCACAATAGTATAAAGTGTGAAAGCACCTCACACACACCTGTGTATTCCCAAACACTGCACCATAGGTGTAAACAGATGGGGAACTTTTACAATGTACATGTTGTGAGCTGCCATAGCTGTGATTCATCACCATGTGTTAGTGACTGAAGGTATTGTAAAGGATGATGCTGACAACCACCACAGGCCCCGGAGGAGGAGAAGAGTGTTCAGACCAAGGGTAACCTACCAGGGGCTACATGATCTGGAGATAGTAGAGCATTACAGGGTGGACAGGGACATCTTACAGCAAATAGTTGAGCTGTGCCGGCCACGCCTGAGATCCAGAAACAACAGAGGGGAACAGATCCCAGTGGACACGAAGGTATGTGTAAGCTTGCGAATACTAGCCACAGGTACCTTTCAAAGACCAACTGGAGATATAATGGGGCTCTCACAGGCATCAGCATCCAGGGTACTACATAAGTTCCTGGATGCCATGTTATCACATGCCAATGAGCATATATACTTCCCCTGAACTCAGGAGGAGTTGGCCAGCAATATGCGTCTCTTCCACCATGTGGCACACTACCCAGAGATACTGGGTGCGATAGACTGCACGCACATACATATCAAGTCACCACCCAGTGAGCATGGTAGGCACTACATAAACCGCAAGGGATACCACTCCCATCAACTTCCAGGCCATGTGCAATGCCCAGGGCATTATCATGGATGTGTGTGCTGGCAGCCCTGGAAGCTACCATGACTCCCACATCTGGCATGCCTCACAGGTGTATCAGGTATTTGTCATGGGGGGCATCCCACATGGCCACCTTGTGGGGGATGCTGGCTATGCACTAGAGCCGTGGATGATGACTCCCATCAGAAATGCACACACACCCATGCAAGAATGCTATAATGAGGCACACGCACAAACCAGAATCATCATAGAGCGTGTGTTCGGGATGCTGAAATCACAGTTCTGTTGCTTGGACATATCTGGTGGAGCCTTGCAGTACTCTCCAGGCACGTGTGCCCACATCTTCATAGTATGTGCCATGTTACATAATATGATCCTGCGGAAACAGCTGCAGCAGGGACATAATGGTGAAGGCTCTCACAGACCACCGCATTTGCCAAGGCCATCACAGGCACAGAGGGATTCAGACCACGAACACCCTGTGCCAGCCCCAGAAGGCAGACAGAGGCGTGCCCAATATGCCTACACCTTGGCAAAGAGGGAACGTATAGCACATACTCTGACAGTGAAGGCCCCTATGGACTGACACACCTCTCCACCTGCACACACAGTAAAATGGATGGCACACACACATGACCACCTGTAAATTGTTATGTATAGGTGGCCTACTGTGTGAATCCTACATAGGCAGCCCTCAACCATTGCACACACATCAGCTATTGGAACAAGGAATGTCAACACCTGAACAGTACATGCATCTATCAGCATATGTTGTTACAGTATGTATAGGTTTCTAGGTACATCGGTAGGTACACGCGCGATTGTCAGAGGCCATTCATCAATCGAGGCAAACAGTGTCTGCTGTCGCCACCACATCGAGTAACCAACTGACCCTCAGTGGAGCAGAGCCAATTGTGGGATCCATGTGTGTAATCACTGTTCCCCACACACTCTGCATGGATTCCCTGATGTGTTAATGAGGGGCTCCATGCAATGTAATCATGGATGTAGTGGCAAAGCATGGGGTGTACCCATGACAGGTATCTGTCACCCCAGCATGCTCCACCTATGGTTGTGTGAAGGTGTAGCACATTATAGTGTGTGGCTCACTGTGACATATATTCCCAATGCTGAAGCACATCCATTAAACATCACTTGGACATACCATTAATAGGTCTCATCCATATGTAAATTAACTGAGTTACCCATTTGATTGCAGTATGGAGTAACAGCCATAGTACAGTCCACATACAAAATGCTATAACACATGTACAAATCCCAGATGCCCAAGTGGTAAATGCACTGACTGTCGTGCATGTTCCCAGTACCACGTCCTGCAAGGGACGTTACGTAATCCCGAAGGCACGAATAATGGATGGTGGATGCAGGTCATCAGATCAGGTTTAGCACATGTTAGCGGGAATATGCGTTGCCCAGTGCTGGTAAGCGTCATTTAAACATGACTATACAGATATGCATGAAACAGGGCTAAGCTTCTCTGAATATCGCGCAGATCATGGTCAATGATGTCCAGAACAGGTGAAACTAGCATTATTCACTCCTGTGCTAATAGTACCTGCTCTGAATGGTAAAACAACCACTGCCAGGAGTAGAACACGCAATCATGTACACAATCACCTAACACTAAGCTACCCAAGATGTACCAACGGCAGGTGTGTGATGTGACCGGTTCAAACAAAAATGTGCGGAGTCCAGGAAACAGTATACACCGACATGTACACAATGAAAGGTGTATTCTCCCTCTCACTCTCTCTCTTATATAGATATATATATATATATATATATATATATATATATATATATATATATATATATATATATATATAATAGAGATAGAAAGGGAGATAGAGAGATATATGTCGATATATACGGATTCACCTATATCTGCAAATATATAGATAGGTCAGCGACATGTACACAACCATGGAGGTAGAAATATATAGGATACTGCCAACTATGGATTGTGTCACATACCGACACACATAATCACGAGGCTTAAAGACTGAAAGAACACAGTACCGGAACACTGGAACCGCGTGTAATATTATCACGATATTAAGGGACATTTAGTTATCACTGCCGGTGTTGCGGTCCATGTAGGTACTGTGTTTAACTGTGTTTGTGATTGCTGTAGTCTGTGTATGTGTGTTGAGGGTGCCGTTTGTGTTTCTGTGGGACTGTAATGTATGTGTGTGTGTGTTTGCATCGTGTGTCTGTTAGTGCTAACTCGGAGGTAGATCAGTAAGGTAGGTGTGGTCATAGTTGGCCGTAGGCATATGGTACCACCTGTCCCACTTTAAGAGGGACAGACCCTCCCTGGGCAGTTGTGTCCTGACAAAAAATATTAAAAAGGGCAAATGTCCGAGATTGTAGGACATAATTATGTCCCATATATTATGTAATAGTTGCATTAAATAGTTATGCCTTTATCTACAAAACGTAAACGTTACATGAAACATGATAAGTAGCTAAAGTGCTACAAGAATAAGCATGTATTCAGGATAAAAGTATGTTCTAGCCTGTGTACTGACCGCGGGTATGTGTCAGCCTGTAAACACCGATGTGTGTCCTGCAAATGTCCCACTATGGCCATTTGAAAAGGTGGCAACCTATGCCAAAGAGGCTCAGTCACCAACACAACTGCAATGAGTGCAAATATCTGTGACAGAAATACACAAGACATCTGTCATTTAGTAACATTCCTTTACATATCACTGTATTTCCGGAGGTATGGAAGTATCAACCTCACCTGCATACTGTATAGAAACCAATTAACAATGGCTCAATGTATAAGCCCGTAACAACCATAGTTCAGTCTACTAAGTGATAAGTCTTCAATTAGGGAAGGAGCCCACACACATATATGGAATATGTAGAAATGCAGTCCCCACAAACCTGTATATGCTATGTACACCCACCTACATCTCCCCCACACCTGAAACAATTGCAATACAGACTGTAATAACATCACAAACATCCACTCACTCAATTACATCTGCAGAAGCATTAACATACCTTGTGAGAGACACATTTGTAAAGGCACCATGTGAAATCGTAGCTGTTGTATAATGGAACAGGCAGCGATGTTACAGGATTTGTTTGCAATAGTCCCTTATCAGACAGTTGAGATGACAGGTACACTTACATGTAGAACCACATACTCTAGCCGTCACACACAATCCACCGGGGACATGAATTCAAAATATCCATGTCTCTACAAATAGCAGTTGCAATTCCTCACAACAAAACACATACAGGCCGTCTCCCCAAAGGTAGGGCAAAAGGGCAATGCCCAAGTGGAGAATTAAATTATACCCCACTGTTGCCATGTAATTGGTGAATGGAGTAGCTGCACAGCTGATGTGCATGTAATAATTTACTCAGGAACACCAATTGGCGGCAGGAAACCACATGTTACAGGTATCGACGTATATAAGGATGACTTGCCATACATTCAAACCGTATGCTCATACCATAGAACCGTTTAAACAGTAAAGGTGTAAGAGAGATATTTTCGAAGATTCGGAATGCTAACAAGGTATGTAGAACACTCAGTATGTTAGTGTACATAGAGCCTGTTTTGTATTAATTAAAAGTGTACGCAATGCATAAAGTGGGAAAAGGTATTCTGTAGTGATGTCTTGTTGAGCATAGCAATGCTTGTAGAAATGTTGTGTCCTGCTGTGGGCCACAAGGTAAACATCACATACACCACAAGGGATGTTACATGAGGGCTTTAAACAGAACAATTCCACACCACCCGCCATCAGTGGTAGGGTATGTCCAACAAGTACGTGCCATAGCAGGGGATAGTATATGTTGATATACTGTCACAGTAGGCATGTGTATGGGCATATAATGACAATAACATGCCTAAGCTGGTCCTGCTGTGCAAGTATGCTTTGCATTATGGGATAATGTGTAAAATATGTGTAATGTACAGTATTGTAGGTAGATATGTCAGATATTCTACACAGCACAACTGTTATATCATGCAAACAAAAGGTATCGTCTATTGGCATGTATGATACACAATAACAGGATACATATGGCTTGTAGTCACGGGACACTGTAACAGCATGACAGCTAATTGAAATGGAAGAGCTACTAAATTAACCATGCACAAAGGACATGTAATAGCTTCACAGGTACATCGTGAGTTACTATGCTTTCTGGTAAGTCTATGTGTAAGCCCATCTACAGTGTTTACACCAGTGGCACCTCTCTAGGGTAGTGTCCTGTCTGTGAACAGCAGAGCCATGTATTACCTGCACTGCTGTACAGTACAGCCACTGCAGTGATCCCTGGTGTATCAGTGTGACCGCCTACAGAGTCATCTATGACCGGTGTGTTGGGTATGTTATAACACCCTATTGGCTGTAGTTGGTGGGCACACATGAGTCTGTGGGCTATAAGTAATTGTTGTTGTGTTTGGTAATGGGGGCTGCCTCTGGTGCCTACACAGAGTATGGAGAGGTTCTGCAAATGTCATACTCATACTATGTGTGGCCTGTGGTGGAGGAGATATAGTGAGACTATGTGATGAGTGGGGTGTGTTGCAAATGTTAAACATCCCCACATGAATGTCAGGTCCAGTCTGAGTTGATGAGAGCATTACCCCCAGCATGGCTACATATGTGATCTCCCACAGGCTGTAGTGTTGTATGTTGGGAGGTGAGCATTGACTGTGTACATGAGACAATTGCTCTATTGCCACATGTTTGCCATATTCATCATATAGACAGGCAATAGCACTGGTACGTGACTCTTGGACATGCCTGTATATTCAACCATGTCTCACAAGATATGTGAGTTACGTGTGTACAACAGCTGTTGTACTGTAAGAAAGCTGGAAATGTAAGGACAGACAGTGTACTTGTAAGACAGGAGTTGGAATGGGTGCTATAGTAATTAGTAGCTCATGAAGTGCTCACTATTACCCTGCTGAGTATGGTCTGCAAGTCTATGAACCTTTATCAACGTAGATGTTAGCAGTAAAGAAGTAGATGACAGTACAGATGATTTCACACTGCATAGCATACCTGTGACAGGTCATAGGACATCGTCACCCATACCGTGTTCCAGCTACACTGAGTATACTAGATGTACCTTCGTATGTCACAGGAGTGTTCTACCAGTGGCCTGTTGACAGAAGCAACACAAAAAAAGGTGTCTGAGTGACATGTGCATATCACACCAGTGGCAGCTACCGTAAAACAGGGTTAATGTTGTTTACTCCCCCCTCATTTTAGCCCATACCACACAGACAAATGGGAGGCATATGTGTATGTAAGGATGTTAATGTCCATGACCTAGGAGCAATAGCTGTCTCAGTGTTGTGGACAACATACAGAATGGGCTTTGTGGGTGAGGTGTGTGACATATGTGCACTATCTGACAGCTGATAATAGCATTGTCACTGCTAGGTGAATAACTCTGTACCCATTAACTACCATCTAAGCAGCGGTCAACATTATGGACACTGTGTAAGGGATGGTGCTGTGCAGTTCACCTCCCTGAGTTGGTGACATCTCCAGGCCTATTAGGTAGTCATACGAGGCACCCATGTCATGACAGGGTGCCATCCATGAGCATGGAGATCATTGGACAGGCATACTCAACATTCGGGTGACCAATATCGGATCACATATCACCTTTAAGGGGTATTGGCCATGCATGGATGGGCGATGCCAGCCTTCACAATCCTCACCTCAGCTATGCAGCATGCTGGCTACCTTGCATAAAGACATGTGCTACACTGTGATGTTCGACATGCTACACATACATATCCTGATCTGAAAGACATACATCATGGACAACCACCATCCTACTACAAGGATCACCACATGCTGGCCAGATCCCTGTGCCATACATGTTACATACTCCTGCCATACCATGCAACCCTGTCCATCAAAGCTGCACATGTCCTCCCTGTCATACATGGTGTGATGACCGCATGGTAGATGTATTATTAACTGTCTGGATCAGTAATGTGGTGCTGATGCACCTCGCGGTGGCAAAATGGCTGTCAAATACAGCTAGAAAACCTTGCCCGTACATGCCATAGTTGATAACCATCCCTGCGACTGCCATTGTCCCATGTCTATCACATGTGCAACACAGGCGATACGTGGCAGGATGTTGAACTGCTGTACAGTGCCGTGTAGATGTATATGGCAAAACACATGCATGTAAAGGTTTCCGTGTGTATGTGTGCATTGTCACTGTTCATGTCCATTAAGGAAGTGTATGTGTTGATATGTGACATATACACAGCATATGTGACATATACACAGCATCAAGGTCAACAGCATTACTGTGGACACATCCAGGCATGTGCTGATAGGTAAGAACACCAGTATAGACAAACAGACATGCCCACATCAAGACAGTATTCACATGGAGTATGAACAATGTAATGAGGTGACACACATATATGGTGATGATATCCAATGCATAACGGGTATTACATGTGTGTGACACAAACATGGCAGTCGTGTCAGTGTCATGACGATTTGCAAAGATAACTGTTCAGATGTACTAGATTTAATACAAATGTATGTGCAGCTGTATCTCTGTACATCTCTGTGATACTGTGACCTGTCTCCATCATTATGTCTTCCAGATAATGCCTCGTTCATGCCTGCCAGCATATAGCCGCCTGGAGGATGATGCCCTCATCCCGTACCTCCATGAGAACTATGAGGTGTTGTTCAGCCATGTGCCACAGCTTGCCCTGCAGCGTGATGACCTGTGGCAGGACCTTTGCAGGAGGGTTAATGATGTGGGTGGCCATAACCGCACCTACCAGCAGGTGCGCAGACACTGCATGGACCTGATACGACATGTGAAACAGCATGCCAATGCAATCGCCAGGGAACAAGGTGGAACAGGTGGTGGGCCACCAACACAGCACCCACTCACACACACCGAGGAGCTACTGGCCAGCCTGGTGACACCCTCAGAACAGCATCCACAAACACTAGCTGCCATTGTGGATGTGGGTGTCTCCCAACCAATGAGCCTGGAGTTGCCTGGTAAGTCACTACTGCACATATGACTATTATATCCCATTTAGTTGCATGTGTCACTGTACAATATGTAATGTCACATCATATGCAAGGTATGTTTACACACATGCAGCATACTACAGTATGCTACCCTGTGTATGCACACATGTGCATACTATATGCTATTGTACAGGCGACTGTGTTAACATGTACAGTGCACCCTGTGGCTGTCATACAGTCATGGATAATGTTCAAACTGCTGTGTCACCCCTATACAGGTACCTCTGGTGTGCCGCACAGACACCAGTCCGTTGTAGGTGAGACAGTTATCAGTATCAGGCATGTTAATGCATATATCTATATGCCATGTAGCCAGTTAACACATGTAAACATAATGTATGGTCCAGTCACGATATACAGGTCGCATCTGTCATCATTCACACTGGCTACCCATGTGCAATATATACAAACTAAATGAAACACCGACATGAAACCACAGTATCTGCCATTGCTAGATGTGTGGACAGCTGTGCATACAATGGTGCAGGTGCTCAATGTAGGCATATGTACTATACATTGGAACAACACATGTGTGGTACGCAAACAGTACCACACAGTGAGCTGGGATATGGGCAGCCCACAGGAGTCACCATTGTGTAATATGCCCCTGCAATGGGTGCACACATTGTGATGTGCCATCTGACATGTCCCAGACATGTAGTGTTCTGGCTGCAATATTGTCTCACTATCCCATAATACATACCCCACATACCAAACATACAACCTGTTGTCTGCATAGCCCTGTGGACAGTGACATATCTGACATCTATGGGTGTATGTCATATGGGACAACACAGACATGTGAGATAGATGGCCAACACAAACATTTGGCCAACACATGTTCACACATGGCTATGGAGGATGGCCAGAGACATGTAGCCACACAGTAGTTGTGATGTGTATACACCCTGTTCACATTGTCCACACATGGTCCAACTATAGCCTTAGTTGACTGATTATATAGTTGATGTGGAACACTGGACATCCTAAATGCCTGTGCACAGCTAGTGGAGGTGTCACTTAATTCAACCATATAAGATGTGTTGAACATCACGACTGTGTCATGGCATGACAGTAGTCAACTGTACAGCTTCCACAGACATTAACACCACATCAGGCCACAGATACCGTACATTTCGCTTGCTGCTGTAGGACATCACTGTCAGCCGTGCACCTCGTGTGTGTGGTACATTAATGTCATGTGGGACATGGTGTATTGACAAGTCTGCCATGGGTGGACACAGTTGTCAAGCAGCTAAGACTTTGTAGTAGTTGTGCAGGGGTGTCATCCGTAGGTCTTCCAGTGACCTGTCACATGACACAGCATGGTTTAGTGTGTATACACCTCAGTGACGTGGGTCACAATCCACAGTTATGTAATGTGTATGCACGCAGTTATGGCTATGCACTGTGTACGTATTACACACTGTATAGCACTATAGACGCCTCATGATGCCATGCAATGGCACAGTGTCTGTACTTCACACTGTATAGCAATGTAGACGCCTCACACTACCCTTCAATGCTCATGCACATTTGCTAAAAGTGCATTCTATCTGTAGGGCATACAGACAACACTGCAATGTGATACCCATTACAACACTGTACATGTGTCAGGACACCATTGTGTCAGACATGTATGCATGTCAATGCACACATCAGCTGATGACATGTCAAGGTCACTTCAGCCATGTGTACTGTTAACCTGTGCTGGTCCACATGGTGTATCACAGGGATGCATGCTTACTACCATGATTGTGTGAACTGCATGGCTACTGATATGACACCTGCTTGCTGTTGTGTGCAACCCAGGGAGGTATGCTAACTACCACTATTAATGTCTGAGCTGCATGCAGTTTGCTGTATCACATGCATGCTGCAAGCCGTCTGCTACTGATATGACACCTGCTTGCTGTTGTGTGAAACCCAGGGAGGTATGCTAACTACCACTATTAATGTCTGAGCTGCATGCCGTCTGCTGTATCACATGCATGCTGCATGCTGTCTGCTACTGATATGACACCTGCGTGTTGTTTTGTGCAACCCAGGGAGGTATGCTACCTACCACTATTAAGTCTGAGCTGCATGCCGTCTGCTGTATCACATGTATGCTGCATGCCATCTGTCAAATCACATGCATTCACAGGTGATGTAGGTGCGTTACCCTCCTGCAGTCCATCTGATGTTAGTGTCCCCACAGATACTAGCAGTGATGAACATATGCATTAGGTACAGGCAGGATTGTCAGGGGCTGAATCTGTGCCAATGGTTGCCATCCCAGCTATGTCCCCCTCTTCCCCACACAAAGTTCTCATGCCAAGAAATACCCCATCACCAATGGCCATTGAGGAAGGACAGTCAGCGTGTGTTAGCTCAGAACAGGAACGTGTGGTGGCTACCGAAGGTGTGTCTCCACACCATGGTGTCAGTGTAATGACTGCAGATGTGCCACACAGGCATGTGGCCAGTGCTGCTCGTAGGAGGACCTCTGGCAGACATGCACCTGCAGGACAGAGCGCAGCAGCTGGTGTCACCAGACACATGTTCCAGACTGTAATGGCGGCACAGGCATGTGCTGAACAGCAGAACAGTGAAGGGCAGAGGCTTCAGAGGGCTGCTATCCGTACTCTAAATGACAACATCCAGGCATTGGCAAATGCTCAACAGCAGATTGCTGATGTTCTGGACAGGCGATTGGATGACATGGTTGGAATCCTTGACTGTGGCATGGCAATCCGCGAGCATGAGCTGTCTGTGCTGGAACATCTGGTAGGAGTGAGGCATAATCCACATGGACGAAGGCCAGCTACACCACCTAGTGCAGGTCAACGTGAATGAGCCACCTCACATGCCCACTCCCATAGTGCCGGTAGCAGTAGTAGTGCAGCTGGTGCTGTGCTGTCCAAACCAGGACACAGCAGGTCCCGTGGACTTGGCCCTGGATGTTCCCAGTGGGGACACGGTTCCAGTGGACAAGTGTCATCGAACAGTAGCCAATCTGTACTTCCACCTGGTAGTGCCCGTGCAACCCCTGGTAGGCACAGGTCATGTGGCCGTGGCCAGACACAGTGAGCTGTACATCCTGGTCTGTACAATCTGGAGCTGTCAATAATACCCCTGTGTAGGCTTGACAAAAGGCAGAACTGTGTGCACACATACACGCACACAGCAGAAACATCTGTAGGGCACCGCAACACCCACATGCATATCGATCACACATGTCCAATCAGATCACCGGACCTTACCCACACACATGATGTCATCCACTGGTGCAGCCTATGCCCCTGGCAAACATTATCACCCTGTGCATATGATGATGCCTGTGCCACATCCCTGTCATCCACACCACTGGTGCAGGGACATGCTCATATGGTCTGATGCACAGGGTGAACAGAATAGTGAGATAAGTGTATATGACATTAGTTGTGTACTGTTGACACACACCAGACATACCATGTAGTAAGGTTTATAATGCATTGTTATATATTCACATTATGTGTCTTGGTAACAATGGTAACAGCATGTTGGTAAGTATGCCCTGCTTCCCTCCTTAAGGTCTAATTGCATGTGCCATTACATTACAGTGTTTGCAGTTGGAGTGCATTGTTGTATGTTCACAGTATGTGTCTTGGTAACAACAGTAACAGCATGTTGGTAATGATGCCCTGCTTCCCTCCTTAAGGTCTACTTGCATGTGCCAATAAGTAGCAGTGTTTGCAGATTCACATGTGTAAATGTGGAGTACTCACAGGCATGTATGACAATACCAGCATGCTATACGTAGCCTCAACCTCACTGTTAGAAAGGCTACCATTCCACAGATGTCCACACATCTACTGATCCAGAAGCATGTGAGCTGTTTAATAGGCTACAGTGGCTAGAGACGTGACATCCATACCAGGTCACATCACAGATATGTTGACATGGTGCGGGGTGTTTACACAGCAGGCTGGCCGATGATGATGTTAGAGGCCACTTGATAGCATGTGGCATCACTGTGTAGCAGTAATACCCTGTCACATTACAGGATGAGAACACACACAGACATACACAGAAACACACAGTAACATGCCCACACTCACAGGGTCAGCAACACTATAATGCACACTTGATAGTGTTGAAGTGAGGACCCCTGCCTATGTGGTAATCACCCTCACAGTACTGTGCACCCACATGACGCGACACAGAGAATGAACATGTATAGGTAGCCAGTAAGGCTGAGACCGATGGCATCAACAGAGTAGTAGACTGCATCACCATGAGGGGTTAGGGATCCTGTCTCTTCTGTATGGTAGCATACACCCTCACTCCATGCACCAGACAGCCATACATACATACACACACACACTGTGGAGTTCACAAATGTCATTCACATACAGATAGCTGACATGTTGTGATACACACACCAACCCTGCCTACGTCATGCTTTCCACACTGCAGTATGTACTGATCTCTACAACAGTGTACAGGGGTGTGTAACAATTGGGATGCATTCCCCACCATATGTGGCATATATGGTCACACAAGCAAACACACATGGCAGTACTGTGAATGATACAGCTGCTATATGATGATGCATCTGACAGACATGCAGCAGTATTGGCCGCATTATGTGTACCAACGCTACCTTCGGCAATTGTGCTGCTATATGCACCATGGGAGGATGTAAGTGTTACAGGTGTCAAGTGACTTACAGTCAGTAACACCCTGTCCGCTGTGTAGGTTGTATGTCTTCACCGTCGAGTAACAGTAACATAGCGTACTGTTTGCACATGTAATGGTAGGATGGCTTGTGACACACCTGTGAGCCATCTTCGGCAAACATCCATCTGCAAAGGTGGATCACCACTTTATGTACACCCATCCATCCATACCTGATGTACATCCTACCATACTGTCAGTATTTCACCATATACAGGTGTCAGTGATGGGGCTGCATTGCAACTGCATGTTGTAGTTAGGCACAGATGAATTACATACATCAGCTACTGCACATGCATGGTAGCTGCATGCACACCACTACATGTACATGTGTGTTGGTCCTACATGCCTGTCATGTAGCCATGTTTGTATGCATTGCAATTGGTGGACATGTGTGATGACATACATAACACATGGACTGTTTTATGATATGATGGTTGTCATGGGTAACTAGTACAGAGGGAATGTTACCTCAGTCAACATTGCTACCTTATGTACTGTTCCATGTGCATGCATGTGATTGCTGTAGCCATTTGTCTGTACGGAGGACAGCAAAAGCTATGCTATGTACATATGTGTTGTGTGTGTGTGTGTGGTCCATGTACATATCCACTGCGATTACATGTATGTCATATCCAAACATGTGTGTTCTTTGGTGTACAGTGACAGTCATCTGTTACAGCTGTGTAAGACCCAAGGCCCCTGTTATGTGTAGAGCCAACCTGGTTATGAACAGTGGTATCATTGCATTGCATAATACATGATGGAACCCTGTCAGTACAGGTGTAGTCTGCACAGTTGCTGTAGACCTATCTACAGTTCACTGGTCATGAGTCACATGGTGTTGTGGTAATGTATGGATGTGTGTTGCTGGTCCAAGGACATGGTGATGTCTGAGGGCAACATAGTAGAATGCGGCATTTACCTCTATGATCTGCACCTGAGACATCTGTGATGGCTCTTGAGTGTGTACTGGTCAGTACATGTGAGTGGCCTTCATGTACGTGGGGACAGTAACACCATACTGTGCCCTTCCATGTTTAGAATCCATGTGCATGCAAGACAGCCCTTTGCTACTACTAAGTGTGTGAGCATGCCCAGTACACCATTGTGTAGATGGACACACAGTACATTCCAAACGAACGTGTGATACTAAGTGTGTGAGCATGCCCAGTGACACCTTGTGTCGGTTATGCCTCTGTATATGGGCATGGCCATTGACATCCTGTATAGTGATGGTGGTCATCCAGGCAACAGATGTCCATACCCCACGTCAGGATGGATTCCTACATTGAACACATTGATTGACTGTCTTGAAGGGTGTACTGTCTGTGGTGCATCTCGTACCTATGTAGTGTTGTAATAGTGCTCTGTAGATAAGCAGTTGTCCCGCTCACACCACTGCCGTGTGTTTGTCTACGTCTACCTTGGTACAGTAATACGCTTTTAGACTGCTCACTCTCTATACATTCCCTATCGGCGTCTTTGCTTTTGCGGATGATGTCATCCACCTAGAAGTATGCCTCTGGGAGTGCTGTGTTCCAGTAATCTCTGTAGTGCGTTCTGTAACTGTGTAATTCTGTAGGGTGATAAGGTAGTTAGGTGTATGTTCGACTTCCAGCCCTGCCAAGTGTGTGTGTGTGCGTGTGTGTGTGTGTGTGTGTGTGTGTGTGTGTGTGTGTGTGTGTGTGTGTGTGTGTGTTTCCAGCTGCCTGGGGACAGAGTAATGCTTTTAGACGGCTCACTCCCCATACATTCCCTATTGGTGTCTTTTCCTTTGTGGATGATGTCATCCACCTAGAAGTATGCCTCTGGGAGTGCTGTGTTCCAGTAATCTCGGTAGCGCGTTCTGTAACTGTGTAATGCTGTAGTGTGATAAGGTAGTTAGGTGTATCTTCGACTCCCAGCCCTGCCAAGTGTGTGTGTGTGTGTGTGTGTGTGTGTGTGTGTGTGTGTTTCCAGCTGCCTGGGGACAGAGTAATGCTTTTAGATGGCTCACTCCCCATACATTCCCTATCAGCGTCTTTGCCTTTGCGGATGATGTCATCCACCTAGAAGTATGCCTCTGGGAGTGCTGTGTTCCAGTAATCTCGGTAGCGCATTCTGTAACTGCGTAATGCTGTAGTGTGATAAGGTAGTTAGGTGTATGTTCGACTCCCAGCCCTGCCAAGTGTGTGTGTGTGTGTGTGTGTGTGTGTGTGTGTGTGTGTGTGTGTTTCCATGTTTCCAGCTGCCTGGAGACAGATTAATGCTTTTAGATGGCTCACTCCCCATACATTCCCTTTCGGCGTCTTTGCCTTTGCGGATGATGTCATCCACCTAGAAGTATGCCTCTGGGAGTGCTGTGTTCCAGTAATCTCGGTAGCGCGTTCTGTAACTGCGTAATGCTGTAGTGTGATAAGGTAGTTAGATGTATGTTCGACTCCTAGCCCTGCCAAGGGTATGTGTGTGTGTGTGTGTGTGTGTGTGTGTGTGTGTGTGTGTGTGCTTCCAGCTGCCTGAGGACAGAGTAATGCTTTTAGATGGCTCACTCCCCATACATTCCCTATCGGCATCTTTGCCTTTGCAGATTATGTCATCCACCTAGATGTATGCCTGTGGGAGTGCGGTGATGCTGGAACTCAGCAGCGCGTTCTGTTACTGCATAATGCTGTAGTGTGGTAGACTAGACAGGTAGGTGCTCGATTCTAAGGCATGGCAGGTGTGTGTGTTTGGCAGTTATACCGTATGTGTTGGTAACTGTGGGTGGCTAGCTGCGGGATGTGTTCAGTGTGTTTTGTTGCTGACCTATATAGTGTCCACAGCCCACATATTCTGCCAAGACACTGGGTTGTCAACACATACGTTCACCAATAGGTCTGGTGAGTAACTGTCAGCAGCCCTGCTCTTACCCTTGATACGGTCTGACCCGTGTGACGCAACAAAACACACGTGCCTTGATAGTAACAACACTACATGATGTAGGTGGCACATGTTGTTTCCTTTTCATTCCTGTCTAATGCATTGCTGTCATGTGGTCCGCTTTTGTGATATAAATGCCATATCTACATATGTGTGTACATGTATATGTGTGTATGTATATATATATATATATATATATATATATATATATATATATATATATATATATATATATATATATATATATATATATGTCCATGTATATATGTATACAAATAATATATATGATATATGTAAATATAGAGGTGGACATAGATGTGAACATATATGTCTGGGGACATCAACACTATTGAATGTTTGTGCCGGATGACCTGTATGTGATAACCTGGGATCTATGTATATCTGCCATGGCGTGGTGGTAATGCACATCGTCTGTAGTATGCAGGGTCACGGGTTGTAGTCGTGTAGACACTGGTTATTTTGTTGCTGGGAAGATCATGGGACATCGAATATGGTGAGAGTAAGGCACCTGTTGCCAGTTGTGTACGGATCTGGGCGACACTGAGCAGTGGTTATTAATTTTGAGGTTCGGTATGGGTCATATAACTATTCATTAGAAGACTATACTATGCAGATGAGGTTGACAATAGTGTATCCCATTTATCACCAGGGTGTGATGCTGGTCCCTGGAGTGTATGTGTGTAGTCAGCCGGGTGCAGGTCTCGAATATAGTTGACAGCATGGGAGGGGAGTCAGGCATACTGTAAGTACATTGCAGAACTGTGCCTCGCAAGTGCTCCTGCCTTAGGACGCCTAAGCTAGGGGTGTGTCTATACCTGCCTGGTGACATTGGGAGGGATGACAGCAGTGGTGGGGTAGTCAGGGTGTACAGGCTGTACAAACAGGTGTTGATCAGCACAATCAGCACATGACAAGCCAGCCCACACCTGAACAGTACGGTAATGTGAGCAAGCAGCACACACACAGGTTTCGTCCGCTCTCTACACCACCGGTGTATACCTGCGGGGACATTTCACGACACAGTCCAACCAAAAGAGATGGGCTGCAGCAGTCAACATATACCAACATGTGCAGGAGGTTGGGGCAGTGAGGATGTGTATGCTGCCGAACAACCCTTACTGGGGTGACATAAGACTTTATAGACCCAGGGTGACTTACCAGGGACTACATGGGCTGGGGATGGTGGAGCACTATGGGGTGGACAGAGACCTCCTACAGCAGCTTGTTGACCTGTGCCTGCCACACCTGACATATCAAACAGGCTGAGGGAAACACATCACAGTGGATACCACGGTATGTGTTGGCCTAGGTGTACTAGCCACAGGTACCTCACACAGCATGACTGGGGATATCATGGGTATCTCACAGGCATCTGCATCCAGAGTATTGTACCAGTTCACAGATGCCATGTCAACACATGCTAGTGAGCACGTACATGTCCTCAACACACGTGATTAGTAGACCAGCAATATGCATCAGTTCAACCACATGGGTGACTACTATGGGGTACTGGGTGCTATAGCCTGCACACACATACACATCAAAGCACCACCCAGTGAGTGGGGTAGGGCCTACAGTCACTGCAGGAGCATACCCTCCAACAGCTAGGCCATATGCGATGGCCAGGGCATGAGACTGAATGTGTGTGCTGTCTGCCCTGGAAGCTATGATGATTCCAATATATGGCTTCTGACACAGCTGTACCACACTAATGCCAATATGGACATCCCCTACAGTCTCCTAGTGGGGGATGCTGGGTAAACACTGGTGTCATGGCTGATGACACCCATCAGCAATGCACACACACCTGAACACTCACACCATACTGAGGCGGATGCACAGGCAAGACATATACTTGTACGTGTGTTTGGGATGCTCAGTTCACGGTTCTAGTATCCGGACACATCCAGTGGAGCTCTGCAATATTCACTAGCTACATGCATACAAGCTGTTATGGTATTTGCTATGCTACACAATCTTATCCTGCAGTAACAGTTGCAGCAGGAACAGCATGGGGCAGGGCCACACAGCCCAACACCACTACCAAGGCCTGTACAGGCACAGTGTGACTTGGCGAAGGAACTACCTGAGCAGGGCACAGTCGGCGAAAGCCCGTGCACAGTATGATCTGCCCTTGGCAAAGAGGCAACACAAGGCATATGCACTGACACAGTAGGTACCCACGGATTTCCCCTCTGACCCGCACACAGTACAATGGATGCCAAACATGACACTACCTGTGCTTGGCCATGTATAGGAGGTGCACTGTGTACATCCAACATAGGCAGCCCTCCAGCACTGTCTTCAAGTCCAGAACGCACCCAGGGTATGTTTATTGACCTAACAATTGGCTGTTGTATTAGAATGTGTATTTACCCATTGCTATGGTATGTATGTGAGCATACAAGTGACTGTGGTGGCCAAATGTTAAAGCAACAGACAGTACACATCCATAGTGGCACCATGACCTCTGTAGCACATATGGGGGTCACAATGGTAGCCTGTAGTACACACAGATTATGGGCTGACCATCATGTGTGTCCATACAGCCCACACACGTTCTATGCAGCTGGACAGATGTGGACCAATACAGACAAATGATATACGATGGCCTATGGATATGCCCAATGAATGACCCTAACCCCCTAAGACACACACAGACTACAGCAGACCAGGCAGTTTGATGTAGGTTGTGTAAGCTAGGACGTTCAACACCACTGTACTTGTATTTGAAGCTGGGAACTGACGTACACTGGTATCCCTCCAACCAGCAATTTAGGTAGGTCCACACACTGACATGGAGTACCCGGCATACCAGTACAGTAGCACCTATGTGTACAACTGTTGCCTGTGCCCCCCATAAAACCTACACATGTGAGAGTCATGTGCGCCACCCACGGTGCTGTGTAGGACTGTGATTGTGGTTGGATGTCCCCCCACGATATGCAGACATGTAGCAACTGTCAATGCCACATGACCATTATCTACCCTGCAGACACAGCATGACACCTGTCTGTGTAGAACGGTGGGGTCAGCAATACAGTACTAACTATCAGGACATGTGACACATGTGATACAGTTGACCATACTTGGCATGCTCACACACATGACGGTATGATGGTAATGTTGGTCGACAACATGCATAACAGTCATACTGGGCATGCTGACACACTGAAACACAGATCGGCCAGGCATGCATATACCAGTGGTCTGGACATATCTGCCAGTACATTGCTATATTTTGGATGACTGCGCTGTATGGTGTGTGTGTGGTCTATTGTCTGTACATATGCCATGGTCTATTGTTAATTCACATGAGCTATGTACGCAGGGTACTGCTACCAACACGTGAATAGGGCGGTTCTTTGTTTGCGGACAGACCGACGCCTTTGGATACGGACTGGGTAAGGCACATTCCAGCAGGTGGGAGCAGTTGTGCATGGGTTTGCACAGTGTTAAGCACTGCTGACCTCTGGTCACAGCACCATATCCATGTTTAGACTCCACATTTCTTTGACAGTGCACTACTGGCATACTGGTAGACAAACACACTTACAGCCGCTCGCTCACCGACATTTCCGCTTACATTTGTCACTCATGCTGGGTGTGTGTGATCCCTTGTGATGCGTATTACATCGGACTACATGACTACAGTATCGGGTATGTGTAACCATTCTGAGACGGCAGGCGTTCGACTGTACAGACTCAGCGGCCTGTCCAGTGACGTAATCATATTATATGTGTGTTCCTCATACGATCTGCTCCCATCTGCCTGATACATGGGAACCAATACTCTGCAATGCTGACATGTGACTATGAGTTTGTTAACACAGCTGTCTGCCGAGTCATGCTACCGCATACCTACTGTACGTGAGACTGTAGGAGTGACACCTTTCCCACTTTGCATGGGACAGTCCCTCATTAGGCATATCTCATGCGACAATACCAGACGTCTCCACCAGTCGGGGACACATTTCTACAGAATCAGGGACAGGTCAAGAAAAAATCAGGGACACTTTTACAAAAGTAGTGCTATTAACTTGAAACATTGACAGAATCAGAGCATATGACTTAATACACATATTCTGAAGTAAAAGTGTTTATAATTCTTACTTATTGTCATTAGTCATTAAGTGTAATTCACCACCTTTCCTTCAGCAGTCACTAATTTTAGGAGGGTTTAAGAGGGACAGAGTTAAACTTTCAGTCAAACTCAGGGACGTACCTGAAATTCAGGGACAGTTGGGAGGTATGGACAATACTCTAGCCATTGCAACTGTCCTGATTAGGGGACATTCTCATGTTGTACGTGTCTCTACTGGTTGCTTGTTACAGGTCTTGTATACCTGACACGTCGATATGTTATATGTAGTAGCATAAGCAACATTACTGCTGCTAGACTACGCTTTGATTTGTGCCGATATGTATATTTCTGTACTATGGATGGCTGTAGGTATGTTCTGCCCTGGTATGTCTGAAATTTCTACAGAGCAGGTTCCACTTCGGCCATTCAGAATATAGACCCTTTATGTAGAGCTATCACATGTGTCAAGGCAACACATACCCACAGCCAGTAGTAAATGGACGACTTCCACGGTTTGCATACATTAAGGTTATTCATGTAGCATTATAATTGATAATACTGTTTCCTATTACATGTAGCTGTTTCTGATACAACAAATTAATTTCTGACACCACTACACACACTATATAGCCTCCATTCCCAAACTTACAGGCCATGTGCCATAACTGTCATTTTGCAAGACACAACTGCCCAGACGGGTGTGTCCCTCGCAGGTGTACAGGTGTTGAACCACTTCTATTATGCTGTCATCTACCTAAGGTGGTCAGCAAATTAAGCACTTTTCATCAGTAGCAGAACTCACATACCAATGGGTGTGAATGAACACTGTATCAGGAACAATGCATAACACCCTGTGGGACACATTTAGACAATTAGTTCTATTAACCAGACACATTTACAGTCACAGAGCATATGTATTCATTCACGTTTGTCGAGGTACATGCTGTTTATGACTCATACATGTTGTCATCTGTCATTACCTGTATTCTGCCACCTGTTCACCTAATATCACTAGTTCTGGAAGTGTTTAGTTGGACTTTGTTACATTCTGATACATAACTATGGACGTCCATGCTAATTGGGTACACGGCACTGATTTGGTCTCTATGTATTCCCCCAATGGTTTATAGACTATCCAGTAGATGTGCTCTTCAGGTTTGGGAGGTGTAGGCGTATGCTATACCCACATAGGAATATTAATGACTTCCACTGGGCGGGCCTACTACATCTCTGCCAACCAGCACTTGCACACTTAAGCCCATTATTGCATACCCATGGTCCACCTACCTGGCACCCCTCTACAGCAGTTGTGACAAATTCTTACTGCGAGCACAGCTGGGGTATGAGCACACCCCTACACATTGCCCAATCTCCCCGTCTCTGGACACATGTACATTTTGTCAACCCATGTATTATCACACTTGCACAACCTACTGTTCCATGACACCTACATCCTGCTCATATTACTATCAGCAGATTCACACATACCCTGAATTTTTGGGGTCCCGTAAGGGACACCGTTATCCATGTTTAAAGTGTAGACCTTGCAGATCTCTCCCACTGGTACTTTCCTACCGGTGTTTTGGACAGCGGCAGTGTGTTGATCTGTATTGCATGTCTGTATGTCTGTCCGGCCTAGCTTGGCGATGTGGGGGGTACAACGTTTATTTATTGGACCTCCCAGTCACATATGCCCGGGCTGTAAATATGCTACCTCTAATTGCTGTGAAGTAACCTATTTATGTACATGTGTATATCTACACTGACATATATATTTTGTTTTGTGTGTATGTGTATATATCAATACCTGTTGTTTGTGTATATATATCTATCTATATATATCCGTAGTATAGCCTTGTGTGTGTGTGTATATATATATATATATATATATATATGTGTATATATATATATATATATATATATATATATATATATATATATATATATATATATATATATATATATATATATATATCTGTATGAATATATATGTGTATGTAAATTAATATAGATATATGTATATATACGTTTTTATCTATATATAAATCTGTGTGTCCGTTAACCTATACATTTCCCGGACATGGACACTTACACATGCGTATTGAGTTTTATCTCTGTTTCAACAGCATACTATTGCCTTAGTCATTATGACACCGACACTTCACTCCGGTGAACTTGTGATCAGTATATTGCACGTTATACAGCAGACAGATGTTGCACGTTTTTCATGTCTGGGGTGCCGCTGCTAACTGGGATGTGATACAGTGTCATTTGACCTATTACTCGTGTGCGCAGCCTATTATTCCTGCTACTGTGTTTGTTTCTGTACACATTCATATTATTACTGTTGATAGGATGAGTGTTTGTGTTACTGTGACTGTACGTCAACATATTGATGTCTTCATGTAGTTGTGTCTTTCTGCTTTTCCCGGTTTGGGGTTGTCACAGCAGAACTCCGTTCCGCTCATGGGTGGCATATAGGTTTTACGTGCCGGGCTGCCAGCCCTGACGCACAACGTCCGGCAACGATACACCCATTCACCCATGTCTCCACGCAAACGATGCTGTATCTGGGAATCGCACCTACGTACTAGCTGACCTCCACGGGTCGCTCCATTGCACCCGGCGCAACATACCCTAGCACTCCTGTGTCCATAAACGCATATCCATAGTTTCTCCTGCACACCCGTGTTGAGTTGACATGAATAACAGCCATTATACACCTGATATCGCAACCATGACACACCTTTACACATTGCCCTCTCATGAGCATTGGGGCCCTACACACATTTTGTACCGCCTCCTGTATTCACAGGCTCACCATCCATTCATATTTGCACATACATGCCTTTCCTGGTGTTATGGATTACGAATGATTTGCGGGTTACAAGTGTAGGTGGTCGCAACATGTACTACATTCCGTCTGTTTACAATGTTGACGTAGCACTATAACGATGTCATGGCCACTGGTATAACCCTGCTCTGGTGTGAAGAGTGGTGCTCTACTCACACTTGTGCAGCTTTATGTGACATACGCTGCGAGCACTTTATAATTCCTTACTTGCTCTGGATTCCCTTCACAACCCTTATGTTTGCTTTCGTCTTTCGGCGTTCCTTACATATATGTATATATATATATATATATATATATATATATATATATATATATATATATATATATATATATATATATATATATATATGTATGTATATATATATATATATATATATATATATATATATATATATATAAAGATATATATCTATATATATATATGTATGTATATGTATCTATATATATATATATATATATATATATATATATATATGTATATATATATATATATATATATATATATATATATATATATATATATATATATATATATATATATATATATATATATATATATATGTGTGTGTGTATATATATATATATGTGTATATATATATATATATATATATATATATATATATATATATATATATATATATATATATATATATATATATATATATATATATATGTGTGTGTGTATATATATATATATATATATATATATATATATGTGTGTATATATAGATATATATGTAGATATATAATTGCATATTTCTGTTATGTCTGTGGATATTTATCTATACACACATCTATCTATCTATATATCTACATTTATAGTCCTTGCACAAAAGCGTGTTTGATTGTCAGGGTGTTCATGTGCTGGTCTGGGTTTAGGCTTGGCCGACTGGTGACTAGAACTGCCCTGGCACTGTTCAAAGATCAGACGTAGCACATGGATGGAGTTAGTCCAGATTTTAACATTCTACCTGTGTTTACAGACGCAGGTGTTTGGGCACACCTGACCACATTATTAGGTCGGCGCTACATAATTTAGGGTGGGGAGTGCTTCCACTACATAATGCAGGTTGGGGGGGGGTTTCCACATGTTTCCCTTCCCATTTGACTATTTCATTCATTTATAGAGACAATGAATATTATTCTGGACATCAGTTATAAATTCACTACAGGTATGCAATAGTCCTGTCAACAGATGTGACAGTTGGTTGGTGTACTTATGTGTATGGACCTCTGTGATACTCGGGGACTCATTTCTACAGTGACAGGGACAAGGCTATGACAACTCAGGGACAATCACGGACACTTCTACCATATTAGTACTATTAACTTGGAACGTGTTGACAGATTCGTAATACTACTAATTTTCTGCAGTTAAATGCGTCCATTACTCTTCATTGTTGTAAGTAGTCATTCTCATTCAACACCTTTCCTCCAAAGGTCACTGGCTTTGTGAGTGGTTAAGAGGCTGGCCAGTTATTGTGCGAATGTTCTGACCATTGGTAGTGCTGACATTGTCATATGTACAGGTTGGGATGTATTCTGGGGACTAGGGTTGCTACCTTTTCAAATGGCCAAGATGGGACATTTTTGGAACACACATCAGATTTTACAGGCTGACACATACCCACGGTCAGTACAAAGGATAGAACTTTACTTATTGCCTACATAAAAGCCTATTGTTGTAGCAGTTTAGTTGCTTATTCTGTTTCTTGTAACATTTAGGTATTTTAGATACAGAAATAATTATTTTATGCAATTATTACATAACATATGGGACATAATTATGTCCTACAATCTCAGGACATTTGCCATTTTTAATATTTTTTGTCAGGACACAACTGTCCAAAGAGGGACTGTCCCTCACAAAGTGGGACAGATGGTAACCCTACTGGGGACACCAGATTGTTTGGGCCAACACATAGCCCTGGTCAGTGCAGGTTTAGAACATTCATTTGTTTCCTAGCTGTGAGCCTATACCTTTGGCACTTTTGTTGTTTGCCTGTTTCTTGTACGAATTACATTTATTCTATCCTGACGTGACCGCTTTAGGAAACTCTTACATGCAGTATGGTACATAGTTATTTCCTACAATCACAGGACATTTGGCATTGTATCGTTGTTGGTCAGGTCACACCTACACACACATTAATTGTCCCTCACACAGTGGATCAGGGTGTATCCTGTTTACGTCAGTGCCTTCATCACCCTTATACCATGTGCCACTATGCAAATGTGTGCAATATATTCTCTCGCTTATTCGTGTCGGGACACGTGCATCACGAGCAGGTGTTTGATCCTGGGTAGTAGGTTCTGCATGACCATCTAGGGCTGGACAGTCTCTTGCACCACTACTGCACATTCAAACTTGTGTCCAGATGTCTACAGGACTGGACATTGTGTCTTCATACCCATTCTAATGTTTACACAGGTTACTTATCCCATGAGGGATATCCCAAAAATTTAACAAGACCAATAACAAGACCGATACTGAACATTCTTCTGGCATTATGAAAATGTGCTGGGGGGTTTACATGCAAGGGATACATAGTTTGCAATCCTGAAACTGCCTAGGGTGAACTACCTACTACATATGCATAGTGGTCACTATGTGTAGATGTGGCTGCACCAAACTAGTAGGCCATGTATGGCTGGATTTGGTGGACGTTCAGGTATGGGGGCAGGTTGTGTGCTGTGGAGGGGATGCTGGGTAATCCATTATGCATCCAGGTGTGTTGCATTTGATATGGCCAGTTCCATCAGGACCAATCTGTGGCTATGTGCCAGTGACATGTCTGTACATTTGTATCGCACATTTTAATATTCATATGTTTGTGGGATTGTGTTCTACAGTATGGCCTCTCTGGTTGTATTGCAGATGTGTATACATGTTTTTGTGTTTCTTTTTGCTTCACCCGCTGCTCCCTCATACACCTCCGGTTCACCTATTCTGCATACGACACAGTGTCGCCTTTGAGGATTATACCATTACCCATCCCCCCACACACACATATTCCTGACATTCCATCCATCACTGCTTTGGTTGATGGCCCATGACACGGTCAAGGTAACACATTGCATACCCTACATATGTCAGGTACCTGTATGGTTGTGTGGACTACCCTGCCATGTTTGACTTTCCACATGCTATACCTCACGCACATAGGTACACACCCATACTTAACTTTCATGACATGGCTGCTATACCCAGGTAACACCCGTTCAGCTGTGACACATCCTGACAAGTTCGGCTTGGACCGCTGATGTGTGGATTTTGGCCGACTGTTCTAATCATTGGTAGGATGCCACCTTTTCCTATGTCCAGGATGGGATATATTCCGGACACATATCCGAATGTACTGGACAACACGTACCCACAGTCAACACTACGGATAATACCGTTCCTTTCAGCCTACATGTTGCCTTATTGTTGTAGCAGTTTATATGCTCCTTCTGTTTCGTTTACATGCTTATCCTATTTCCAGTCACATTTGGTATGTGAAATACGGACATACCTATTGTATGTGATTATTACATGCATTGTGGGATATAATTCGGTCATACGGTCACTAGATATTTACATTTATCGTGTTTTTTGTTATGAACACATCTGCCCAGCTGTGTACCCTCCCTCACAATATGGGTCAGCTGGTGACCCTGACCATTGGGCTGGACGTACCTATTGGTGGCACGCTAGCATATGATGCATTTCACTTCCACTTGGTATAACTATCTACACTGCGTTGGACTATGGGCACACGGTTTTCAATGTCATTTGTTCGCGGGATAGGGACCCGTTATTCCCTACCGTGCATTTGTGTTTGCTTCTTCATTTTGTGTTCGCAGGAACTGTCTTGCATGCTTTGCATACATTTCAGTATCCACGGACACTGACAGATGTGATTACTATTGCTTGCAAATTGTTATATGCAAGCATTTTAGGTTGCATGTCGACAGCTGAAATTTCCATGCCTCCGTGCGGCACTTCAGCACACCCTATGCACTCACGCTCCTTTCCTATGCACGTGGCTGTGGCGGCAGCGCGCCTTCATTAATATGCATTTGGTGCTACTGCACCATCTTCACGCCGCACGGTCGGCGCAAGCCTAATGCCGGCCTTGCGCCGAGCTTCATGAATCCCAGGGGTTGTCTCCTTTCTTCCCACATGGATCCTTAAATTTCTGAATCTGCATGAAGGATTTCTTATGGCATCCAGAGAACCCCCAGAGCTATAGGTAAGCCAATACCCAGTAACCCAGTAACACTTCCAAGATCAATAATAGCTAAATTTCTCTCTTTCATAGACAAATAATTGGTTTTAAGATCAGCCTGGGAGAAAGCCCCTTTAAAGTTTAACTAGCATAACATTAGATTTGATAATGACTATTCGTTTAAAATCAAAGAAATATGAAGAAAATGTTGGCAACTAATCAGACATCTTAAACAGAGTAACATAAAGGAACAAGAATTAGGATTTATCTAGCCAATGAAGCCGAATTTTTTGACAATAATGATTTGTTGACAATAATGAAGAAGCTACTTCTTTCAGAAAAAAAAAATAATGTAATTTCCCTCTCTGAAGAAATGGATTGGTCTTCCTCTACCTTGAAGAGATCCTCAAGAAAAAAAAAAATAACTGTACTGATGTTAAAAATAAGAAACAGAAAATAGAGGACTTTTTCAAATCTACTTAAGAACTCTATTAATGTTGGACAATTTCTGTGTTAGCTGTTATTTATCATATGAAATTATATACTTCTTTTTATAATCATTTCCCAGGTTACATTTTCTTATTCATTTTTAAATGTTAGTTAAATAGTAATTTGTTTTGGCTTTGGTGATAGCTAGAGTTTAGGGAATGACTTTTATTCATATGGAGTACAGTTTCCTGTAGTGCTAGATATTTAATGGGACTAAATGGAGGAAATTCAATTTATTGTTATGACACTCTTTTTTTTTTTCTTTCACTCTTGGGACACTCAGTGTTTCACATGATGGGTTCTTTGAGCCTTTAACCTTCTAAAACATGATGTTGTCTCTGAAGTGCTATGACACTTTGAATAATTCTGCTTGTATTTTCCTGCCATTACTGATGGTTTTGTAAAATGCTAATCATAGTTGCTGCTGTCTGGTGAGATATTATCTTGTTTTATTTGGGAAGCTATAAATGTAGAATATCTGAATGGATAGTATAATCCAATGGATGCTTCACTAGTGACTATTCACAACTCGAAAGTATGCTTATTTATTGAATGGAATACAGTTGAGAGAGAGTGTCTTTGTTTATCACAAATTTTTTTCTTGTAAAGCTTTTTTCTGTCTTTGAAACTTCCCACTTTAGACACAGCTTTCCATTATTTGGAGCTTGTCTTAAAAAATTCCTGTGTTTACATTTATGATACTTACATTGTTTATCTTAAGATGAGTGAGAGGCTTAGAAACCTAAATTATCAATGTGGTGTTCTTCTTAGATGATTTGATGTCCTGCTTGGATTCATTTCTAGCGTTTGTTGAGGTACTGATGCTGTATTTCACAACTATCCCTACTTTTCTGTAATATCCCTGATTTTGACTCAGATTTTGGCTGTGTACCTCCTGGTCCCTTCTGAAACTGGCAACTTTTGGAGAGGACATGGTGAGTTGAACTTAATAAATAGGGATAATAATTGGAGTTATAGAATTCTTATGTTTCAGAAAGTGTATATTTATTTACATTCTCCTATTTTGTCATTGCCTCACGGTGGTACCACTATTTTAAATATGTCCCTGATTGTCTCTGATTACTCATTTTTCACTTTTGGGACACTTATTGGCACACATGGTGGGTCCCTTTGTGCCTTTGACTGAACAGGGTTTGATATTGTTTCGGAGGTGCTTTGGGAATTTGCAGAGTTGTGATTGCATTTTCATGCTGCAGTTTTAATTGCTGATGACTTGTCAAAATATCAGACATGGCTGTTAGTATTCGGAGAGATATTTTCATGTTTCATTTGGGAAGCTATGGGTGAGGAATGTTTGGCTGAATTGTGTAATCAGATAGCTCTCCAATAGTGACTGTTTTCAATTTAAGGTGTGTTTGCTGTTTAAAAGGAGTACAGTTGAGATGGTTTCTGTTTGTCACAAAGTATCTTCTAGTCAATCTTTTTCTACCTTTGTTACTTCCTGCCTTAAGTGTGAGCAGCCTTCTGTTAATTGGTGTCTATCTTACAAAATTCCTGTGAAGCATTTAAGTATGTGGCACTTATATTGTCTGACTTGAACCAAGTAAGAGGTTTATAAATTTAACTTATAGATGTGGTGCTCTACTTAAATGTTTTTTGCCCTGCTCAGATTCTTCTCTGACATTTGTTATCATGTTGTTGGCATACCTCTCAACTCACCATGATTATCAGGGATGCC
This sequence comes from Protopterus annectens, assembly GCF_019279795.1. Taxonomy (NCBI): domain Eukaryota; kingdom Metazoa; phylum Chordata; order Ceratodontiformes; family Protopteridae; genus Protopterus; species Protopterus annectens. Next base: position 953,369,670 of record NC_056744.1, read on the forward strand.
CCTGATTTTGATTAAAATTTTAGCTCTGTACCCCTTAGTTCCTTCTAAAACTGTTGACATTTGGAAAAGGGTGCTGGGCTGTGCCCAATAAACAGTAACATTAGCTAGAGTTATAAATTGCTTTTGTTTCAGAAAGTATATATTAACTCATATTCTCTTATTTTGTCATTGTCTCAGATTAGTAGTACTATTTTAAAAATGTCCCTGATTGTCCCTAATTGTTTCTGGATTTGTCCTTGATTCTAATGTGATTTGTATTTGATTGTTTGAGAGTTACACTCGATACCTGTATTCCCGCAGGTGTTTTATTGCTTGTTTCCCAGCGAATGTTGACTGTATTACATAGGGTTTTATTTTTGTATGCTGGCCGACTTGTTGACTGTCAGGGAGGGGACAATGAATGGGCCTGGTTTAAGATTGATATTCTTCTCCTGATGTAGTTTTCTGTTTCTTTTCTGGGACTTTCTGAAAGTGGGGCTGTCTTACATTGCTCTTTTTAGAATGTTGTGGCATCTTTCCCATGTGGAGATGTTCAGTCCCTTCTACAAAGTTTATATAATTATGCTTTTGAATTTGTTAATACCTTTCATTTCAGTTAATGAAGTATAATTTTAACAAGGAATCAAACAAATGAGTGCATAACTATTAATGATCTCACTGTGGATAAAGTTTTATATATCTGCAATTGTTATCCACTGAAAAGTTTAAAACATTATTGCAAATATCTTTGTTATACTTTTCTGGTTATGCTTCCTTTTTAACTCTTACAAATTACTATTTTTAAGAAAATTCAAATTTAATAACCTAACAGAGACATATTTAACTACTTCATATTGAGTTGTTATAAACTTGTAATATACATCAGGTTATTATTTTTAACAAATGTACATGAACTAAAATTCACATTCCTTAGGACTGAGTTTCTTCTCTTATACTTAATTATAATTAATTTTAAATATTTATTTTTTCTATTTATTTAAACTATATTTAGATGGCTTTATTTAACTATTATTGTATCTTTTAACAATATGTTTTTTATAAACAAAATTTCTCAGTCTGACAATAGAACTATATACTATAATAAATATTTTGCACTTGTTTCTTAAGTCTTAAATCTCATTATGACGTTTGTTGTTATATGAAACGTTATTATGGAATACTAATATCTCCAATGACCAATTATTGTAGCCAAAAATGAATACATATCTTCAGTTAGAATAATCAAAACTCTGTATCTCTGACATCAATGTATGCTAATCTACAAACTTTGGTTTAAGCTAGCAAGATACAGAAGTTTAGTCTTGTTATTTTTTTTTTTATTCACAACTAGGCTAGGAATTCAATGTTTTTAGTAATACTGTATTCAATTTTTAAGTTTTTTTTTTATTTCATAGTTCTTTCTATACATGAGATATCCTTATTATACATCACCAAATATTCTCAAGAGATGTTTGGGTTTTTTTTTTATGCTTTACTATCTTATTTTTGTTTTAATTGTTTTATCCATGGAATTACATTTACTTTCTTTAAATCTTAATGGGTTAAACAATCATAAAAAAAAAAAAAAAATGCTACAATATCTTAACAGTACCAAAGTACATCTTATATTTCTTCAAGAAATACACATTAAAGAATCAGAAAACTTTCCCTGGAACCCAGATAAATATTTGATACTAGCTCAATTTACCCTCAAAAGCAGGTAAAGGGGAATCATGATACTTTGGAAAAATAATATTTTATCATGCCAAATATAATTTATTTATGAATATAAAAATGGCTTACTTACAGCATTAGTTATAAATTACAATAATATATTATGGATATTGGCTAATATTTATTGGCTCCCTAGGATGGGAGTTAATTTAATGAGAACACATTTAGATAACATCACCAGCAATGCTAAAGGTAACCTAACAATAGGTGGTAATTTTGTTTACTTGAAAAGTCAGACTCTAATACTAGCAGAGAATTAAGATTAACTTTTTGAAAAATTAGACTCTAATACTAGCAGAGAATTCCTATTGACTTCTAAAGCTAAAGCTCATAAAAAACAGACATATTCCCTGAATCAAAAAGGCACTTTTAATTTTAGGAATAGTAAGTCTTGACTATATTCTCATTATTCGTTCAATTATGATACCCAAACAAGAATTGATAAATTACTAATATCTCATGATCTTATATCTGAAATGCAAACGTTTAATATTATTCATAGATTCATAGATTGCTACTAGGTTAACAACCCAGGAGGGTTTCTAAGCCTAGCCAAGTTTTCATGAGAGAATTATGATGTCCTTTATCCAAATAGGACACCACTAACCAGACACTTATACGCTATCTCCCTGCATAAGGGACATTGGTACCAGGCCCAGAGTAATAGATTAACTCAGCTTCAAATGGATGAGAAGCCTGTTCCACAGGAGGGCCAGCTGCTGGGACACATCTCTCTCTCTCTCTCTCTACAACATGGTCTGCTTAGGTCACAGACAAAATTCAGGTCTCTAGACCTTGTATTTCTGGCACTGTTTGACTTAAAAATATGCAGGAGATTCATAAGTGTGGGATTTGGGTATGCTTTGCAAGCCAGACATAGACCACACCTCAGAAATCTATAGGAGATTGAGTAGAGAGAAAGGGCTTTAAGGCATTCTGTGTAAGCCAGGTTTGTTATACCTTATTCTTTTTGCAAAGAAACTCTAATATTGCTCTAGATGCTGCATATGTCTGGACAGTACATGCCAAAGATCACATTGTACTTTGTGATTGGTCTGATAAGTGTAAAGTACAGTGGGATAATGACCTTTTTCAAATGATATGCTATGCCCTTATTTATATGTTACACAACACAAAAGGATTTTCTTAAAACTGTAGCCGTGCAGTGGTTGAAGGTAAAGGTATTTTCTACATGTGTAGTCATATCCCAGACCACTGGGTTCATTGTTATGACCATATTATCAGCATGGTAATTAGGTGGGATGGTTAACTTCAAAACAGTACAGTTATGCATTTCTTAGCATTCAGTTTAAGAACATGTCTTTGGCATCATGTGTTAATCAGCAATAGGCCTTCTTAAAGAATGCCAGTGAAGGGGAGTCAATGGTAATCCTCAGCTTGAAATCATCTACAAACTTAGTCAGTCATAAACCTTCAGCTCCATTTCAGAAAAATAGATGCTAAAAAGTAACAAGCCTAGTACCGAGCCCTGGTGGGGGGGGAGGGTCTCTGCTAGTGACTGTCCTCTTGGTGGAGGTGGCCACACCTATTTTTCACCTCATGGGTCCTATCAGTGAGCCAGTTGGGTATATCCGCCAGGTGAAAGAAAGGTTTATGCCTAAATTAGTGAGCTTGTCATAATGCCTGAGTGGTCTATTGTATCAAAAGCCTTGGCCAAGTTGAGGTAAACTTTGTGCACAGTCTTGTTTTCATCCATTGCTTTGGTGACCCTCTCAAAGAAGTCTACTTGATTTGATAGGCATTACCTTCCTTTAACAAAGCCAAACTATGATGGAGTCAGCAATTAGAGGATACCTATATCCTTGTTTATCATGTCTATGATTCTTTCCATAACCTTACATGTGATGCTGGTCAAATTATGGGCCTTTAGTTACCTCGATCAGTGGTCGGATCCCATTTCTGCAGGAGAATGACTGTAGCCATCTTTCAATCCTTAAGCATAAAACCTGACTGTAAGTTGTAGTTTAAAAGTGATTCAAATGGACCAGAGAGGTCATAATCTATCCTATTTATTAAGCCACAAAGAATGTCATCAAGGCCCATCATTGTAGTGTTCTTGGCTTTGAAAAGTGCATTGATGATCTATTCCCTAGTAATGGTTGGGAGGATTGTGGTGTGTGGTATTTCCTTTGGACTATTGGGGGAGTTGGGGGAGAAATTTGAGCTGAACTTGCCAAGTAAAAGGTTGGGAATGGCCTCTGATTCAGTGTGGGAGATGCCATTTACAATAAGTTCTTTGCATTGTTGTGCATTTTCCTTGAGGTTATGGATATAGTTGTAGAAACCTTTCTGGCTGTCCTTTGCATGCAAATATTTTTTTTTGGTCAAATTTAGTCTTTGAAATATTAATTAACCTTCCTATCTGCCTATTTGGATTTATCAAGGGGTTTTAGTATGCAGGGCTTTTTTCCTCCTATGTCTGGTCAAGATTTTTTTCTTTTATTGTATATTTGACTGATATTATGTTTCCATCAGGGTGGCTTGTCTTTTGAGTTTGTCTTATTTTTACTATGAGTGAGTACATCTCATTCTACGCAGCTATCAATATGGCTGTACAGAGGTTTTATAAATAGCTTAGCATATGCCATGGTGTTAACTGTATTTGGGAGTGCTTGGAATTTAACCAAGGTGTCTCTTGATAGAAGGAGGTAAGCCTTGGAAATGTTCCTAATGATTTTTGGTTTCACTGGGTCCCTGGATTTAATTTTTGTTTGAAGCATTACTGCCTTATGGTCAGACCTAATGAGTGAAGACATTACATTGGCTGAGAAACATCATTCCCCTATGTTCATGAGTATAAGGTCAAGGGCATTTGTACCTCTGGTAGGAAAATGGACCAACTGTTACAGGATGTTGGCATTAATGAGGTTTAGGAATCACTGGGCTTATGAATTAGAAGTGGTGTAAGATTCCCAGTCTATAGAGGGGTAGTTGAGATCCCCATGAATACCATATCGGGTGAGGGATTCTAGTATATTGAGATAGGTAGTATGGGTTTCCTGGGACATGGAAGGGGACCTATAGGTTGTGAGGATATGGGAAAAGACCCTGTTTTTTGTGAGTTGTACATTTATGAGTTCCAGTGGAGCATACACTTTCACTAATATGGAATTACTTAATATTCAACAAAAGCTACAAAAAAGCTAAAGCTAATTACAAAGATAACAATAAAACTACAAAAAGCTAATAAAGGAAAACTAAAAAAATGCTTGGATATTCTCACTCATTAAACAGAAATTTCTCTCAAAATTTTTAAAACTAATTCATATGCTATGTCTTTTAAACATTTGTACAATTTAAATAAAAGAGTAAAATTACAACCTGGATCTAATCACATCCTGTAAATTAAAAGTGACAAAATAGTACATTGTTTACAGCTGTCAGAGAAATATTAGATGTATTTAAATATTATCACCTAAATTAACATCAAATTCTTGAACACTTAGTAAGCTTTCTTCTTTTACCTACCAAATTTTCATCCTTAATAAAAGTTTCTCCAAATTAAAAATAATATGTGTAACCAAATCACTTTGTCAAAAGTTACCAATAAAATCAAGCAACTCAAATATAGTAAATGTAGTAAAGCACTCAGTCTAGATGGTATTATAGAGGAAATATATACAATTCTCCCTCAAAACATTACTCAATTCTTTCACAGTACTCTTTTATAAATCCAAAAAAGGAATTAATTCCTACCTCATGGAAGTATTCACCTATTACCCCATACTAAAAGAGAATAAAAATCCACAGCTATGTTCCTTTTGCATACAATATATTACCCTGAATACTGATTGTAAAAGTTTTATGTCCATTCTAAGAGACATACTGAAATAACTCATCTCTCAAATCAATTTGGCTTTATTTATAAAAGACAAACACATATTAACACCAAAAAAGAAAAAAGCTCTAATTATTCTCCTCAATATTATAAAGGGCATTTAATTCTCTTAGCTGGGATTATTTATTTAAAATTCTGGAACTGTGTGACTTTTTCCACAATTGTCTCTCTTTTAACTAAAATTTAAAAAATAATAATGGATATGTCAAATTAAGACCTTATACTTCAGAAGCTGTTCCTTTCCTAAGAGCCACCATGCAAGGCTGTCCCCTGTCTCCTATCTTGTTTGCCCTGGTTATTGAAATATTTGCTACATTAATTAGAACCTATTCTAAAGCACAAGCATAGAAATCTTCAAAAACTATAACTCCAAAATTATGCTACTTGTTGAGGAAATAATGATAACTACTAAAAATTCTGTGAATCATTAATAGAAATATCACATATAATTAAAGAATTTCAAAAATATTCTAAGCTAAGATTTAATAATATGAAAGCAAATTGTTTGTTGCTAAATAAAAAAGGGAAACTTCAATTTCTCAATAACAATTTTATAGGAAAATAATCCTCATCCTTAACTCATTCCTTCTAGTACAGTTGAGTGTGAAGTCTTAAACCCCAGTGGGTGTGGCTTGAGCCTTTAAAAATGAAATTATCACCTTACAGTTGAAACAAACATTCATATCTCTGGAACCATAAGTGTTACTAGAAAACTGTAAATGACAAACTATTCAGGATAAATTCATCTTTACATTCATGGCATTCATTCAGGTCAAGTCTTATAAGCCAAAATAATGGCAGTAAATATTACTTTTGTAATGTTGTATAAACTCCTTATCTTATATCAGTAACCATTCAAGCAAAAAAAAAAAAAATACTGCCAGCAGGATTTTCTTCATACATCTGTTAGCTTTCATATAAGGCTATTTAGTTATGGCTGTGTTACCTAAATGCTAAGATATTGAGAGAAATATGAAAATTATTACAATACAAATTAACAGTATACAAATGCTATTCAATATCTTTTTAGCTGCAGTAGATGGAGGTCAGATACCAATATAATTGTGTTTATTTATTTATTTGACATTTGTTGACTAGGTACAGAGCCCTTTTTCAGTGGAGACCCAGGGAGAAAAGCTCCACAGTTAATACAAACATACAATAGATACATTAATATATACAGTGCATACAAATGTAAGTAGATATATACAAAAACAGGTTAACATGAATGGTAATTAGTTTGTACAAATCAGCACATTTTATGGTACAGTGCAACAGTCTAGAGAGGATAATACAGATACAATTTGCAGGACAATGAATAGTAGTAATAATTGTGTAGTAAGAGGTGGGTAAGTATGGGTTTCATAACTTAGTCATTCTACTGTTAAAGGCTATACATCAGTACAGATTACTCTAGCTGAGAGTGACAGAAGTGGAGGTAGTATGAAATGATTTTATAAGAGTGAGGTTAGGGGCAGAGAGTTAGGTAAGAAGGCTTGCAGAGTCAAACAGGAGAGAGATGGGAGGAAGGTTTGGGTTTTTCTGCAGTAAGGAGAAAGGAGAGATATGGGAGGCCTATGAGATGGTTCAGTCAGGGGGGAGATAGCAATGACATTTATTTTTGCTTAAGTGATATTTTACTGCCTTTTTGAATTAAGAGTTTGGGTCTGATGTTTTGGATATCAGCTGATAGTTTGTTCCAGTTTTCCGCCAGGTAGCAGCTATAAAGTTTTTTTCCTATGTTGATGTTAGGTTTGTGAATGGATAAAAGATGTTGACCATAGCTCCGTAGTGTTCTTGCTGGGGTGAAGGAGGAAATGATGGATGCAAGGCTAGGGCAGAAAGTGAGCTGGTATAGAATAGAATGAATTATGTGAAGCTGAGGGAGGAGTAGGTTATGGGGAATTCTAACCATTTCAGTTTTTTGAGGGCTAGGCAGTGTTGAGAGGAGTATGGTAGTTCAGCAGCAAATTTAGCTACTTTGTTATAAGTTGATTCTAGTTTAGAAATAAGTGAGGTCTGAAAATTGGAGAGTATTTGAGAGCTGTAGAGAAGAGTTGGTAGTAGGTAGGCATGTAATTTTGGCGGTACTAGAGAGAAAGTTTTTGTTTCTATAAAGGAGACCAAGTTTGTGATGGGTTTTATTTATGTTACTCTTTTTTTTATCTGATCATCAACAATGACCCCAAGGAGTTTGGTGTGGTTTTCTACTGAGGTGAGTGTGTTATTCTGGTAGGTGATGGAAAAAAGATGGTTTCAGGTGGGCCATAGTTTTTGTACAAAGAATAAGAGTTTAGTCTTCTTTGGATTTAAGATAAGATGGTTTTGGTTTAGTCAGTTTTCAATAGACAAGAAGAAGTCCTGTGTTATAGTATGGAGCTCGGGAAGGGTATCAGCTATGGAGATATCAGTGGAGTCATCTGCATACTGCACTAGTCACGAGTGTGAGGTAGAGGTCGATAATTGATTAGTAAAAATATTAAATAGCATTGGTGCTAGACTTGACCCATGAGGTACTCCCATCTGTATAGGGAGTTCCGTGGAGGTTGCTGAGCTCCATTTGACAGATTGGAAACAATTGCTGAGGTAACTGGAGAACCATGGGAGTGTGGTAGTGGATAGGTGTAACAATGAGTCTGAGTAAGAGGAGGGGGTGGAAGACAGTGTCAAATGCCTTTGAGAGGTCAAGAAAGACAAGAGACTAGTGTATTCTGGTCTATATCTTGAGAGATGGGGTTTATGAAGGAGATGAGAGCAGTAGTGGTACTATGACCAGGGCAGAAGCCATTGCCATCATGTATGCTTTAAGATGAAATTTTCTGATAAATTGTATGTAGCATGGTTTTGGAATTATTAGTGCAAATATGAACAAGCAATATTTGATGCCTAGAGCTGTCAGTAGGAGTTAACTGCAGAAACACTTAGAGGCACACTCGGCTGTAATAAGTTAACATATATAGATATTAATATAGACAAATCTTTAGAAGAAACCATAAACTAAACTACACATTAGTTTTAGAAAATATAAGTGTCAAATTCTAAAATATAACAAATTAATAATTCCTTTTGAGCATAGCTGACAATTAATAAAACTTGTCTTATTTCCATAAATTCTGTATAAAATTCAAGCCCTATCCCTGCCTCCTAATGAAAAGCAAATTAGTTAAATAAATAAACTGTTCTTTGCAGTTTCTCTATTTTCCAATTAAACCCAGGGTAGCTCTCCAACACCATGTTAAATTTTGAGAGTCTGGAGGCTTAAACCTTCCAAATATAGACTTTTCTGCTAAATCAACTTTTTTAAAAGTAATATTCAATTGGACAGATCTCACTTATAATACTAATTGGAAAGCAATACTCTCTTCACTTATTAAAATGAATAAATTAACAGTAGATACTAGTTATAGCAATGATAGTTATATTACCTCTTGGCCTTTTCTATGTAACTATATCCAGGTTAGTATTTTGTCTTATGACATAAGAAAAAACTTAAATTATAAATGTTAGAATCATCTTATTTTAGGTTAAAGATCATCAATAAATGCAAGTAATCAATCTTAAATATTCAAATCTATAGAAAATCTTTGTAGTATCATTATTGGCACATTTTGACTTGTAAACTCTTGTTCAGAGCATTCCTGACTCATAACAAAATAGCAAAGTTTTCCAAAACCAAAAGAAATCATATGTTGGAGATATCATCAAACAAGTGATGTCCCACTCACTAGGTTGAATAAGGAGAATGTTACAGTCAGCTGCCTGTCAGGTGCCAGGATCCACCACATAACGCATACACTTAGGTCACTCCACAACAGGTACAAATATGACTCTGTCATTGTCCATATTGGTGTGAATGACCTGAGATGTACCTCCCTGGACTACATAAAAAGAGACATAGAGGAGCTCTCAAATCTTGTAGTCCAGGCAGGTATAAACCTAGCTCTGAGAAGCATCCTACCGTCACCCAGAATGATAACACAGTACAAGCAGAAAATGATTGACTTCAACAATTGGCTAAGTTTCTGGTGTCATTCTAAGGAGATCCAGTATCTGTCTGCCTGATATGACATGATCGACAGACTACGATGCTTAGCCAGAGATGTCCTGCACCTGTCATCCCAGGGATTCTGGATACTGACCAAGGCTCTTGCAACTCCTATAGTGCCTTTTTTAGGCAATGTCCTGAAGACAAAATTACCACCATAACAGCTACAAGCAAACAAAATTTGAGGGTAATGCTACTCAATGCTAGAAGTCTAAATCTCAAAATGCCTTCACTCAAAGCACTTCTTAAAATGGAGAACATCGACATCTATTCAGTGACTGAGACCTGGTTCAAGGCTCCAGAGAGCACCCCAGCACTACCAGGCTATAATTTATACCACATCTTTCGGCCCCTAAACCCGGACTGAAGCACTAAAGGTGGTGGTGTCTCCATATTTATAAAGGATATGCACACCTCCAGATTAGTAGCCCAACATAACACATCAGAGATATTTCAGGTACAACTAACACTGGGTAAAACTGCAATCCAGGTTGTACCCTGCTATAGATCCCCCACCATGTCCCAAGACGCCCACTCCACATTCCTAAACACACTGGAAAATATTAGGGTACAATCCAATACCCTTATACTGGGAGACTTTAACTACCCCTCCATTAACTGGGAAAATTACTCATGTAGGAAAACACACTTGCTCAACATTTTCTTGAATTCATTATTTCCACTGCCCTAGACTAGCTCATCCTTACCCCCACCAGGGGTAGAAACATCCCTGACCTGGTCATTACTAACATGGGTGACCATTGCTCTACACCAGTAATCAACACCTCCTTGGTCAGATCTGACCACAAGCTAATCACCTTGGATATCCACATCCCACTCTCACCCCCCCCCCAAAGGGAACCGCTGTAAATCTTCTCCAAAGCCAATTTGGACTTTTAAAAACAGGTGGCTAACTTCACACCACTCATGCAAATGGAAAATAGGTGCATGACTGAATCATACACCAATACACTGTATGAGCACATACTCAAGTGCATAGAATGGGCCATACCAAACAAAACCAAGATGCTCTACTCCAAGAAAAGGAAGCCAATCTGGTGGTCCTCCACCATAAACAAACTCTACAACAGAAGGAAAAAACTGTTGCAGAAAAGGGTGAAGTCTGAAGACTGGAAAAACTTATTTGTCATCCTCAGCAAAAAACTGAGATCTATCATCAAATCATCTAAAGCTAGCTACAAAAGCAAAAATTGCTGCAGATTCTAAAGACAACCACAAGGCATTCTATAGTTATGTCAAGAATCTACATGGCAATACTCAGATGTACTCTGAGATGCAGCACAATGGCAATACATATACAGAACCAACTGATATTGCCAACATATTGGCCAAAAGGTTCAGTGCGAACTTTACTCCTTCACCCTTAAAGGGCATATAACAATGTCTGAGGAATGCCAAGTCCCTATTATCATGGCTACACAGGTAAAAAATGCACTGTCCAAAGCCAAGAATACAGCTTCTATGGGACCTGATAGTATCCCTGGCTGTGTTCTACATGAATTACAAAGTGAACTAGCACCACACCTGAGTACCCTCTTCAATCACAGCCTCATTTCAGGCTTTACTCCTACCGAATGGTGCCCTGCTTTGGTCATCCCACTCCACAAAGGGGGAGCAACTACAGACCCTGGGAACTACCACCCCATTAGCCTGATGAGTGTGATATGTAAGGCTATGGAGCGCATCATCATGGATTTTATAAATAAAGACATAGGGAATCTCCAAACTCTGGACCCCATGCAGTTTGGGTTTGTGAAAGGTGGATCATCCCTGCGCAACCTGACAGACTTCTTCAAGTCTGTCACCAGAGCTGTGGATGCGGGCAAGGTAGTTCACACAGGCTACCTAGATCTTGCCAAGGCCTCCAACACCATCCCTCATTCAGGAATCATAGATAGACTCACTAAACTAGGAATAAACCCCTATGATATAAGATGGGTTGCAAACTGGCTCACTGACAGAACCCACACTGTGAAATCAGCAGACTCCAAATCTGACTACCAACCAGTTACAAGTGGTGCCCTACAGTGATTGGTCCTAGGTCCTCTTCTGTTTGGCATCTACTTCTCTGAAGTTCAAGCAAACACAAAGGGACTCTGGCTGACCAAGTTCACAGATGATTGCAAACTGGAAGCCATTATTGATTCTCCAACTGATGTAGACATTCTACAGAAAGGCCTCACTGATACCAATGACTGGTGCCAGAACCATGGCCTTAAGCTCAATATCAAAAAGTGCATTATCATTCCCTTTGGGAAAATTGGGTCCCCACAAACTACCACATAGGCGATAGTCCACTAAACACTGAAGGTGTGATAAGAGACCTGGGGGCACAGGTTGACAGCAACCTCTGCTTTGAAAACCACATTGCCACTGTCATCAGAAAGACCTTCTATGTGGCACATCACATTACAAAAGGTTTCTCATACAGGAAGAAAGAGGTCATAATCCCTCTCTACGCATCCCTCATTAGACCTATTATAGAATGCAACACCTCATTTGGTATGTACCTCAATAGACACCTACAACAACTGAAAAGGCCACAAAGATACCTCACTAAGAGGATCTTAGGCCTTAGACACATGCCCTATATTTACAAACTCAAAAAGCACCAGCTATACTTTGTCTCTTATCACCTACATAGAGGCGATCTCTACTTGACCTACAAAGCCATGTCTGACCCAGAGCTGCTGGATATGCTACACCTAAAGAAATCCCAATTCCTCCATGCCACATGCTCCAGGGACCTAAACCTCATTACCACAATAAAAAGAACATCCTGGAGGGACAGTTTCCTAAACCAGAGACTTCCCATACTCTGGAACAAACTTCCCATTCATGTCAAGTAGAGCACTTCACTGGTCCTCTTTAAGAGAAATCTTGATGAGTGGATGGGCAATAGGAACTTCATCCAGAGGAATACTTCAGTGGCCTTGCTTGACAGGGGCACTGGGAACTAACATTGGGTGGCATGATGCCAGGGAATCTTTTTGAGCTAGGCTTATATAGGCTCCAGGGCCATTAGCCTAGTACACAACTATGAATTTATGAACCTATAAATAATGCAGATTAGTCTCACATTTTTTTATGATTGTTCTTCTATTCAACCTTATTAGGTTCATATTGAAGACTTTTTAAAAGCCACATGGTTTGATTCCTTTTCTTTAATTAAAAAAATCTGGTACTTTTTAATATATTAGGAAATTTCAACTCAAATACTGAACATTGTTACTTATTATGGATAATCTTAGCAGTGGCAAGAAAAAATATCACAAGAAAATCTCTCCTAAGCCTGAACAAGCAAATAAGAGCAGTAGTGAAATCCTCTAAAGCAAAATTTGAGTCCAAACTGGCCACATCTACTAAAGGCAATCATAAGGCCTTCTTCGTATGTGTCCACAATCTCAAAGGAACCACCTGATTACTGGATTCGTCCCAGTGGAGGACAGCCACTGTCATCCCTTTGCACAAAGCTGGAGCATCCACCAATCCAGGAAATTATAGACTCTTCAGCCTAACTAGCCTGATCTGCAAGACCATGGAATGGATTATCATGGACCTCATTAACAAGGGCATTGGCAACCTCCAAACACTCGATCCCACACAGTTTGGTTTTGTCAAGGGGAGGTCATGCCTGATAAATTTGGTCAAATTCTTTGAGACAGTCAATAAAGCCATGGACTAGGAGAAGATGGTGCACACTGAGTACCTTGATCTGGCCAAAGCCCTCAGTACTATTCTCCACTTGGGTATAATAGATAAACTGTCTCAAATAGCCATCAATCAGTATGTTACCAGATGGGAAGCAAACTGGCTCACTGATATAACCCATCTAGTCAAAATAGGGGAAGCCACTTCAAGCAGTAGACCTATAATGAGTGGTGTACCCCAGGGATCAGTCTTGGTGCCTCTGTTGTTTGGGATATACTTTTCTGAGGTGCAGGCCAAAACCAGTGGGCTATGGATGACCAGGTTTTCAGATAACTGCAAGCAAGGTGCTGTCATCAATTCCCATAGTGATGTGGGCATCCTCCAAGAGAGTCTCACCCAAACAAATGACTGGTGCAAAAAACATGGCCTCAATCTGAATGCCAAAAAATGCATCATCATCCCCCTTGGAGAGAGTGATGTCCCCATAAATAATCACATTAATAGCAAGGTCTTAAGCATGCAATTAGTCATGAGTAACTTGAGCAACCAGGTTGATAGCAATCTGACTTTTCACCACCATGTTGCCTCTGTTGTACGGAAAACTTTCTACATGACACACCTCATTAGTAAGGGCATCTCATCAAGCAACAAGGAGGTCATAACATCCATGTATTCTTCCTTTTAAAGCCTCATTATTGAGTGCAATGCCCCTTTCAGCATGTAACTTGCAAAGCACATGCAGCAACTGGAAATACCACAGAGGTTCCTCACCAGGAGAATCCAAGGTCTGAAACATTAACCCTACACAGATAGGCTAAAAGCCCTGTCTCTACTTAGTCTAATATAGACTCCTCAGAGGTGACCTCTGTCTGGCATACAAAGCAATCTCAGACCCCACCTTGATGGTACTGCTGCATATCCGCAAGTCAAGCTCCACTGAAGTAACCTGCACGTGCAACCTCAACCTGATCTGTGACATCAATAGGACTTGTTGGTGGGAAGATTTGTGTCCCAGAAACTCCCCCTTCTGTGGAATAGACTCTCCTCGTCAAGCAGGGTACCTCATTAACCCTTTTTAAGTGCAACCTGGATAACTGGGTGGGGAACAGAAAATACACTCCTGGGATTCCACCTTTGTCCCTGCTGGGCAGGGTTATTGGGTACTGAATTGTCACAACATGGGCTAAATTCTTGGCTAGTCTTGTAAGGGCCTCAAGGCCAATAGTCTAGTAACTTCCTATGATCCTATGAAAATTCAATAAGCTATCGCACCCTTCTTTTGAAGAACTTCTTTCATTCCTCAAGGTAACTGTTATTTGAGAAACCAGAGTAAAGAAACATAGGATTTGTACTAAATTTTTCATCAAGAATCCATATATAAAAGTTTTATCCCTAATTTAGCACTTCCTGTATAATTTCACATATAATTAACTTTTCTTTGTGAATAGATAACAAAGACGTAAGTTAAGGTTCCGAACTATAATCTTTATTTTAATTATTGCTATTTTGTTATCTATTTTTTGTTCTCTATCTCCAGTCTATTGTATAAAATGTAAAAAGTCATTGATTCTATTTTTCTGTTTGTTTAAACTTTATGTATGGTATTAGTATTTGTATTATGTTTTATATAAACAGTTTGCTAATCTCAATAAAACTTTTTTCTCATTTTTTTTATTTTTCAAATATAGTTAAATAAATTACATAGTATTTGTATATAACATCTTCAATAACTATGTACACTATTTACTTCAGCCTGACACTATAAGAGAGCTCAATATATACAATTACTTTATAGGTATAACAATCCAGTTATCAGAGTGTATCTGTTCAGTTATTGTAAAGTGTCAATCAATGATAAGATTTTTTTCCATGGATTGTTATTAAATGGCTTAGGATGAATCATTAATTTTTTAATTTTAATTTCCAACAATGCTGTGGTCTTCAAGAGGCTGTAGAAGTCTTCTAAAGTGGGTATTGTGTTTGTATTCCATCTTCTTGTTATACACTTCCTTGATATTGTAAGAATTGTCCATACTAGATACATATGTGACTCATTCAAATGAGGACCTTCATACACATTTAATAATACTAGAGCTTTAGATAAGTTAAATGATTCATTGAATAAAGCTTGTAATTTTTTTAATACCATTTCAAAATGGCTTAATTTTAACACAGTTGAAAAAATGTGATTCAAATCTGCATGTGTATTTGCTCACACCTCCAACATATTCCCTCTGTGGAAGAATTAATTTTAGTAATTCTATCAGGAGTTAAGAATGCTCTGTGCAAGCATTTCCAATTAAAAACTTTCCAGTATTGTGTAAAGGATGTATGTTTGATTGATAATAAAGTATTTGACTTAATTTCTTCAGTTAGCTGTAATGAGTGTCCTTTTGTTATATAATTCCAATATGAGAATTTGGGTGTTGTTTTATAATTTATTAATATCTTGTAAAATTTCTAAATACTATTTCCATGTCATAATCATTATATATGATTTCATATAGGTATTTCGTAAGTTTAGGTATTTTTTTAAATGAAGAATTACTAAGTATTCTGCATAAATCTTGTGAATACGTCAGAATGTTTTGCATAGTTAGCCAATCTTGTTGTGGAATTTTGTATGTTGTTTCTATTGTTTGCATATACAAAACTTTTAGTTCCTTGATACATTGAAACCAACAAACAAATCCTTTCTGTTCCCAGGAATTAATTATTTCTCTATATATTTTATGTGGATAACTCTTTGTAACTATGAATGGTGTTAAAAGATCAAACCAGATTTTTAAATCTATATTTGCATTAATAATTTTCCTAAATGAGTCAATGTAATAATTAATCATACAAGTTTTAGTGGGCTTAGTTATGTTATATTGCGTACTAATACATATGTGCCATGGCAAATTGTTTTTATCTGTAATTTGAATTTTTTTTGTAAACCAAATTAATTTATTGATATTACAGTTAGTAATTCTTTCCAATTTGCAGAATAATTTGGACTTATCCAATCTGAGATTGTTCTAGATATTGCTGCTTTTATATATGTTTCTATATCAGGAAAGTTTAATCCTCCCTATTTCCATGGTCTGATATGATGTATTAAAGCTATTCTGTTTATTTTGGGAAAGCATAAAAATTTTATTAAGCATGAGTTTATTTCTTTGAGTATATTCCTTTCTGGTAACAGTTATATTGCCAAAGCTATATATAGAATAATGAGTAGTAAAACCATTTTTATTAACTGTAGTCTATCTTCAAATGTTAATATTATTTTGTTCCACTTTTCCAGAGAGATTTTAATTGTATTGATTATATTATTGTAGTTTTTTGAGACTAATTCATTATTATCCTTGCATAACTCAATTCCTGGATATTTTAAGGCAGATTCTTGTTTCCCTATAATGTGATTCCCCTTCATCCGGAAATACTTTTTTTTAATTTAAAAATAAAAATTTTGATTTTGATTTATTGAACTGGGATCCTGAAGTCCTGTAAAATGTGTCAATTAAAATATCTAATTCATCTAATGTGTCTTTTGTAATGGATAATGTTCATAATATGTCATCAGCAAAGAGCACTACTTTAGAATTGTATTGTTCATAAACATCTACTCCTTTGATTTTTGTATTGTTACATATTGAATCTGCCAATATTTCAATAGCTAAAGCAAATAGAATCAGTGACATGGCACATCCTTGTTTAGTGCCCTTTGTTATATGTATAGATTCAGAAGTGAAAGGACCTAGCTTAACATGTACTAAATTATTTGTGTGTATATATATATATATATATATATATATATATATATATATATATATTCTTTAGCAGATGAACAAAGGAAGGAGGAAATTCAAATAACACCATCATTTTGAATAAATAGTCCCAATCTGGGGGAATCAAAGGCTTTCTCTATATATCTAAGCCAATTATGAGTGTTTCTTTATTTTCTTTATTAACATAATCTATAAGTGAAGTTATCCTTTTAATATTGTGATGTGTGTGTCTATGATATATAAATCCAGTTTGATCATTATTGTTTTGGATAGTGGTATTTTCATTCTGTTATGTAATTTTGTCATAAATATCTTATAGTCATTATTTAATAATGATATAGGTCTATGTGAGGTACAGTGGCTTGAGTATTGGTTTTCCTTTAGGATTGGTGTGATTAAGGAATATCTCCAAGAGGGTGGTATTAAAGCTTGTGACTGAATTTCTAATAGAGTTTTATGGAAGAGGGATAGTATCTTTGAAGGAAAAAGTTTATATAGTTCCTTAATTATGCCATCTACACCTGGAGCTTTATTATTTTTACCCTCATTTATTGTATCTGTAATTTCTCTGTAGGATATGGGTGCTTGCAGATCTAGTTTTAATTTTTCTGGTAGTTTTTGTATATCAGAACATTTTTATCTAGATTTAATTGATTGATATGTATATTTTCTTTTTTTGAAATGTTCCATATAGTGATTTCTATAGGCATCAAGAATGTCACCTATATCCGAGGCATTTTCCCCTTTCTTTTCATGGAAGATAATTTTAATGTTATTAGCCTTTGATTGCATTTTGATTCTTGTGGATAAATTATGTAGATATTTGGGATAAGTGGCCAAGGTATTAATTTTTAGTTTTTCTAAAGCTCAACTAGTTTTATGTGTTAGAAGTTCATTGTATTTATTGTTTAATACTTCTACTTTCTTTTTCATCTCCAAATGATTTTGATTTTTTTCAGGTTTTACTGACAAAACTTTGGATTGTAGATCTAATAATTCAGAATCCCATTCTCTGATTTTTTTTTGTATACCAAGTTAGGGTTTTAGCATATATGTAAGCTTTTAATGAGTCCCATATAATTATTTTATTTATCTCTGTGGTATAATTAATATCTAAGAAGAACTGTAATTCAAATAATAACCATGGTTTGAACTTTTTAATTTTAGTTATATATGCTGGAATTCTGGAGTTAAAGATTAATGGTTTGTACCCATTTTGAAGTTTTACTATTAATGAATTGTGGTCTGAAAATGGTCAGGGAGTGATTGAGAAATTAATGATTTTAAAGTGTAAGTCATGGGCAGCAAATACTTTATCTAAACTATATAAACTATAAAATATCTGTGATCTTGATGGGAAAACAACAAAGATTTATCGTCTTTAAATTTGAAAGTATCTTCAAGATGAAATGATTCTACCTACTTGTTTAAAGCTCTTGATACAACAGATGTATTCAGTGGTCTTTTATTTGTAGTTTCAGAAATATCAGATATACAGTTACAATCTCCTCCTAATATTGCCTTTATAATTATTGGAAATGAAATCTAAGTGTTTTTTTAACAGTTCATGATCCAATGCCTGGGAGCCAGTATAGATTGGCTAGGGTCCATATTCTGTTATTATATTTATCACTATGCCATAAGACCTTCTTTATCTTCATACTTATAAATGATTTCTGGGTTAATCACATTTGTTTTCCATAAACTTGTTACCCCTTTTGTCTTTATCTTATAAGTGGATTCTGCCAATATCATATATTCCTTAGGATTCCATTTGTAATTGTCATTTGTTTTGAAATGAGCTTCTTGAAGGAAGACACTTTGTCCTTTGTTCAGTTTTAAATATTTCAGTAGATATGATATCTTGCTAGGATTGTTTAAGCCATTGTATTTAAAGATAATAAAGTTAAATCCATCTTAGGTTATTTAGACTATATATTTTTTGATTTATTGTAACTATTAAACATTTTCCTCTAATAACTATAAAGTATATGTTTGAGCTTTTAAAGGAAACTATCAGTTTTATATTTTGAGTGTTTACCAATAGAGTAATGTTTTGGTCAGGCATACTAAAAATGTTTTTGTGAAAAGATCCACATTACGCATGGAACGAAAATCATTCTTAATATGATGGATAAGCCTAAGTCTATTAGATTATCACTCATATCTTGACAATCTAAAACATCTCAGCTCCATAAATTTAATTATCATATGTAGAATATTTGTAATAGGAATAAGCAATATTTATATTATTTTGAATAGATATAGTAGTATTGTAGATTACACAGAATTCTAATACAACATAAGTATCTACTTATTGTATAAGCAAGTAATATTTGCATGAAAAATAGTTAACAAGCAATTCAATCACAGTAAAGTAGGATGTATATAAAACCTCAGTAAAAGATTATAGCACACAGTTATTTAACATATTCACCCATACTGATGAAGTCTTTCAAAACTTATTACTTAATCTAAATAGATGGTAATAATATTTATACCTAATGTTTATAATGCAATGCATTTCACTGGATATATCAGAAGTTTTATTTCATTGTTTGCCAGCATTTAAGCAATCACTTTGCTTGTTGCTAACTTACTTAAAGCATCATGCTTGTTTTATGTAAACATTGATGAAAGTCTGTGCATTTTAAATATCAGTGCATCCTTCTTCCCCCCATTTCCTGTGCATAATGATTTTCATATCTGTCATTTCTTATTATAAAATGAGTGAAATTATAGGTTAAGAACAACAAATTCACTTGTTGTGATTAATGATTACAAGTTCCCTTTCCATATTTATATATTGCCATTTTATGGCATATACTGAACGTTTTTAGATTTAAATGGCAACATTCTATTTTGTATAATCAACAAAGGTTAAACTGAGTGATTATTGTCAATTTAATACTGTTTGTTCAGGTGATTGTTACATTCTGTGACATTCCTAGTTCAGGTTTCTATTGTTTCCCTTGAACAATGTTCTCAGTTTGATGTCATGTATAAAACATTAGTTACCTTGGTAATAGCTTAAGTATTATGTATGGTCAGGATGAGTTACAAAAGCTACAATTCAAGTTAAAGCAATTACATGACTTGTTATGCATATTTACTTATATAAGAAAATCATCATGCTTCCCCTTAATGTTCAATACAGTGTATGTCATTTATGACAAGTTAAAACAGTAGTGTTATTATACTCAAGCCCATGTTATTAAACTGACTGTCTATTGTCAATTTAATACTATTCGTTCAGAATATGATTGTTACATTCTATGACATTTCAATTTCAGGCTTCTATTGTTTCTCTTGAACAACTTTGTCAGTGTGATGTCATATATAAAACATTAGTTATCTTGGTAACCACTTAAGTATTATATATGGTCAAGATGGGTTACAAAAATTACAATTCAAGTTAAAACAATTACATGACTTGTTATGCATATTTACTTATATAAGAATGGTAAGTGGATCTCGACATTGTCAGGTCAAAGACAAAATACAGAATGGAGTCTCTCACTAAGAGACTTCCCAAATTAATATCTCAAATATTACTGCTGGGATAATTTGCAGAATGACATAATTTCTTGTCATCTGACTCTATCCCAGCTGAAAACCCTCACTAATGCAGCTGGTAGCATTTAGCATCTATTGGTTAATGCACTGAAACTGAAAGGTAGCATCCTTTTATTACATGGCCATATGGTAATTTAATTTCAGCAATTTAATTGATGTTAACCTATGTTTCAGTTACCATTGTTAAAATATATACATCTAAAACAGTTACAAAAGTGCAGGTACATTTCTGCTGTAATCCACTAGGGCATGCTGTGGTTACATCTTTAAACAGCACTTTGTAAAATACCTTTTCAGCACACGTCTGTACAAACCATCTTATATGACATACAGTTTTAATGCATTTATAGCACAAACATATGACTCATGTTGATATTCACAAATGACATACAATTATTTACAAAATTCCAGATAGCTGGACTTGCAGAATCTTTCTTTGTCACACTTCTAAATAAATCATGTTGATATCTACAAATGACATAATTATTTAAAAAATTCCAGATAGCTGAGCTGGCAGTATTTCCTTTTGTGACAGTGCACATAGTATTTCAACCCAATGGCATCATTTCCTCATACATTGTCAAACTCTCTGCAGTAGCAGCATGCTCTGTGACTGACCCTTGCTGTAGAATCTGCATGAGAACTGTGAGACTTGAAATGCCTGTTAGAGGCTTCAGGTGGTTCATAGCAACTCTAAGACAGCTATTGCCAGATACATACTTTGTAATACATTAAGATGCAGCTGTCTAACACAGTATGTGTACTGTCATCAGAGTCCTTACTGGAGTCCTTTCCCACAAATTCCACCTATATTTCACTAGACAAGGTAACAGTAGGTGAAT
>NC_056744.1:953693649-953913649 GCF_019279795.1 Protopterus annectens
AATCTACTACCCTACCCCTATTCCCACACACCCCTGCTTTCCCTAGATTAATGCCCACAATTACTCCAACCCCTAAAGCCTGTTGTCCAATTAAAAACACTCCTGCCTCCATACATCCAATCAACACCACAACCCCACCCATTACTACACTAGCTCCACCTTAAAGCTTCACAGTCTCCACTCTATCACCCAGTACACTGCCCCTGCCTTCTAGAACTCAAAACTACACCATGGCACTAAAATTGTGCTACTGTCTCCCTAACCTGCTTCTAGCATTATATATCAGTCTCCTAATCTACATCACCTCCACAAACTATTCCCCAACCCTTGCAACAATTACACACTCTACTCTTCCTCTACATCATGACCACACCACAAAAAGCTTTAGTGACATATCAGCCAGCCTAATTCAATATCACTTTATGTATCTCTCAAAACTAAAAATCTTTCCAGACACAAACACTAGTAAACCTACCTTCTACATAATAGTCTGCAACAATAAATCTACCCAATACCTCAAACATAACCTCTCCAAACAACATACTCTGTCTCTGTGTGGGGACATCCATCCTAACCCAGGACCCCCAATTACAGATTCCTCTGCTAAAAGCCTAAACATTAAAATATTCTTCTAGCAACCCTAAACACACATACAATCTGTAACAAAGTCATAGAATTTCATGCTTGGTTAAGTCAATATACCCCAGATATCCTAGTAATCACCAAAACTTGGCTAACCCCCATATCCATGATACTGAAATAACACCTCCAGCCTATAATATACGCAGAAAAGACAGAACCAGCAGAAAAGTTGGTGGGGTAGCCTTAATCGATCACAAATCCATCACAATCTCACCTTTCTCTAAATAAATACCAACTTTTAACAATACTGAAATTCTAATCGAAACCCTAAAAATTAACAAAACAGCTATGCATTGTCAGTCTATATATACCCCATGGGCAAAACAACCAAACTATGGAATATATCATCTTTTGGATATCTGAAAGCATCAGTAATGATAGTGTAATTGTGGGAGATATCAACGTTGACTGGCAGGATTTGATGATTAACTCCCCTACTAATAGCATAAACCTCTATGGTTATACCCAGCTCATGACCACTGCCACCCATATGCATAACAGCAATACCCTAGGTGCAAATTTGCAACCAATTCTAAGAACTCTTCCCATCACTGTCACTCCGTACACACCCTAAACTGGCTAGAACTCCACAACCACCTAAAGTACCTACAACTTACAATAGCCCCCACACTCATCTTTAAATCAGCAGAATGCCCCTCTCTTGCTAAATCTCTAACACCCTACACACCTACCTGTACCCTGAGATCCACAGGCCAAAACCTCCTGCATGTACACAAACCCATCCACCCAACTGGTAAACTACTACTATCCCACACTATAGCCAAACTATGAAACAATCTCCCCACACCACTATGTAATATACCTAACCACAACAATTTCAAATCCATGCTTCTCTCCCATCTCTCCTCCAAATGGGAATGTCCTTCACATGCTCCCACCTAAAACTCCCACACTGCTAACTCCACACCTAAATCATCATTTCTTTGCCTACTTTAACTTAATTCAGAGATCTTGCTCAGAACACCTTTTCATAAATCTTTTGCATACATGCCTCTGGCCTACCTTACTCATATTCTCAAACTTTCATTGTTTGTTTTTCTTATCCATTGTACCTATAATATTGTTTTCCTCTGTAATATTGTTAATTTGTCTCTATTCGTATGTATTTGTATGTCTGTTTGGGGCTTTTCCCCTCGGGTCTCCACTGAAAAAGGGTAATTCTTACCCAGCTGGACAACCCGGTTAACAAATGCAAATAAATAAATAAATAACTCTTGACTGGATAATTGTTTCAAATCCAGACAAATACTCTACTCCCCACACTCTACCCAATACTCTTAGTGACCACCTACCCTATATTCATATATAGATCCACATCACGAACTACAAGAGCCTACACATACAGACCTACCAGAAATATTAGAAACTTTGACCAGCAAAAGTTTAGCAAAATCCTGAAACACACTACCTGGAACCCACTTAAAACACTACCACTAGAAGACACCCTTGAATACTTCAACAATTTATTTTGAATGGCACAGTTATGTATGACAGGGTGTCCCGAAATGAGGTACACAGGGCACATATGAAGATTAATTTATTTTTACAAGACTCCTTTTTTCAAGGGGCCATTACTAAGGGAGAACTGGATTATCTCATTGTCAGGACTCTGGTTATACCGGTTATGTTCAGGATACCCAAAATTTACAAAAGAGTGGATAACCACCACCCCCCTTTAGACCCATAGTTTCTGCTTGAAAATCTAAAACAGAACCCCCTGGCTGATTATTATTCAAAACATATGCTACAGGACAAAAATATGTACTCAGGGACTCATGGCATTGCCTCAAAATTTTGAGGGAAATAGACATGAGGGAGGATTATATCTTCATAGCGATTGTTGTTGTAAACCTGTTTGGTGTTATTTCACATCAGTTGGGCCTGGAATATTATAGACAGGCACTTGAGGACACGGGAAGGTTTGCACAAACAAGAGTGATTTGTTTGGCTGAGACTATGGAACTAGTATTGATTAACAACTTTGTGTTCTTTGAAGGGGAAATATTCCGTCAAAAAACAGGTGGCCATTGGCGCTAAATGCACTCCAGTGTTTGTAAATGTGGTTATGGCGGAATGGCAGACTAAATTTGTGTTTAATTCAGTTTACGAAGATAAAATTAAATGTTATATATGATTTTTGGATGACATTCTAGTGCTTTGGAAAGGTACAGCTGAGCAGGCTCAGGAATTTGTGAACTATTTGAGTAGGGCAAATTAATTTTTGAAGTTCAAATTTAGGATTAGTGTTACAGAAATTGATTACCTGGATATCCTTATCAAAAGGGACAGTGCAAGTCTCACCATAACATCATCTACTTTTAGGAAGAAAACATATTCCAATTCTCTGTTAAGATTTGATAGCTGCCACCCCTTACAGCATAAAAAAGTGTTGCAAAGAGACAGATGGTGAAACTGTCTAGACTGACCAGCGAGGATGATAGTTTTTTATTGGAACTGAACAAGTTGGTAGATATGCTTATTGATAGGGGATACCCCATCCCCTTTTTGTCTAAGATAAAGTGGGAAGTTGTAATTTACCCCCATCTTAAAAATAAGAAACAATGGCCAGAGTTTACACAGGGTGAGGCAGTTGATTTTGGACATGATGCGATTGTTATTGAGTTTAATGAATGTGCCTATGAGATCATTTCTAGACTAAGTATGTTTTGGGAAGGCATATTCAACAACAATTTAAAATTAAAGTTGGGTATGAGACCAAAGGCGACTTTTAGCAGGGGAAGAAATTTAAAAGAGCTACTTGAGTCAGGTCAGCAGGGAAGACAGAGTACATATAGATCACACATGGGAAAATGTGGTTTCTGTAGATGTAAATACATTAATGATGGCCTGTATATATATATATATCCATTCCTGGGTATGATAGAAACCTTGAGTGCCCTGGCAGATGCAACTGTGACACAAATTATGTTGTTTATTTCACATCCTGTACAGGATGCCTGGCATTTTATTTTGGGAAAACTGCCAGGAAGCTTAAAGAAAGGCTCCCAGAACGTGTGTGTGATATAAAAAACAAGAAAGAATGCAGTGCATTATATATGCATAGCACTAGATGCATACATTTTAAAAAAATCTTATTTTTAGTTATTGAAAGGATTAAAATCAATGAAAGAGGGGGAGACCCTAAATTGGATGTAGAAATCAGGGAAACAGAGTGGCAGATTAGACTTAATGCCCATGTACCCCCAGGAATTATTGATTTAATTTCTATCAAAGCCATTTTGAAAAAAGAGCAACTATTATGTAGGGACCACAATATCCTGGTATTAAGGTCCCACTTCTTGCTGGTTACTATATATTATTGAATCATTTTAGCTTACTTTATTATCTCATTACCATGGAGATTTAGTTGTGGGGGGGTTGTTGTTCAACACAAATTATTTACATGCATTTTATATTTCATTTATCACATATATACAATTTTATTGTAGATTTATTGTAGTTTTTATAAGTATACAAGGAGTTGTCTGGTACACAATGTTTTATGAAGTGCTTACAATGTAAGAAGATATATAACATTTGCAAGTTTTAGTGTACCAATTAATATTTGGTGAAACAGGAAATAAGGTAATTAAATGTTTGATGTTAAGGGCATAAATTTGAGGTTTGTAATGTCCATGTTACCTCTGATGATGCCCAGTGTTGGATGAAGTACAAAGTGTTTTTTTGCTGCAGATTTGTTCTATAATAAAAGTGTACCATTGCTAAGCCAAGAAGCTATTTTATTATTTTTTATATTTCTAAACACCTTTGGCAGTTGACAACATAGCCTCCCCCCTCTACACCAAAAGAATAAAAACTACCCATGCTCCCTGGCTAACAGAAAATACAAAGCAGTTTCTACAAGATAGAAAAAAACCATGGAATGAATGGCACAATAACAAATCTGATGCCTACTTAAATGTAAACAGCTACGAAATAAAGCAAAGAAAAACTAGTGAGCTTAGATAAAAAAAAACACACTTTTCCAATCAATTGGCAAACCACAAGAACAACTGAAAACAAATTTGGAAACACATCTCAAACCTGCTTACCCCAGGCTCTAAACAAACTCTATCACCATAGCCTGAAAAAAAGCCCTCAGAGATAGCCAACCTGTTTAACTCT
Organism: Protopterus annectens; assembly: GCF_019279795.1. Taxonomy (NCBI): domain Eukaryota; kingdom Metazoa; phylum Chordata; order Ceratodontiformes; family Protopteridae; genus Protopterus; species Protopterus annectens. The sequence goes on from NC_056744.1 coordinate 953,698,438, forward strand.
CACTTTATAAACAGCATCAGCAAACTGTTAACAAATCCCACCTCCACAACTACCTCAAGCCCCAGCTCTGATCCCCCCTCTACCCTTATCTCAAGACTCCTGCACAAACTAAAACAAACTTTTACATTCCCAACAAACCAGTACTACATCTTCTATCCCCTTTTCTTTTAAACTTGTCCCTGCCTCTCTCATTCAAAAAACGACTGTGAAAAACTGAGGTGCTGCCAGCCCAGTCATCTAGAATTTTGTAAATAATTCTATGTCCTTGTAAATATTAATATGATCCACAGGCTTGTTTGACAAATGTAGGAAAACTGTGTATGTTCTGAGCTTCTTAAAATGTAACCACAGTGCACTCTGCTGGAAGAAATCTGATAAGTAAACCATTTTATGACTGCTTGATCTCAAAGCTCAGAGACTGGATGTCTGGGCTGGAAGTTCTATTGTTTTAAGACAAGAGATAATTGCTATGTTTTAGATGTAAAGTATCTTTTATTGCTGTGGTTTCCTGGCAGCTGCAGATTACAAAAAGAAATGTTAAAATTATGTTCTGTGAGCCTGGAAAACTTTAGAAGTGTCAAGAATGATGCAATCTTTAATGACTCAGCAGAAAGGCATATTATCAATTTAAGACTTTCTCAGAGAGAAAGACTAAGCATCTAGATCTGCCAACAACTCACCAGCACTTGCTTGCTCTGTATGTAAGTAGTATTTAGAACTTAGTATTTCTCTTAGAGATAGATAGAATATAGCCTGATTAGTCTATCTGTTTTCTATATTTATGTCAGACTATCCTACAGTATTGTTTTAAAGTTTTTCTTGTGATTTCTGAACTTTTTATTATCATTGTGTTGAATTAACAAGTATTGTTGTGTGTTTTTATTTATTGTTAAATATTTTAAACCTTTCAACTGTGGATGTTTTGTGTAGAGATAATTTAAGCTTTTAAGAGTACTTGCATGTATTTGGTGATACTGTACTAAGCCGGTCCAGAATAGCCTTACCCCTGGGTCACACTTACTATATGGATGACTGTAAAATTACACAGTGTAATTGGTCATCCTTTGTGATGGGCCTTATTAATAGCTGATATGTAGCAGTTAATGGCATTGATTTCTACCTTATAGTCTGAGCAAGAAAGGGGCATAGCTGCAGAACCTGTGCCAGCCTTCCCCAGGAGTGTATGTGTGTTTGTATATAACTGAAATCTCAAAGTGTGTGTGTGTGTCAGCTACTTGGGCAGGAACACAAACCACTGGTTGGACAGAGAGGGTGCTGTAGGCTTTGGCTGAGATCTTACTCCTATAGCTGTGCCAATAGGGAGTCTTAACGGGTATCTGGAGAGAGAGGGAGAAACCAGCTCCAGACTGACTGTGATCTATGTGTGCTCTTAAGGGAATTTGTACTTTACTGTGTGTACCTGTTATCCTTCCCAATGTGCATGCCCCTCACTGGTGCTAGTGGTGAGGATTGAGGCTCCTTGATTCCTGGGCCAGTGCATGGGCATCACAACTACTTCAAAAACTAAAACCATGCTCCCTCTCCTATGACATCCTCCCCCCAAATACTTAAAACTTGCTGCAGGAGCCATAGCATATCCTGTCAGTATCCTTATAAATCACTCTGTAGCAGAGTCCATTGTCTGCAACCTCTGGAAAAAGTCTATCATCACCCCTTTATATAAAGGGGGAAATTCCATTGAACTATCAAATTATCGACCAAGCTCCCATCCTCTTTCCTCTTTACAAACTCCTGGAAAAATGCATACATAAGCAACTCTTGTACCACCTCATTCAAAGCAAACTAATTACCCCTACCCAACATGGTTTTCACCCAGCACACAGCACCACCACTGCCCTAATTTCATTCATGGACACTGTGTCCAAATCCATTGACTATGGTAATATCACTTCTGTCTTACTACTAGACCTATCAAAGGCATTTGACACAGTTTGCCACAACAAACTTCTTTGTCAGCTATCCATTATAGGCTGCACTCCACCATCCCTCCAATGGTTTGCAAGCTACCTATACAACCACCAACAGTATTTCAAATGGCAAAATAAATTATCCCAATATCAAACCAGCATAACTGGTGTACCCCAAGGATCCCTACTTGGACCCTTATACCTTTCACCAACAGCCTTCACACCTCAACACCCCTTAGCTCCATTATCCAATACGCAGATGACACTACCATAATTCCTCCAGTAACATACGACTCCAGCAACTCACCCAAGCCACCTTTACCTCAATAGAAACATGGCTGAGGGAAGCCCAGATACTTTTAAATCCTAAAAAAAAAATCCTGCTTTTCTTGACAAAACAAATCTCATCTGATGTTAAAATATTTTCACAGGATAACACAGAAATTTAAACAGCTCCCACAGCCAAGCGTCTAGGTGTAACCATAGATAACAAACTAACTTTCAAACACCACATCTGCAATAGCATTAAAAAACACACATTAAACTAGGAACACTCTACAGACAAAACATTTTCTTGGATAGCTTCACCAGAAAAACCCTTACCAACAGCTATTTGCTTCCCTCACTGTTATATGCAGCCCCCTTATATACCAATTTTCAATCTTCTCTTAAAATAAGCTCCAATCCTGCTATCATAAAACAGAAAACTCTTAACAGTCTACATTCCAAACAAAAGTGGTGGACGGTGCGTATACTCACATGCCTCCGCCAAGCTCTGGAACTCTCTGCCAACAGACATTACTACCATTGAGAGCTTTAACAACTTCAAACACACCCCAAGAACATGTTCTATGTCATCAGACCTGACCCTGCTCTTTCCCTAACAGAAATGAAAAAGCACAAAAATAGGCTGGAGTCACTGATGGATGCACAATAAATGATAACCGAAGAACAGTAACAAACTATATTCGACCGTAAACTAATAAATCATTTAGCGCTTTCATCCACATAAGTGGACTTCCTCATTTCTGTTGTCGTTTCAGCTGGCGTTTCTTCAGTCTTTCCCTAACAGCTGAACTCCATTCACTTTCTAGGGGATTTCCTTTCTATCCCTAAAACAGGAATTTCATCTACAAAGCACTAGCATATTGGAATAACAGACATTCCATATTTCTACACCCTTAACTTTCCCATCCTTCTAAGCATCTACTTGCAACTAATGTTGTGATCCTCATTCTTTACCTTTACCTGATGTATATAAAAAAAATTGCAATCTGCCACTTCACTTTAATTTAGTACGTTTCATTATTTTACCTACCTCTTTGTACTTATTTTGTATTTATTATGGCATCTACCTCTCTGTACTTATTTAATTTTCAATTATTATTAATGTGTGCTTGCTTTTTTATCTTGTTCATTTAAATTGTCTAATCTGTCCTGTATCATTTGGAGCTTTTCTCCCCAGGCCTCTGCTGAAAATGGGTTCCTGACCCAGTCGGACTTTTCCAGTAAACACATGTTAAATAAATAAATACATAGTGGAGGTGCAGTCCCCAACTTTGAGAGTGAGTGTTATGTCAGTGAATCAGTTGCCTTTCCTTGTACTACTGTATGGCTTAATTTCCACATGGGAGATCTTCACTGTGACACATGAATGGGGGATAGTGTCAAAGGTCTTGCATAAGTCAACATAGGCAGTATGTCCTTTTATCCCTCATCCAGGTTTGTGGAGTCAGTATCCGATAAGTCCACAAAGTTCAATAAACAAGATGTACCCTTGACAAAAACAAAATGGGTAGGGTCAAGTGTGTTGATGGTCATCTATGCCCCTGTGGATATGGTCCATGCTGATTCCTTCCCTAGCCTTGAGATAAGTGTTTTTAGGCATATTGGTTGGTTCTACATATTAACAGATTGATGTGCATTGATAATATATTTTGTACTGTGGTTGATATATGGATGGGAAATGTACTGAGACACCAGGGTTGCAGTGCCTGGGGGGCTGGGAACAGATGGATGTATTGTTAATATGTGACATATTGTTAGACAGGACCCTCAGTTTGTAATGTTTACACATGTCCTTTCATGTCATACACTGGAAGTGGGCAGTAAACAGGAGTAATGCAGCATAATATAAACATTTCCATAGCACTGCGAGCAGCGGGTTTGCAAGATGGGTAGCAAAGTGTATATGCATGCAAGATACATATGTTTTCCCATAGCTAAGCAGTGCACAAATGTCAGCCTCATTGCTAAAGCCTGACAGTTAGTATTGAGTCTATGAAATGCACTTGCTGATTAACCGACTCTGTGGCAGCATATATTAATGTATTGATGCATTAATTTTTTTGGCCCAGATGGTACTGGTTTATAATACAGGTGTATCTAATACCTTAAAGTACTTTTCATTACAAGGTGATAATGCAATGACATGAATTGTTTATAGATGTGTGAACATTGGTGTGTGATGTGCACCTCCTCACCAATATAGAGCCCAAAAAGCGAAGGGATCCATTGCTTTTTGTCTTACTTATGTGTGATGCGTGTGATTCTATTTTTTGACCAGATCAAAGGTATTAAAATGGGGAAGCTAGGAAAGTGGTGAAATGGGGAGCAACAAAGTCTGACAATTAATACTGAGTCTCTGGAATGCCCTTGCTACTTAACTGACCCTGTGGCAGCACATGTTAATACAGTTAATACATTGATACATTTCTTTTGGGAGCCAGATGGCACTGGGTTTGAATACAGCTGTATGCAATACTTTTAACTATGTTTGTATTACTGTTGCTGTCCATTGGTGTGTGGTGCATACCATAGCGCAATAGTGCATTAAAGAAAAGAAAAGAAATGGGGAAGATAGGAAAGTGGTGAAATGGGGAGCAAGCAGGGGGAAGAACAAAGGGAAAGCAGGGCAGGAGTGTGCAGGAGGGAGGCAGAAAAGAAACTAGCTATTCATTTCTTTAACAGTGTAAAGTTAACATATCTGCCAAATATTAACTGAATTTGGACTGGCACTTCCAGAGAAAGAGGTGACCAAAACGCGATCATTTTGTACAGCCAATTGGACTGAATCATGTGTGTCAATAAGACATGTGTGCAAAATAGAGAGTTATGTATGGGACATGTTATTTATTTATTTATTTATCTATTTATTTATTTTTTTTGTGGGACAGGTGCCCATTTTTTTTATTTTTCTGTAGAGAGAGTGGAATGTTTCTGGAAGGGATGTAGGAATGTCTGGGCTAGGTAAGTTGGGTAGGTGAGGAAACATTTTAGACAGACAAAGCAGACAAGACAAGAGACAAGGACGGTGATGGAAACAAAAGTTTGGAGACACCATGACTGGGGTGAAGTTGGGGACATCATGAACCCATGATTGTCAAGGTGGGTGATAGTGAAAATCGAGTCCACTGGACTATCATCACTGCCACCTCACTCCTCTGCTGGCTGAAGTGACTGACATCTGCATCTCTTCCTCCTGTTATTATGGAAAATGAAGGTGAGCAGCCTCTCCAGCTGGTGTAGGCATGCACCAACAGTGCAGTACACAACCCTATGCACCATCCCTGGCAAATCAGTACAGGTGATAAAATTATCACCTCTGCCACTGCTCCCAAAGGGTACAACTGGACCAGCCTTCGAGGCAGGACTACTTGAGGGGCATGTAGTGCAGGGGCAGCAGAGGTGAAGCTGCCAAGTTGGCTCTGAGATGTGCTGGGCAATGGTGCTGGAGCCAGTGGAGGGGGAGGGCAGGCAGATCCTGCATGGCAGAATTACCCCCCTGTGCTGTGGAGCATTTAGTGATGTGGTACACATGGATGTCATGAACAGATTTTGATGACACTTAATAAAAAAATAAAAGAAAAAAAGAAAATATATGGATTGGGGTTAGAGAAAAAATACAATCCATTGATGCAGTTAATTAACTCTGTTATCTTAACTTTTACTTGTAAGATGACCAACTCCTAACAGATAACTTTTACTTTTAAGACTACTAGCTCCTAACAGATGCACACTACTCTACAGATTGCAACAAGTACTCCTTAAAATGTGCATATATTGCACATATGAGTGTTCCAGTTATACAGATTACAGTTTACAGCAGGGTATGTGTGTCACAGGTATAGAACTTTTACTTTAAACCTTTAAATTACAAATAATTGAAAAATTAATAGTATTGTATAATTGAGAAGCGTGGTCTTTGAACCCACAACCTCTGATTAAAGCCTAATATTGTACTCATGGTTTGTTCTACAGACTAATGCATGCATGCTTGCTTGTACAGTTTAGATATCCATGCTCAATTTGATATTGTAATATTGGACTTTGTGCTACAGACTAATGCATGCATACTTGCTTTTACAGTTGAGATATGCATGCTCAATTTGATATTGTAATATTGGATTTTATTTGTGCTACAGAGTAATGCATGCATGCTTGCTTTTACAGTTGAGATATGCATGTTAACTTTTAATGCTAGAATAACACTGCTGCATACATACCACATGCTTCCCTCATCCTTGCCAATCTAGCCCCATGGGTTTGCACATTGACCTCATGGTCCCTGGCAGCTGTGGAAAAAACAGAACAGAATACCATTATGAATATCAGTTTTGCCTATATTCAGCTTTTAAGTCTTAAACGTACTCTCTGTAGTTGATACTTGCACAGGTTTGGGATGTCCACAGTCATCATTTCCCTGATCCAGTGGTTAAGGGCATCCCTCTTCCTCCTCCAGGTGTCATTGTAGTGATGCGTACATTGGTCAACAGTGCAGGGGATATCAGTGGCACTGGTTACAGTCCAGGCTAAACTATCCCAAGCTTCTGACTTATAGTGGGAGCCAGAATAGTTGCCTGCAAAAGCCTGGCACTGTGGTTCTTAACTAGGAGTCCAGTAAAAATCCTGTACTCCTGGGCACCCCATCTTTGTGCCCTTAACCTGACATCTTCCCAACAAATGCCTGCCATGTCTGCCTTGGATTTAGAGCAATGGAGAATGATGCTTTCCCACCAATTCCAGTCATCACATTTACTGGAAGTATGCACACTGTTTGAAAATGTTGTGATCCACTTACCATCATGCAAATACAGTGCTCTGCAGTGTGCACCTCTGAGCACCGCATTTGTGTGATGGCAAGCGGAGTGCAACAGTGGCAAGCAGTGAGGCATTACATAATTGCAATTGCAATTTCAAGGTTATTGGATGTACATGCAGTTGTATATGTGTGTTAGCCAAATGTGAAGGCCATGCCAGTATATATAGCAGAAATATACTTGCAGGAATATAGTACACAGTATACCCACAGTCATACATTTGACAATAAATATGATAATCCATTGATATATACATAAATAACTGACAGCAATAGTACTGTCTCAGCCCTCATATATATAATTAATGTCAGCTTTACTATGTAAATTGTTATAAGTGAGACTGACTATAATGGGAAGTGGAACAAAAGTAAAAGTACACGGACTATCCTGTATTCAAACCCAGGACTGTGTGTATAGCAGTCCTACATTTACACTTGTTGCTACAGGAAGGTTGAAATAAGAGTTGTCTATCTTTCAATTTGATGCTATAAACTACAATGTCATAACAGTGAAAAAAGAGTTGCATACCTTGTACTAGAACCCAGAAACATCTGTAGTCCATCCCTGCACTTACATTGGATGCAACAGGACTAGTTGCATGACATCCCTTATTTTAATAATCATTGTTAAGGGCTTGCTGCTAATTACCATGCAACACCACTTAGTGGACTTGCAAGCTGCCCAATACTATTAATTGAATGCATCCAGTTTGTATTTTTGGCTGCCTGGGACCTATCTGCTGCCTGGGGGGGGGTCCAGTGTCCAGTTTGCACATTGCTGTGCTTTGTGCAAATGAAATAAGCACAGACAAACTAACCATTTGTTTCTCTGGTTTTCCATGTTTGTTCTAAGTGCCACATCATGCAAAGATGGGGGGGGGGCAAAAACAAAAATAAAAATAAAAAAGACAGAAAAGGGAAAATAGATAAAAAATTGACAAGTAGTTCAAATGAGGAAAATCAGTCTATGACATACACACTAAAAAATGATGGTTCACTTTAGATATGTCTACAGAGATATGAGGATATCACTCCAATGAACCTTTAGCGAATAGAATGGGTACCTTATCCTTCTTTGCCACACACCCAGCTTTGCAGCATGGGACTGAAATCATTCTGTACACAACCAACTGCAATGTCATCTACAGTAATATGAAATCATACAACTATTTGTACATTAATTATATTTGGATGAAGTGTACATAACACAGCTTGTTATGATTATCACTTGCAAATATACAGATCTGTGTTGCCTGTCTGTGTTTGTTGGTCATTTTTCAGCTCTCTGACCAGTAATATTGCATATGCAGTGTGTAAGCCATTCTGTATCATTGGCATTGACATGTGTAAGCATATTAAATGGAAATAATATTATATGTATTTGCCAAGAAATAATGGGCAGGTCGAATGTTAAGGAACATGACCTGTGATTTGTGTGATGCTTAATTACATTTCCTGCCTTACATCTAACACTTTATAGATCTAATCTGGCACACCCAGTGGAAGCAAGCCAGCCTTCACTGCTGTTTCCCCCAACCAGTAATCATCCATAGTTGCAATCCATTAACAACAAACACTGAGGGAGTGCCTGCACTATGTTTACATGAATCCAAGATTTGGGGATTCAGCAATTCTAATGAGTTCACACCTCATTTGCATATTCACTGTGCTGACAGCCCTGAATCTACATCATACAAGTCAACCATGTAGTTAGGGAAACTGAAGGTGAGGAGACTTGTTTATGTGGAGAACACAGAAAAGAGGCTCTTTCTTTGGGCTATATCTGCTCAGAGGATTATTGAAATTGAGAAGGCATGCTTGGATTTTGTCAGCTATACACTGCATATGCTGACATGTAAGCCAAAAAAATCCTTTTAATAGTTTCATAAATATAGTTTTATTATCAAAAGCTGTTTTTTGAGGGGAGCAAAGCTGCATGTCTGTTACAGCACACACAAGAATATGTTGCTATTGTTACTCTCCTTTTTATTACTATGCAATACACTCCAGTGTAAACATTTACCTTGTAAGTCTTAGGTCTATTGGCAGCAGCAGCATAAGTTTCAGCCTATTTCACATCACAATGAATTAAAGCAGCAGCAGCAGCCCCTAACATTCTTTCCATGTAGAGTCCTTTCCATGGCTGCATTCCAGTAGGTTTTGGAATTCACAGGGAAAGCCACCAGGGTATCTATATGGTTGCTTTATAGCTTGCTGAATAACTTCACTGTGTTGGGTTGGTTGATTAGCATGCAGTTCAGCTGCTTTTACTGTAATTAGCATGTCATGATGTTTACCTTGCTTGTGTGGTACTAAACATCAAGTAGAGCCACTTACTGAATAGAAAACAGTCCATGTCTGTATTTGCACCACAGTCCCATGGGTACACAGTAGAAACAAACCTTGTAGACTTCATTGAATCCCCCTGAAAATCTTGCCATGATTTTGGGCCTTTGTCCTAATAATGTTTTGGCTTTGTTCAGTATTCATGTGTGAGAGACATCTTGAAAGAGGTGTAACTGAGTACTAGCCATATTGATGTTAATATTTGGTTTCATATTTCTGGTACTGAAGAAGTGAAAGCTTGGTCTCATCTTGCCTCTAATGGTAACTTGCATAATTATTTTTTTCTTTCCCTCTCTCTCGGCATTAAAATAATATTGTACTGACTTATTTTGTTAATTTTTGTTTACATATAGATCATCTCTCCTGCCTATTGAAAATTATCCTGTATTACATGACCTGTTCTGTATGAACAACATAGGTAAGATCTAATAAATGCTTCTTTTTAGACTTTAGTTTGAACATCAGTATGAGACCTTAGCTGTAGAAGGAATGAGAAAATGTTCATTATTTAATATGAGAATTGTCTGTCTCATTTGACTCTATATTGGAGTGATATAAATAACATCCTCAAATTTACACTGTGGAAGAGGAACACATATAATCCTAAGGACAGGATTTAGAAAGGTTACCACAAGGTGCACGCCTAGTGTACACTTCAAGGCAACTCATGGTACCAATTTCCACTTCAGAGACAGCCCTGCTATGTTACTGCACCACAAAGATGTGCAGCGTCATTTTGGACTGTCTCTCTGGCCTGCCAAAAATGCTAGCAAAGCTTTCCAGGGGAGTGACATATGCTAATGAGCCATGTACCCCCCCCCCCAGAAATGCCTTCAGTAAGGCATTTATGGAGCTGAATGTACAGCTGCTTAAGTTGCATTTGCCACCTGTGTTAATGAACATGACCAAATGTACTTGTTCACCCAATCATAGTAAAGTTAAGTATCAGTGTATTTTAGTGGACAGGTAGTGTTGGTGTGTGTGTGTGTGTGTGTGTGTGTGTGTGTGTGTGTGTGTGTGTGTGTGTGTGTGTTTGTGTGCATTAATATCTGTGTGTGGATGCATGTCTGAATATATGTAGGGGTATGTCTAGTGTAAGGTGAGTGTGTTTGTGTGTGTGTATGTGTGCATTAGTGTGTCTGTGAATGTGTGTATGCCTGGGAGGTCGCAGTAGGGTTTAGTTAGGGTACATTTGCATTCATATGTGTGTGTGTGTGTGTGTGTGTGTGTGTGTGTGTGTGTGTGTGTGTGTGGTTTTATGAGTGTGTCCAGGACCCAGTTTAGTACAGGGCAAGCTAGGCAGCTGCCTAGGGCCTAGTGCTATCTGGTGGGCCCCAAAAACTAAAAAAAATGCCCCACATCTCCCTGATTACCCCTTCAGCTGCTGTTCTTGGTTTTGATGAGTGAAAGCTCCAGGAAGTCTTCCCACATTGGTTCAAATGTACAGTCAACGGGAAAAGGGTTCTTGGAACTACATAGAGTGAATCAGGTATTTTTTGAGTAACTGTACAGCCAGAGAATGGGTCTTGAGACTTCCTAAACAGAGTAAATTGCAATGGCACTAAATCTATTTTTAGAACTCTGGAGAATTAATTTCAGCCTGGATAGCTCAATGTCAGCCTCACAGGAATGAAGAAGTCCAGTAATGTATGTGTGTGTGTGTGTGTGTGTGTGTGTGTGTGTGTGTGTGTGTGTGTGTGTGTGTGTGTGTGTGTGTGTGTGTCTGTATCTCACAATGAACATTTTCCCCAACAATAGTCTCTGGTGCTCACAGAAACATCAGAAGTCTTATTCTTTCCTAACTGATACAAGTGTGCCACTCAACAATTATTTTAGTCATTAGACTTTCATAATTCTTATATCTGGAAAAATGCACTTTCCTCCAAGGAAGCACTAGCTCATTGAGTAGGCTTCCCTACAGTTACTCAAGGTGAAACTGCTCAAATGTTAATAGCACAAAGAAAAAAAAAGACCAAAGGTGTAACACTGAATGCTGCTTTCAACAGGAATTCATTGTTTGTACAGTTTCCAAGTTTGTGCCTGCAGTAATGGATTTATTTTGGGAGATTTTTCCCTTCTTTGAGTTGTTGTGACTATGGAGTTGGTTTAAATATTAGTTTATAGAGAGGCTTGCACCTATGCACACCTATGCAAAAACAATTAAAACTGATATTTTTGCCCTTCTGTGTTTTAGGCATTATTTTTTTCACCTCATTAACATTTCATAGTAGAGTTGGTTAAGTGACTTGTTCATAGTCATAATAGGCAAATGCAGGTAGAAATACTCTAACCCTGCACCCTTCACTACAAGAAACAGATCAATAAGAGCTTGAAGCTGTTAACCATCTACATCAACTATCAGATTTTCATAAGCAATGTCATTTTTTGATAAATCACTGAAGGATTACAGTCAGTCGGCAATGCCAGACAATACAGTTTCATAGTTTTTTCAAAAATTCATGTTGGTGCAAAACCTGTTGCAGCTTTAGTTTGACTTGCATAGAATATATGTGTGTCTTTGAAAAACACAACCTTTGCCAATATAAACACATGGGGAAAATAGTCAAATGTGGGTTAATGGCCATTTTTTTCATAAATAACAAGCAAGATGTAGTAATTGTGTACATAAAAGCTTTACTTTCACTGGATAAAAAAGGAAATAAATAAAACTGGCAGAGAAGACAGGCAATGTTTAGAAAATTTTGCCAGACAGGAAGCACTCTGAGACAGAGTAAAAGGGGGGCAAAGTAATGCTTAATAAAAAAAAGAAAAAGAAACCAGTACAAATAAGGATAAAATATTTTGAACTCTGCTTTTATGAAACTATAGTTGTTCTTACACAGGATACCCTACTAGCTGTGAAACATTATACAAATATTGTTGTGTTGTTTAAAGCAGGCATCTTTAAGAAAAAAATCCTCATTGCATGTAGTTGTGATTTTTGGAGTACTGAGACTAAAGTGAAACTATGGTAAATATAAACTAAGGCTGAGAGTGCAGTACTGTTCAGCACTCCCTCATGCAAAGGTGTTGTGACCTTGGAGGTGGTATATAGGAGTTGCTGGGTCAGTGCATGAGATGGCAGCAAACCTTGGCAAATGATGCTTTAATGGCATTGCAATTACTTTTGAGTTTCACTGCATTTGGTTTACAATTGTGCTTATTTTATATAGAAGGAAGACTCAGTTATTGGTCTTGTCAGAACAAAGGTGAATAGGCATGCCAAGTATTCTACTGAAGTCTGAAATGAGGGGAAAGTGAAGTATTTTCAGTGTATACACAATGCAAATGCGGTCTTTAAGCAGATCATGTTTGGTTGCACTTCTGTCAGATTTATGTAAAAACTCATATTTCCTGGTTCATAGATATTCTGCACAAGAAACAAAAGATGAATCTTTTTGTACTATAAACATAAATGCTTCCTTGGGTAAGAATACTGTGCAATGAAGGAAGATTAAGTTTCTGAATATTTAAGCTGAACCTTATGCTAATTCATCAGAATTATAGGGTTTAATCTGGAAAATATAGGACTACCTTGGTCTTCATATGTATTTAATAAAGCAGCTACGTTGACATATATTGCAGAGCAAAGTATTTTTCCAGAAAACTGTAAACTGATATGAGAATCAATATTTCACAACATGAGGTCATGTTCTTGGAATGCAATTTTTACCAGTTGAGAATAACATGTTCTAGCTGCTCTATGTACACATGGCATTTAATTTTAATTAGTCCTTTTATTGGCTTATTACTAGCAGATTTGTAAGAAAATCATAAAACCACACACATTGCCACAAACTAAATAAATTATTCTTTTTTGCCTTGGGTAGCAACACAGCTGTATGATAAGCAAAAAGTTCTAGGGATGTTCTAATCATTTTTTACAGTAATGTACTTCTAAATATAAAGTATTTTGTATGTCCTTTAATAACACTTGTATCTAAGAGTATGAAGGTTAACACAGGTAGTGAATTGCAATATCTGTAATTTTACTATATGCTGTCTGCATACATGAATTAATTTGCCAACTAATATTTCTGAATTGTAGATGGTTAAACAGAAAATAGATAGGGATGGACAGCATACACACACACAATCAGGGCTGGACTCCAAAAGGTTTGTGCAAGCTATTTACGGACAGCGAACTATGCCGAACGAAAACTTCAGCACACCTGCTGCAGGCGAGATTTCAGAAGACACACTGCATGCTCATCTGACTCCAAAACACATTGCGTGCACAAAATACAACTTAAATGCAACAAACTGCCACTGCAACTCTGTTCCTGAAATCCTCGGCATATGCTTTATGGGCCTTAAGCAATAAAAGGTAACACTACAGAGTTTGCCAAATTTTGTAGCAACAAAACCTCAAAACAAAATACATAGAAATGCAGCTTACAGTTAATGAACTGCAAATGGCTACAGTGATACAAGCCATAAATGAGGCTATGGCTGTGCACCCTAGAAGGCAGCCAGCTGAAGTAAGAGCAAGGCTGCAACTAAACCAGTTGTCAGACCAACAAATAATTGACAGGTACCAGCTAGACAGATTCCTATTAATTGATTGAGTCTTCAGAACCTCAAAATTCATATGGTCAAGACCATATGATCAAGTTTTTGAAAACTCAAAGCTTTTGAATGGAGGTCGTGGTACAGCGAGTATCAGGAAATTTACACTTTTCTTCACTGTAGTGTGATCTTGGAGTTGGTATATATAAATTGCAGGGGGTGTGGGGGGGTAACTAAAAAAAAGTAGGTTTTTTTTTTTTTATGTTCGATTTTTCAGAAACTCGATCAAACGGTTTAATTTGTATGAATTTCGAATTTCTGAAAAGTCAATCATCTGACATAGATCCCTGCTAGACAGACAAATGGTGCAAAGTGCCTACTGAATCTAGACTGTATTGTTACACTTGAGCACTATCCAGCTATCTTACATTAAAAGGGCCCTGTCTTCACCCTTGTGGCAAAAGAGTGTAGTCTGAACCTCATCTGAGCTGGAGATTACTGGAGGAAAGCTCAATGTGTGTTTCCCCATTGGCAGTTTACCTTAAAAGTGTTTAATTTAACCTTTATTTAAGCCTCACATTTGCACGTAGCTGCGCACCACTCAGCGGGGTTCAGTGGTGTCCTGTATAGATGCAAACACCTTGAAAGACAATTTTCTCCTAGACATCTGTTAGTGAACCCTCCCAAGCTTCCCTGCTGCATTGCAGGAAACTCAGTTGCACAGTGAGAAGCATTACCATAATTTTTACCCTTACCCTTCAATATAATAAGCTGCTTTGTTAATCCAACAGCAGAATCTGGTAAAACTAGCTCACTTCCCAATAGTAGTTACAGTAAAAACTTCCATAATGGATGGTCATTTCCAACCATTTCTCTAGCCAGCTTGATTGACATGGCCATCCTGAAGCAATGTAGTAATTGCCTCATGCAGACTGACAACCATTTACTCCTAAAACAAAAAAATATGATATGTGAGGACAGATGTCATTACGGTATGAATTTGGAATCAGTTCTCTCACATAACAAAAAAACGGACCTCAAACAGGTTGTCAGCACACACACATATCACCTCTCATGCAAAACAAGGTCACAAAACCTAAATCCACATACATAGAGGTTCTCAGTAGAAGTCTACCAAAAGATCAGAGACCTCCCAAGTGCAAACCACTTGCATACACTGCAAAGCAAATAAAATCCACTAACAACACCCACACTAGTGTCACAACAAATAAGCCCGTAAAGCAAAACACCTCAAAACCAAATGTCGTGGTCATTGGCAACTTCATAGTGAGACACATAGATGTCCCCTCTCACCACGCTAGACAAGGAGCAGGTCACAGTCAGCTGCTTGTCATGTGCCAGGATCTATCAAACCATGCATGCACTCAAGTCAATCAGCAACAATTACTGCTGTGACTCTGTCATAGTACATGTTGGGGTGAATCACTTGGGATGTACCTCTCTGCACTATATGAAGAGAGACATGACAGAATACTCAAATTATGTTTCCCAGGCAGGTATGCCCCTCACACCACAGTCCACTTTGCCCTGACCATGTACAGAAGCATGTTGCCCTGGCTGCTCCACAGAGGAGATTGATGGGGTGACAGCACCATGTTGAGGTGAAGGAGTATAACTGTGTGTTGAAGACCTTGTTGTGACTGGTAGGACCACAGCAGATGTAACTGCAGTGGAACTCAGTGCATGTTGGACCTCAGACACTAATGATCAATTGCCAGTGGGGATTCTGCAGACTGGTAGCCTGCCTCTCCTGTGAGTACAGTCAGAGCATACAGAATCATGCTGGTACTACAGCACTGCTGCAGTACTGTAGAGGCCAGGGTTTCTACTGACCATGCCACAGTTAGCATACTATCATTTTGAGTGGCCAGTGCCATGACTATCCTGTCCTTCATGCATCACTTGCAGCTGGTGCCACATGATCTGTGGCACGTGCAGAGGCATGGATGTCTGATTGCTGATATTGCTGGAAAAGTTCATTTGCTTACAGCAGGCAGTAGATAACCTTTGATTCCTGACCAAGCACAACATCTGCACACCTTCATGTACCATGATGCCCTGTTTCAGGTTGTTGTGGGGAACTGCTGTCAGCAGTGGTCTCATTTGGGGTCTGTCATTCAACGGCCTCATCCTCTTCAACATCCAATGTCCCATCATCCTCCAAATAGCCATCCAAGTTCCCCTCCACATCTGAGGCTACAGCTGCTACAGCATCACTGTCAAAATCTCAGATGGTCTCTCCTAGCATGTCAAGGTCCTGTGTGCCCAGGACTTAATACCATGTTGAGACACATCTGAAACCACATCACCATCACTGGATAGGCTGATGGACAATATAGACAGTCAATGTGCTATAATATACAAAGACACAGATTATGACAAATGCTTACATCACATGATGGATAGTGTCAAAGGCATATGACAAACATATCTCACTCCAATGTTAAAATAATAATGACTTTACAGGAGGTCTACTGTATGCATGTTTCACAGAATCTACATACACGGAGTATAGAATTAGGTTGCAAAGCCAACATACATGAAATATGTGAGGAAACAAACAAAACACATGCTTGACAACTCCTCATGAGAAGAGGGTACTGTTGAAGAGGGATTAACTTCACCTATTTTTGAATATGCTGGTAATCCATAAAGCTCTGATAAAATAAGGTTTCTAACAACAAGCTTAGTAAAACAATACCTATTTGTTTGACAAGACTGTATGCTGGCTGTTAAGGTGGCTTGTAAGGAAACCAGCTAGCATACCTACATGTTGGTAGGCTGTGAGTTTCAATCCACTTTGGAAACTATTTTGAATTTGTTATTTTGTTTAATTCACCCATAGCATTTCTTTCAAGAAGCATAAGCCACT
The DNA here is from genome assembly GCF_019279795.1 of Protopterus annectens. NCBI lineage: Eukaryota > Metazoa > Chordata > Ceratodontiformes > Protopteridae > Protopterus > Protopterus annectens. The sequence goes on from NC_056744.1 coordinate 953,715,212, forward strand.
TGTTAATATTACTCCATATTTTCAGCATCATTGTGAATGACTTGGTTATTTGTTGAATTCCTACAAACATATTTGTAATCTGTAATGGTCTGTTATCATCTTTAAGCAGCAGGGGCAGTAAAGCTTGCTACAGACTATTATATGTCTGACCGATGCTTTTGTTAGTATTGTTCACTTTGTAAAAGTGCAATCAAGTTCAGTTTTATCATTGAATATTACATTCAAGAACACAATCATCCTCATCTTTTGAGGGAGTGGGATGAGCTGATTTACAGTTGAAATGCAGAACAGGGAAGAAGTATGTGCCCTTTGCCAAGGAATATCATGGTCCTCACACATACCGTACTGTGCCCATTATGTGCAGGAATTTGTATGCTTCTGATCAGAGAAGCTCTATGACATTGTTCCACTGTCTGAGGAATGAATGATTTCCATTGCTGTTAATATTTCTGACTGAATGCTGACATGAAAGAAGTTTTTCAAACTCTTTTTGCCTGCATGACCAGTACATGTTTATACTTTGAAATCCTAAGCCAGGATCCATATTAGTAGACCAGTCCCCATCCAGGTGATGACATAAAACCAAGTATTTTCACTGCATTCAAAAGCTGTGCTTTTTTTTAATTAAGATGGATTAGTTAGGCAGGTAGCTCTTAAGGTTAGAGGTTGGATGTACATCATAATTGCAGGTTTGAATCTCATGTTCTTCAATCTATGTTCAAAGATTTTAAAACCTGCATGTAACACTGAAAAATATGTATGGTTATTTTCTAAGATTCTTTAGGAATAAATTTTCTAGAAACTGTTCTGAACAATGTATATCACTGTTATTTGAGGAATACTTCATTCATAGTTTTTATTTTCTGTTTTCAGGAGATGAAAATCAGACCAGGAATCACACTCTCTGCATTGAGCAGATGTGCTGCCATAAGGAGCAGTGGAGGGAGAGAGGTATATTGATTACTTTTTCTGTTTTATGAAATGAAATTAATCTTATCCTTTTCGCAGGCCTGTATTTTTCACATTATCATGTAGATTGATTAGAATGCAGGAATACCTATTATACATGAGTAAGGTAAGGGAAATTATTGCACTATAGTTGTGTTTACAAATGTGATTGAAATCCAAAAATGCTGAACAATCATCTAGCATTAAGTCCTTGTTTGTTTCAGCACACAGTTTCTGAATTCTACTCCACAACTTAAATGACAGTTGGATTGGTGTATCTATCACAGATATGTTAAGGTGTATGTTTTGTATTTAAATCTGAGTAGTTTGACTGCTGCTTATGATGCAAGGCTTGGCACAGGTATGTGTGTGTGTGTGTGTGTGTGTGTGTGTGTGTGTGTGTGTGTGTGTGTGTGTGTGTGTGTGTGTGTGTGTGTGTGTGTGTGTGTGTGTGTGTGTGTGTGTGTGTGTGTGTGTGTGTGTGTGTGTGTATGTGTGTGCTTCCAGTGAATGGTCTGTTGAGCATTGCTTGCCTATTTAGACTGAATGGGTGTCTGCTGTGTCAGTGTCTGCACTGCCTTTTGCAGACTGTGTGGCATACCTTTCAGCTTAACATTGGTATTGTATCAGCCTTCAATATCTTGGGTGTTTTTTTTAAATTCAGTAATAGCCTAGGTTTACGGAAACTTGTTCAGACAGGTATTTTTTTGCAGCAGTTAATATTCAGCACATCCTGCAGTTCAAAATTATTTGCATCTGCCTGCAACCTTTGAGTGTTTTTGTTAAAACATGGTTATAGCCTAGGTTTGCTGACAGTTGTGCAGATAGACATTTCTTTGCAGCAGTTCATAACCAGCAAGTGTCATTAGGATGTTTGCATTTAGCAGGCTACTGATTGGTGCTGATTTTATGTAGATAATGCATGCATACAAAACTGTTAGTGCAACATATATTAAATTCTCATATGTCAAAGGCAGTGGTGACTGAACATATAAAATGTGTGTTACTGCTGTATTCATTATATTGATGTGTGTTCAGCCAATTACCATGGTGCCTGGCTCAGATGTTTGTCATATGGCTTGCGTATTATCTACAATATTGTTATACCACTTTTACCGGTTTCTCCTCATTTTAACAATGAGACATGGTGTCTGCTCAAATGAGTCATTACATGCAGAGAGTACAAGCTATGCAGACAGTAAAATCTCTAGATTTGAACTTTCATGCATTTTTACTATGGGTTTCGATAAGCCTATACAAGTTTTCACAAAAGAATAATGACATCCTGTTTATGAACAGGACATTGGAGGGCAGTCATTTATAAGGTACTTCTGTCCATAATGGATGTGTGTCAATCCCTGTTCAGATTTTCATAATTTTTCTGTTAACTTCTGCTATGATCTTGATGGGAATGTTCTGCATGATAGACATTTGTTTTTCTTTTCTATTCAGTTTTGCAATTAATCTTGACAGAGAATGGGACCAGTGGATATTCTTCTATCAGACAATGATGAAGAGTGCATGTCAGACCACTGCCACAGTATCCAGATGATAATGGTGATGAGGATGATGAAGAAGCTGGACCCACCCCTGCTGAGCCATCATGCCTGCAACCTGGAGAAGACAACATCAGGACCAGAACAGAGATGATTATTGTGAGGAGATCCAGGAGGTTGTGACAGATGTGTTCTGAACAAAGATAAGGGACATGATGGGGGCATTCTTCCAGGATATGCCATAGGTTCATAGGTGTGTGCTACGCTAATGGCCCTGAAGCCATTACAAGCCTAGCCCATAGGATTATCCTGGCATCATGCCACCCAACCTTAGTTCCTACTGCATCTGTCGAGTAGAGCCACTGGAGTGATTCCCTGTGTTAATTTTCTATTTACCATGCACTCATCAAAATTTTCCTTGAAGAGGGCCAGTGAGATGCTCTGCTTGACATGTATGGGAAGTCTATTCCATAGCATGGGCAGTCTCTGTGTTATGAATCTGTCCCTCCAGCATGTTCTGTCGATTGTGGTAATGAGGTTGAGGTCTCTGGAGCATGTGGTGTGGAGCGTTTGGGATTTCTTTAGATGTAGCATTTCTAACAGAGCTGGGTCAGACATGGCTTTGTAAGTCAAGCAGAGATTGCCTCTAAGTAGGCAATATGAAACAGAGAACAGCTGGAGTTTTTGAGTTTGTCCATATAGGACAAGTGTTTAAGGCCTAGGATCCTCTTTGTAAGGTACTTTTGCGGCCTCTCCAGTTGTTGCAGGTGTCTAGTGAGGTACATGCCAAATGGGGCATTGTACTTGATGATTAGCCTAATGAGGGAAGTGTAACGGGAGACAATTACCTTTTTCTTCCTGGGTGCAAAACCCTTTGTAATGAGATGTGCCACAAAGAAGGTCTTTCTGACCACAGTGGCAATGTGGTTGTCAAAAGAGAGGTTGCTGTTAACCTGTGTTTCCAGATCTCTTATAATGCCTTCTGTATTCAGTGGACTACCATTAATGTGGTAATTCAAGGGAACTGGGTTTTTCCCAAAGGGGATGAAGACACATTTTTGGCATTATGCTTAAGGCCATGGTTCTGACACCAGTCATTGGTCTCATTGAGACCTTTCTGCAGGATGTCAACATCACTTGGGGAGTTAATAATAGCTTCCAACTTGCAATCATCTGTGAACTATGTCAGATAGAGTCCCTTCATGTTGGCCTGGACTTCAGAGAAGTGGATACCAAACAGGAGAAGACCCAGGGCCAAACCCTGTGGGACTCCACCCATGACTGGTCGGCAGTCTGACTTGGCGTCAGCTACTTTCACACTGTGGGTTCTATCTGTGAGCCAGTTTTCAACCCACCTAGTGATATAGGCGTTGATGCCTAGCTTAGGAAGTTTTTCTATGATTCCTGAGTGGGGAATGGTATCAAAGGCCTTGGTCAGATCTAGGTAGGCTGTATGAACAACCTTACCTTCACCCACAACTCTGGTGACTGACTCAAAGAAGTCGACCAAGTTAAGCAGGCATGATCCACCCTTCACAAAACCAAACTGTGTAGGATCCAGAGTTTGGAGATTCCCTATATCCTTGTTTATTAGGTCCATGATGATGCATTCCACATCTTTGCATATCAGACTCATTAGGCTAATGGTGGCGATAGTTCCCGGGGTCTGTAGTCACTCCTCTTTTGTGGAGAGGGCTGAATGTAGCAGTGCACCATTCGGTAGGGACAAAGCCTGAGGAGAGGCTGTGATTGAACAGGGCACACAGGTGAGGTGTCAGTTCACTCTGTAGTTCATTTAGAACACAGCCAGGGATACTGTCAGGTCCCATAAAAGATGCATTCTTGGCCTTGGACAGTGCTGTTTTAACCTGTGCAGCAATAATACTGGGTGCCTGGCAATCTACTGGTATTGTGATTGGTCCTTTGGGGGGGAGAGGGGTAAAGTTAGCACTGAATCTGTCCACCAGTATATTTGCAATATCTGTTGGCTTGGTATAGGAGGTACCATTGTGCAGTAGCTCTGAGCAAATCTGGGTATTGCCATGGAGATTATTTACATAACTATAGAAGGCCTTGTAGTTCTATTTACTATCTGTTGCAATTCTGTTTTCATAGCTAGCTTTAGAAGATTTGATGAGGGATCTCAACCTTTTGTTGAGTCTGATAAGGGAGTTTTTCCAGTCTTGGGACTTCACCTTATTCCACATCAGTTTCCTCTTTCTGCTGTAGAGTTTGTTTATGGCAGGGGACCACCAGATTGGTTACTTTTTTTTTTGCGGAGAGTGTCTTAGTTCTATTGGACATGGCAAGATCCATGCATTTGTGTATGTGTTCGTACAGTACATTGGTTTATGATTTGGTGGTCATGCAACTATTCCTTTTGAACTACCTCCCTGAATGAATCGCACCTAGCCATGGGTGCAATTCATTCATGGAGGTAACTCATAAGGTCATTTGTGAGTCTCAGCCCCATCAGCCTGCTTCCTCCGGTCCGTAAGTATTGTGTGTCTGCTCCACTTGTGTTATGCTGCCAACATGCTGATTGCCATATAATTGATTGGATTGTATATGGATTTTTGTGCATGCATACCATGAAGCTGTCATGCTTGTGTTATTGTTGTGTGACATTTACTTCTAATTCAGAGTATGCATGACACACATTAGCATATTACACTTTCCCCCCACATTCAGCTGTTCATGCATTGTAGCAATTAACCTGCAGCTAGTGCTAAAGGATGTAGACTGTAAACATGTGTTTTACTGGAGCAAATGACAGGCAACATATGTTTTCCATAGTCCAGCAATAACACTCTGGTATGGCTTGGAATTGTGTACTGCAGATCATGTTTGTGCACCAGAAGGACATGTCATTCCCCGTATGTTTTGGATGACAGTTGTCATGACGCCTCACTGTCGTGATGTGGCATTGTGTGCCACGGGTTGGCAATACTGATGCCATATGAAATCATATACAGATGTATCATGTCTATGTGCAGTCTTTCTTTTCTGACTGCATCAAACAGCAATGTGGCATTAATTCAAACAGTGTTGCAGATAATTTATTCTTTAACAGTATATTATGCAATCTTTGTTGTATCTTAAATTTCCACCTCCATTATTTATTCACATAAGTTCACACCTTCCACAAATAGTTGTATACATTAACTGACTGAACATGTGTCTGCACATAGTCAGATCAATGCTGACACAAAATTGTACCTTTGACATGTGAGCATTCACAGACAGGACTATATTATAGCATCGAAGTTTCAAAACTTTGAATTTTATAACATCGAACCGGAAATCTTGAAGACTGACAATATCGAAGCCACTGAACATCGAATTCTTTCCCAGGGAAAGAATTTGGTGGGCCATTTCCACAGCTTCGCTATTTCCTCCACTGTGGTGCAATCTTGGAGTTGGTATATTTAGGTATGGGGGGTGTGGGGGGCACAGCCCCCCACGTTAGGGTGTGTGGGGGGCAAAGCCCCCACATTAGAAATAGTTTGCAGTGTTTCTGTGTTTCGTGTTTTGTACTGGAACAGCAATTTTTTTCCCATGGAAAAAAAATCTCTGTTCTCAGTCATCGGGGTTTTCAGCTTTCGTGATTTTGGGTTCGATATTATAACATTTGAAGTTTTGATACTTCAATGTTATAATATAGACCCTTCACAGACTTACCACTTATGTGCTGTAATGATGCTTGCAGAAGTGTCTTCTGCTCAGTAAAGAGCAGGGTGGGTGGCATACAGCTGCATTTGGTTACTCAACATTTACATGACAGTATATGTGCATGTGCTTGAAATCCTTAGCGTGCTTACCTATGCATGTTGATGTCACATGATTGCACGTTCCCGTTTAAGTATGTTTTATACATGGCCAGTTCTGTGGACATCAGCAATTATTCTGCCCATGTGATGTACAATTTACATTTAGTTAAATGCATTTTTGTTTAGCTTCTACGGCACCCTGACTGCTGTACACATGCATTTGCAGTGTGTTAGCTTACCTTGTCCTGCTTTTCTCTGATGGGGGCCCAGGTTGTCCATCTCCCTTCCACCTTCATATTTCCCTATCACATTTTGCAGATATGTTTGAATTTGTTCCAATTATTGACCATTGCCATGTATTAGTTTGACACAGTGAACATGTGCCGAATGTATGGACATTTTACATTGCAGTACATCTGCACACAAGCCACTGGCTAATGCTTACAATACATCCTTGTTCTCCTTATAATTGTGAGTTAAGCAATGTATCTTGTTGACATTTATGTGCACAAGCTGCTGTATTTATTAATCTGTAGTGTTATATTTTCGTCAATAGTCTTATTTGTCATTTGTGTATGTGAATTGACCTTGATTTCATGTACATTCAATTTAAGCCACTGACAGTTATGCGTACACATCTATACCCATGTGCTGCCTTTGACATGTCTGATGGGTTATGTACATCTACATGTGAATGTAGCAGACATTTTGTTGTTTTTTCTACACTACTTCTGTATGGCACTTTGCTTAGTTGTTTACCTTTCACATGCATAGTCATAGATTTGGTTCTGCTTTCTGCTGAAGTTACCAAGCATTGTTATACCTGCATTTGCTCATATGTGATGTTTGGTTTGCAACTCCAGTGCTGACAGACTACTTGGATATGTGCTTATTTGTCCAGTTTGTTTTGTGATCCTTATTTATTACCATATACCATTGGGCGTACACATTCAGGTATGACTGCTACAGTTTGTAACATGTCATAATATGATACAGCATAGGTGGATATGTTTTACTGTATTTCACCATGGTTGATATGCATCCCCACCCAGTTTGACAACTTTCTTTTTTTTTTTTAAATAACATAATGTTTAACAATACAATCATCAATAAATAAGTATTATAAACTTTTATATACACTATGTACAACTGACCTGAACAAAGGAGGGGAAAAAATTAATAAAATATATGAAATTAGTAACAAAAATGTATAATATTCAATTAATAAAGTATAAAGTTACACATTAATTATTTAGGGTTCATTTTTAATGTCTCAATAAGAGTTAAATTTTTTTCCCAAGGATTGTTTGTCCATGTTTTAGGTGAAATTCTCAATTCCTTCACCTTGATTTCTAATGTCGCTGTTTCTTCCATCAATCTCAAGAATTCTTCCAGAGCAGGTTCTTATGAAGACTTCCACTTTCTAGTTATACATTTCCTTGCCACAGCTAGTATGGACCAAAGTAGGTATAGGTTTTTTTTATTCATTCCAATAGTATCATTAACATTTAAGAAGACTAAAGATCTGGTTAAAATAAAGTTATCTGTGAATATACCTTGCAGAAAAATAGTAATTTCTTCCCAGATTTTTTTTATATTAATGCAATTAAAAAATATATGAGACCAGTAAGCTTTACAGTTTAAAGAACATCTCCAACAAATGGATTTATCAAGTGAATTAAATTTGGCTAGTTTATCATGTGTAATAAATGCCCTGTGAATATATTTCCATTTAAATATTTTCTGTACTTGTAAATTAAATGTTAAGTTAACAGAAGATAAAAAATGTATTTTACTCTCAATTGATAGATTAGTGTAACATCCTTTTGCTATGAAATTCCAGTATCTTGCATTAGGGTTAGTTTTATATGTTATCAATATTTTGCATAATTTTGAAACTAGATTCATCCAATTATGATTGTAAATAACTTCATATATTAGACTTATCAAATTTGGACTAGTTTTATAAGGAGAATTAATAATTTTACTATTAAGATCCTTAACATATGATAATATGCTTTGTAGTATCAACCAATCTGCTGATGGAATGTAATATTTGTTCTGAATTTGTTGAATGTCTAATATTACTTGATTCTCTATACAATGTTGCCAACAAGTAAAGTTTTCCCCTCCCATCTAGTTAAAATAACATTATGAATTTTATTGAATAAATTCTTTGTAGAGCTAAAGAGTATTATCAAGTTTAGCCAAATCTTAATATCTCTGTTGGTATATATAAATCTTCTGAATAAATTCTAAATATTATTTATATAATTTAAGTTTGTTGGTTTTGTTATATTATATTGAATATTAACAGTCAATATGTGCCACATCCTATTATTTTGTTCACTTAATATACGATTTGTAATTATTTTATTTTCATTTAGAAAAATAATAGTGTGCAATGTTTTCCATGTTGAAGAATAATTAGGATCTATCCAATTAATGATAGTTCTTAATATGGAAGCTTTTATGTGTGATTATAGATCTGGAAGTTTAATTCCACCCATTTCCCGAGATCTAATATGATGTGTATATGCTACTCTATTTCTTTTTGGATACCAAAGAAAGTTTAATAGAATTTTATTTATTTATTTCAAGATTTTCTTGTTAGGTACTATAGGAATAGCTTGTGCAATGTAATTAATTTTTGGAAGTATTTTCATTTTTATTATTTGTAATCTGTCTTCAAATCTCAAGAACATTTTATTCCAGCTTACTATTAACATTTTTATTTTATTAATTATGTTGCTATAGTTTGTGGCTAACATAGATTCCAAATTATCACATAGTGTTATTCCTAAATATTTTATCATGGGAACTTGTTTTCCTATCACACAATTTGTAGTTAAGGTAAATTCTCCCTTTTTATTCAAATGTATATAATTAGATTTTCCCTTGTTAAATCTAAGGTCGGAAATATGATTAAACCTTTCCACTATTTCATCTAGTTTTTGTACTGATTTTTCCAAGACAGATAATGTGAGTAAAACATCATCAGCAAATAGCATAATTTTTGAACTGAGTTGACCATATACATCTATGCCTGATATAGTAGAGTTGTGGTGTATTAATGAGGCAAATAATTCAATTCCTATAGCAAACAGGATGAGAGACACCGGACATCCCTGCTTTGTACCTTTGGTTATTTCAATAGCCTTCAAGGTAAATGGCCCAAGTTTTACATAAGCCAAATTGTTTTTATAAATATTCTTTATTAGCATAATAAAATTAGTAGGACATTCAAACAATTCTAAAGCCTTAAAAAGAAAATCTCAGCTCAACGAATCAAAGGCTTTTTCTATATCCAAAGCTACTATTAGAGCTTCTTGGTTGTTTCTGTTTAGAAAATCTATGAGTGTTAGAATTCTTTGTTTATTGTCATGTGTGTGTAATTTATAAATTAATCCTGTTTGATCCTCATTTATTACGTGTGTCAATGATTTTTTAATTCTACTAACTAATATTGACATCAAGATTTTATAATCATTGTTAAGTAAATATATTGGCCTATAAGATTTACACTGTAAAGGGTCTTTGTTTTGTTTTATAGTGGGTGTAATTAAGGAGTATCTCCAGGAAAATGTTTTGTGGTAGAATTTCATTCAAAGTTTTGTGAAACAATGATATTAGTGAAGATGGAAATATCTTATACAATTCATTAATTATTCCATCAATTCCCTGTGTTTTATTACTTTTACTTTCCTTGATTTTTTGAGTAATTTCTTTTAGAGATATTTGTTTTTGAATGTCTAACTTTAACTTTTCTGGTATCGCCTTTATCGTTACTAATTTCAGTTCTAAGTTTGATGTATTAGTTATATGTAAAGTATCATTATAATGGTCAGAGAAATAATGTTTAAATGTATCTACTATATTATTTATATCTGAAACCTTTTTGTTTTTTTCCTTCCTTCTGGTATAATACTTGTGATATTATTTTCAATCGAATTGTTTTTAATCTTATTGCTAAATTATGCATATGTTTGGGTGATACTGCACAGGAACTAAGTTTTAACCTTTCTACAGCTATATTAGTTTTGTGAGTCAGGATTTCATTATATCTTTTGTTAAGTCTTCCAAAGCTTTTTTATGATTATTTTGTGTGTAAGTAGATGAATTAATAGTGAGATCTGTAATTTGTTTTTGGATGTTGCATAATTCTGATACCCATTCTTTTAGTTTGTTTTTATACCATGAAATAATTTTTCCATTTAGGTAGGCTTTCAAGGTATCCCTAAGATTTATTACATTTATTTCAGTAGTGTAGTTTATATCTAAAAAGAATTATACTTCTGAATCTAACCAAGGTTTAAATTGTTTTAATTTTGTAATGTAAGCTGGAATTCTTGACATAAACATTAATTTCTTATAATCTGTATGTATTTTGAAAATGAATGAATTATGGTCTGAAAAGGGACAAGGGATTATGGATTTTTTTATTATTTTTAAATTTAGCTCTTGAGATATGAAGATTTTATCAATTCTTGTATGTGCCCCAAATCTGTGGTCTTGGTGTGAAAATAATAATGAATTGTTCTCCTTATAACTAAATATATCAATTAGATTTAAACTTTCTTCCCATTTCTTAAGTAGCTTCCCTATAGAACTTACACGTAAATATCTTTTGCTTGTGGTCTCTGATTTATCCAATATATAATTAAAGTCACCTCCCATAATCAAATTTCCTTTATATACTCTAGTTATTAGATCCATGTGTTTTCTTATTGTCCCAACCCCAATACCTGGAAACCAATATATATTTACTAATGTCCAGCATCTATTGTTATATTTTACTATTACTATGGCTAGGAGTCCTTCTTTATCTTCATATTTGTAAATTATTTGAAGCATAGTGACATTTTTCCCATAAAGTTAAAGTTCCCCTAGTCTTTTTCTTATATGAAGAGTGAGATAAGATCATATATTCATTAGGATTCCATCTAAAGGTATAATTTGTTTTGAAGTGGGTCTCTTGAAGAAATACTACTTGTACTTTATTTAATTTCATATATCTTAATAAATTAGATATTTTCTTTGGATTGTTTAAACCATTAGTGTTTAAGGATAAAATAGTCAAATCCATTCTCAGTAATATTTGTTTTATATTATATTTTGTAATACCATAGCAAATGTAAAATGTGTAACTACTGTGTTAATAATTCTCATTGTAATCAATATTTTAATTTTGGTCAAATAACTTAAAATAGAGTTTCGTTCAGGACAATAAAAAAAAGAATAAATAGAAATGCCAAAATTACTTGCATAACAACAAGCAAATAAATATTTTTGTAAACCTTCTAATGTTCATGAAGTGACATACACTTCCAATCTGCTAGATGAGAAGAAATCTAACAGATTGCCTACCATAACTTCCCTCATGAAAAAAGAAAGGAAAAAAACTAACCCCTTTCGAGCTCCAGTACACCTTTTCTCTTATCTTGGAGGTTTAAAAATATTAGTTATTATTTTCCCTATATAACTATTAATAATGAATTAACATAATGTATGGAAATGAGTATTGATTTGGTAATACAATTTAATTTTAGATTATATTAGACTTCTTTTTCAGAATATAATCTTGCACTACTTAAAATATTCATAAAGTAAAATCTCATTTATAACACAGTAAATTTCGCTTAGCATTAGTTCTCTTTAGCCTGAGAGTAATATATATATACATATTAATATTCTGATATGACCAGTATAGTAATGATTATGTCAGATAAACTCTCTACTACATACTAAAATATATTATAACTGAGTAAAGTAGATTTATAAATGTATCAATAAGTGAAGATAAATACGGACAAGTCTATTCAGAACACTTGAATCATACTACAAAAACTATGTAGTCCATAGAATGAACCCTTAGAGTTGTGTTCACTAGAGATGATAATGTAAATATGTTTGAGTGAACAATACGTCATAAATCTCTATGTATCACTCGCATGCTTTCAATTAGAGACAAATGAAAGCATAACCATATTCAGTTTACTTTATGTCCACCCATGAATGTAGTTGTTACAAATTAAAAGAAAAAATGAAGAAAGACAACATTAGACCATAGTGATCACTCACTGACGATGAAACAGAAGTAATTTGCCCTGATAAGTGGCCATGTGGGTGAGCAAAATATAAACTTCTTAATACAAATGCATAGTTATATCAATTCATATTATGAGAATATCATCACAGAATATTGAACAAAATGCTTGTTAAGACAGAGCATTACTGAAGCTGTTCTGCACAGCCACAGTTCCTTAGAATCTTTATAATAGAGTGTTTATCAAAGACTGTGTCAGGCAGCAAGATACAAGAGTAGGCAGACTCCCTTCTTTGTTATTAAATTGTTAAAAGTAATGACACAATAAAAAACACAAAATCTATTAAGCTGAACAGTGCCTTAAGAAATCTCTCTATCTCATATATTTTTAATTAGTGTTCTACTTGAATCTCTCATCAAGAATTACAATTTATAAATCTATCTTATTTTACTACTTGAAGCAGTAACAAAAGCAGACCATGAAAACATTTTCTCATGGGCCCTTTACTTTAAAGAAATAAAGATGAAATTCCAAGGTGAACTCATTTTACCAACCATCTCACTAAGAAACTGATAACCTTATTATTTAAACAGCTGTCAATGTTTGTGTCTTTCGGCTTTTCCTGGTTAGGGGTTGCCACAGCAGAACTCTGGTCCGCTAATGATTGGCAGTTGATTTTTACGTACCGGCTTGCCAGGCTTGACGCACAACCTTCAACAAAGGTATGCCCATTCACGCATGTCTCCATGCAGAAGACGCTCTAGCTGAGAATCGAACCAGACAGCGTCTTACTGTGAGGCGACAACGCTACTGCAATATTCAGTAAAAATATCAACTGCATAATAGTCAGCTATACAACTAATGTCTGAAGGATTAGAGGTAGTTTATGTTATAAATCCCTGCCTTAACCAAATGTGTAGCATACAGAATATCATTTAGGATTTGCATTTCTTAGGAACCTATGTCTGTAAATGTGTAATTCAAACAATTCTTGGTAGAATGAATGACATCTACACTACTGGTACTTACGTATTATCACATCCACATTTTTTCAGGGCAGTACCGGTTGGTTCCCAATGATGCCAATGACATACATTCATTAAAGAGCCTTTGTAAAACACTCGGCCAGCACAAGAATTACTGTAAAAATATAATTTCCAAATTTCAGGTAGAACAAAACGCCCAAACATATAAGTAACCAGCACAGAAATACAACCCTGACCCTATTACTTAAAATAAATAAATAGTCATCATAACTAGGAACTAACTGACAATGTCACCACAGAAACAAATTCAGAAGGGCTTCTTTCTTCCTTATCAACTCTGTGACTGTAACCGTGACACTGTCATCTACAAAAATAAGTAGATCTTCTGAATAAGATACCCTCAGTACAGTGAGCTCTGTGTGTTCAAAACAATGACATCAACACAGACAGTATGCATTTACTATTATTTCTGCACAACTACGAGGCTTAAAGGTTTTGAGAAAAAAGTATATCAGTAAAACAGATGCAAGCTAAATTAAAATAATGCAATGAACCATACAGAAATGGAAATCAGTCCACTGACTCAGCAATTCTGTCTTTAATCTGACTACAGTTGTTAACAAACACTAAAGACAAAATGCTGGCAGTTCTAGTAAAGACAAAATCACAACCATTACTTGACAGAATTTGCTGCCAGGAAAAATGAACGTTCAGTGTACTTGCCATAAGCGACGTGCTGTCAATAAAGTGCATAAAGAAACAACAACAGTGTGTTTCTTAGATTTTATTGATAACACACCAGAAAACAACCTGGGATTTTAAAGGAAACACAGTATATAACATTTTAAAAAACATTACTGAACATATTTCATGATCTGTAAGCAACCGGTATTGCCGTGAAAATGTGGTTGCGATAATACATAAGTACCAAACTACTTTATTATGCTAATTTATGTGCAATTTTAATATAGGTTTCCCGGTACTTCCCTGTCATCAAGACAACTCCCACAATGCATCAACAGGCACTCGCAAGACTGTCTGAGATGCCAATTTTATAAGTTATAGAACCATGGCTTAAAGATTTGCTGGGAATAAATCAACTGTTCATCATAGAAAATAAGTACACATGCCCACAAAATTTAGTAGTGCAGTTAAACAACTACTTGCATGTTGGTGTTCATATTTTGGCTAATTACCAGCATCTTTGCCACTTTACTGAAAGTTGAACTCCACTTACCACAGATTAGAAAGCACTAAAGGGCGGGGAGAGTAATCAGTAATTTACTATCTACTGTATTCACTATTTATTTTGTTACTACTTAATTCAATTGAACATGTCTAGGCAGTGGGAACAGAGGAAAATAACAACACTGCACAGTACAGGGTCTATTATGTTATCTAATAAAGCAATGTGCACATTATATTCAAATAAGCAAGTGTTATAAGTACAAGGTAATAAGTTCCTTTGTGGCTTCTGAAATTACATGATTTCTGTTACCAGGTTCATGAAGTATTCAGTGTAATATGTCTAAAATCTGTCTTCATTTTACTTATTATGTGCACAAATGTATGTCACAACTGCAGCTGATGTATGCATCTCACATACATATTTTCCTATTTACACTTGCAACGCTGTAACAGATGCTTACAAAACTATCAGACATGTCATTTTACTGGATCACCATTTATTTATTTATTTATTTATTTCCAGTTTGATGACTGGGGATGTCCACTGGGCTCAGGGAGCCCATTTTCAGTGGAGGCCTGGGGAGAAAAGCTCCATGTTACAAAGTTTAGATACAGATACAATATAGAAAAGAAGAACAATTTACAATTATGTTCCATGCTAGAGAGCAGGTGTAATTTCTTAGGTGCATGTTACCTTTAGATACAGACACAGTATTATTAATGAACAATTTACAGTTACATTTCATGTTAGACAGCAGGTGTAGATTCTTAAGTACATGGTACAAATTTGATATTTACAATATGTACATGTGTGTGGTAGCCTATAGAACATAGCTAGAGAGGCTAGTAATCATAACTGGAGAGGGGTTTAGAGGTGGCAAGAAAATTATAGGAGTAGGTGGGAAGAATGCCGTTGCATTTTCTGTTAGAGTAAAGGTAGGAATGTAACTGCGATTTAAAGTTTTTAAAGTTTACACAGGTCCTTAGAGAGGAAGGAAGAGAATTCATGTTTTTGCTAATGAAAAGGGTAGCAGGAGTTGACCAGCAGGGTGATTGGGTTTTCAGACACAGATTAGGTTTTAGTGAGTAAATCTGAGAGTTCTCTGAGGGGTGTAGGGGAGAAGGATGTTGCATAGAGCAGGGCACTTAGAAGGTTGAAAGATTAGTTTGTGGTTCATAGGTTGGTTACTAGGCTATCGGCCCTAGGGTCTATACAAGCCTAACCATAACAATTCCCTGGCTATTTCTTCCCAAACTATTTACTTCCCTGGTCCCCTGTCTAGCAGGGTGACTGACATGATCCCCGCTGTGGTAATCTAAAGATAGTCTAGATGGTTGGGGAGTTCAAGCCAGTGTAACAAATTAAGGGCAATACAGTAATGGGAGGAGTATTTGGCTTTGGTGACAAATTTAGAAATCTTATGACAGACTTCCAATTTTAAAGTGAGTGTGGCAGATAAGTCAGTTAATAGAGGAGCGCCATACATTAGTGAGGGGAGTAGATAGGTAGTGGCAAGGGTTTGTCTGTTGGAAGGAAAGAGAAATTGGGTGTTCCTGTATAGCATACCAAGTTTTATATGGGTTTTCTTAATGTTTTACTGGATGTGAGTGTCGAATTTCAGGTGCTCATCAATAGTGACCCCAAGTAGTTTGGCAAAGGGAACAACCTCTATAGTGCAGTTGTTCTCACTCATGATTTGGGATGAGATTTTATCAAGAGGGGATGCTTTTGAAGGAGAGAATAATAGTATTTTGGATTTATTGACATTTAGTGAGAGGTGATTCTGAAGCATCCAATTTTCATTGGTGGAGAAAGCAGCTTGGGTCAGTGTCTGAAGCGCTGGTAGACTGGTGGCACTGCAGATTAATGTGGAATCATCTGCATATTGTACAATTTTGGTATTGGGTATGGCTTTGTGGAAATTGTTAATAAAGATGTTAAACAGCATTGGACCGAGTATGGATCCCTGGGGAACCCCAGCGTGGGTGGGAAGAAAGGTTGAGATGGCTGTCCCCTATTTTACAGCTTGAGATCTATTGGAGAGGTAGCTAGAGAATCAGGATAAGGTATTCTGGGAGAGATTAAGGTTAGAGAGATGGTTTAGGAGATGGGTGTGGGAGATGGTATTGAATGCCTTGGACAGATCTAGAAGAACAGTAGAAACTATTTTCCAGAGTCCTGGGCAAGATTTATTGTCTCTAGGAAAGAAAGAATTGCAGTGGTTGTACTATGGTCTGGGCGGAAGCTGTGTTGGGTTAGAGTGATTAGATGGTTATTGGCTAAGAATGGCATGAGCTGAATGTGAATGCATTTTTCTAGTAGTTTGGAAATTGGGGAGAGGATGGCTATGGGGAGGAAGTTGGAGATGTTATTGTTTTTGCCTCCTTTATGGAGAGATAGAATGAAGGCAGTGTGCCATAGTTTGGGAACATAAGATTCTAGCATGGATCTATTGATCAGGATGCTAATGGGAAGAGCGATACCATCTGCGGCTATCTTTAGAAAGGAGGATGGGATATTGTCAAGGACATTAGAGCAAGGTTTTAATTTGGAGAGTAATTTTATATAGGATGCTGAGATGGGTTTAAGGTTGAATATAGGTGGAGGGTTGGGGGCGGAGGGTGTTGTAGGTGGTGGTGGTGACAAAAGGGTCGATTGAGGGGAGGGGTTATTGACAGGGAAGGTTTTGGTCAGTTCAGCTATGGAGTTATTGAAGAAGGAGTTGAATAGAGAGGCTATTTCAGGGTCAGATTTGCTGGTGTCAGGGCAGGGGTTGCTTTTGTTACCTGGTTTGAGAAGAGAATTAATGGAGTTCCAGAATTGTTTTGGGCTTTTAGATTGGTTAGACTGCAGTTTAATATAGTAGGACTTTTTGTCTCTGATGATTTGTTTTTTAGCAAGGTTGCGAAGTTGTTTATATTTAAGAAAAGTTTCAGGCTGCTTGTTTTGATGGTATGCTTTCCAGGATTTGTCTCTTTGTAGCATAAGTTTTTTGGTATCTTTGGTCAGCCAAAGGGTGGATTTGTTTTTACTCTTTTTATTCTTGGTGGCGCTAGGAAGTTGAGGATGTTTAAGAAGGAGGAGTTGAAAATTCTATGGCATTATCTAGTGGCAGAGTTTTTAGTGGGTTCCAATTTGTTTGTTTCAGGGGTTAGAGAATGTAGTTGGGTCAAAGTTTGTGAGGTTACGTGTGTGGATGACTTGGTGTAGGTGAGGAGAGGAGTGGGTAGCTTGGTAGATAAATGCTGGCAAGTGGTCTCCTATAGGGTCAGGTGTGATGCCAGAGTTTAAGATTTTATTGGAATGGAAAGCTAGGATCCAGTCTAGTGTGGTACCTGGGGGTTTTGTTTTATTGGGCCTCGTGATGGAGTTAGTAATTTGTGTATAGTTAAATTGATTGATGGATATGATGGGATTGGGGTTATTGATTTTATTCCAATCAATGTTTACATCTCCAAGCATATAGATCTCCTGCTTAATATTGGTTGAGGTCCAGAGGCGTATGTCCTCCAGAGAGTGATGTTGTTACCAGGGGGGATATAGAGAACAATGATACAAATGCTTTTGTGGTTATTTACTTTTAGCAGGCCTGTTACTTGTTCTGCATTATTGAATGTGGGGATATGATTAGGGTATGGAGTGATGGATAGTTGGTTAGAGTAGATTAAGACTACCCCACCACCTTTTCTGTTTGGACGGTCGTGTCTGAGGGATTGGAATCCAGGAGGAAGGATTTCAGAGTCATTAATGTGAGGTTTTAGTCATGTTTATGAAATGGCTACAATGTCGGGTTGGTTGTAGTTCAACGAGGCATGGAATCGGGCTACTTTATTTCTTAAACTTTGTGCATTAATAGTGAAGAATTTGAGGTATTTATGGTTAGCTTTATAGTTTGAGGTGGGGAGATTAGCAGTACAGTTAGTGTTTGGTCCAGGATTTGGATGTATGTCTCCAGCTAAGTAGAGGTAGTTGAAGAAGGGTAGTAGTATTTTTGATTTGGTGTTTAGTCATTGTGGGAAGTAAAGTATTAGCTTAGGAGTGTAGTATTTAGTTGAAGAGGGAAATACTTTCATTCTGAAGTAGTGGAGTGTGTTGGGTTGAACTAGTGAAGCGGATATGTTGTGGAAGCGTGTTTTTGAGTGATAAAAAGGAGGTTGGGAGTGGGGGGATAGGGTAGGAAGGGTGGGCAGAGTAGATGGTGGGAGTAGGAGGTAGTGAGATATAAAGGGAGTAAGACTAAAATGCAGGTAGTTGGGGTGAGAATGGTTTGAGGTAGGAGTCCAGGCATGGTGGATAAGTGTAAAGATATAGTAGTGGGTGATGAACTAGGGAGTCAGGTGGGAGAGGAGGAGTGACTGAGATAGGCAGGTGGAGGAAAAGGGGGGGTGGAGCTGTAGAGGAGTCGATTGGTTGATAGATAGAAAAGGGGGTGGGGCTGTTGAGGAGGTGATTGGTTGATAGAGAGAAAAGGGGCTGGGGCTGTGGAATAGGTGATTGGCTGATAGAGAGATTGAGGAGTTTAGGGTTCCAATAAAGGTAGGAGTACTGGGGGTGGGTGAGAATTGGGGGCAGAGTAGGGGAGCGGATTGAGTCTGTAGGATGAACGGAGTGGGAAGAGCTAAAGAGAAGGTGGCTGGCTGATACCAATCAGCCAACTGAAGCAGAAAAGTGTGCTTTATGAATGAAGTACAGGGACAGCAGGGGAAAATGAGACTGAGGGAAGTAAGGTGGTGAAATACAGCTCAAGTCAAGTCAAAGCAGGCTAGTGGGGCAAGAATGAATGGGAGTGGGGGATAGCTTAGAAGAGAAGGAAAACAGATTTAGGAGATCTTAATCAGCAAGTGGGAGAGCAGTGCCACCTAGTGGTAAAAATATGTATGAGGTAGCATAGGAGGTAAGGGAGTGAAGGACTTCTGTAGGCTGCTTGGCATGCATGGGGTAAAGCACAGGCACCACGGTGGTGAGCACTAGTAAAAGACTGCAGTACATACACTTTATATTTTATCCTGATGGGGTTATAGTTTGGAAGTTCCTTAGAAGGTTGTGGTAGTGCCCCATAATGGAAGTCCTTTAGGGATTATTTCCTGGACTGTATTGGGAAGGGTTAATTACAAGTGCAGCTGTAGGGAGAAGAGCAGAACAAAACAGGTAAACAAGTAAAAGAACTTACAGAGCAAGCTGAGGGAACGCAGTTAAGGAGTCAGCAGCAAGGAAGAAAACAGTTTGAAAATGGGGCCTGGAGTCCCAGTAGGTAATATTACCTCCTGCAGAGGTCTAATTGCTGGGATGGGGGTTATGAGAGTTTATAGCACTCTATGTAGGTGTGGCTAGAGCCAAGCCCAGAGTCAAGCACAATCACTAAAAACTCTACAGAATAAGGCTATGTACTGTTCATAGTAAGAGTAAAAGGTTTTGTTGTGTAATACTATCAGGTAAGAAATAACTTAAAACAGGCTGGGTAAGAAATATCTTAACACTGGCTAGAATCCAGAATGTAATAGACATAAGTTTGCTGAAACTAACAGGCGGTCTATTAAGAAATGGGAGAAATGGGAGGGGGGGGTCCTTGCTGCCAAGCTACTTTACACCATACCAACTTGCTAGAGAGTAAAGTAGATAATGCCTTAAATAAGTATATTGTAAAATGTAAAAACTAAGCCAACATACTTTGCAGATAATAATACTGCAAGGTAAGAGAACAGATCTGTGATGAGGGAGTTTCGTTGCAACCGTTTAATGCGGCATGCAGGACTTTTAACAGTACGCTGTTAGTATGAAGATAAAAAAGACAAACCTGACCGATAGTTTGCAGATAAGGAGATACTACAAGGTAAGAGAACAGAGCTATGTGATGAGTGAGTTTCATTGCAACCGTTTAATGCAGCATGCAGGATATACTATACCATAGTATAGTGTATCTTATAGCCTACGTAGGAATAATTCAGAAGTAAGAAAGGACTGTGTTTACTTCAAGTGTAACAATGGAGTCTGTAGTGCTTCTATTACTTTTTCAATTGGATGTTATTCAATGTTACTATAAATTCTTCTTTTTTGTGTTACCTACATGAAAAACAGCTACTCTGTAACTGATTTCACACCTATTATTTTTATTAATTTAAAAGAAGTCAGGATTTGTAGATTTTAATAATCCAAAGACCACGTTAAATGAGCTTAACATATACTGCTTGTGCTACTGATATCACACCACAAGCACTACCTTAACTACAGACAAGCAGGGGATTCCTTAACTGACTATTTCCACCTTAAATCTTTCATAGCAGACAAGGGAAGCTCTAACTAGTGCAGGAGAATGTTTCAAATAACAGCATTGTCAGAACCCAGTAACGGAACGCTGTTAATAGCGACTCTAACTGTTTTTTCCACATTTAAAAATATGGATATCTATGTTACTTTTTAAATGGGAATTTGAAGTGCAGTGAAGTCAGTAAGCCACAGAAACTATGATTAAAATGTTCAATTCCTATTATGCAATAATGAGGTAAACTAAATATACTATTAGTAAAAAGGGAGATGAGAAAAAAACATTTGTGTATATGTTGTCTCTGTTCTTCCTTTACATATAACTAATTATACTAAAGTAAAGATAACATCTGAATCTGGTTTTCCTCACTGCCTATGAATGAGATGAAACTATATATTTAGAAGTCACTAAATTATAAAACCATTTAACATTATCAGACACAACCACTAGACTTGTGATGAGTATGTTGCATAAAGTATAAGTTTAAGAAAAAGTATAAATGTCTGAGTATAATAGGCAATATAATAGATAAAATACATACATTTTGAGGTAAAGTCCAGAAGTCTATATCTTTGTTGATTCTTTGAGAAATTTGGAAGACTGTAGTTTTAGAATCAGTTCTTTGTTTCTTTTTCCTTACATAAGACCAATTTCTTTTTTTCTGGAGATCTTTTCAAGTTGGTGGAAACAGTCCAGTCCATTTCTCCTGGAATTATGATAATATTATTATTCTTGATGAAGGTAGAAGCTTCTTCAATGTCGTTAAAGGTTCTCAAGTCATTTGAACAGAAAATTCTGATTCTAGCAGGATATACCATCTGCGCTTTTATTTTATTTTGTTTGAGAAGTTTAACTAATGGCCATTTTTTTTTCCTTGTTTCTAACACTTTTGCAGAATAATCATTGTCAAATCTGATCTGAATATTTATATATTATGGGACTTTTTCTCCAGGCTGTTTTTAAAATGCGCTCTTTATCCAAGAAGGACATGAACTTTACCACAATTGATCTTGGTGTTGCATTAGGTGAAGGGGATATAGATTTTCCTATGGCTCTGTGAGCTCTTTCTATTCCATTTGATAATCCCTCTTTTAAATCAAGCACTTCAAGAAGCCAGGAATTCAAAAAGGTGATGATGTCTTCTCCCTCAGTTTTTTCTGGAAGGCCAAATATTCTTATATTAGTTCTCCTCTCTTTATTCTCTAAATCATCCACTTTATTAATTTGCCAGTTATTTTGAAGTAAGAATTCTGTCTGATTTTTCTCTTCTTTGAGTCTTCCATCTATGTCATTTAGTGATGTCTCCATATCAAGTAATTTACTTTGTTGTTGCTGCAGTATTTCTTTTAGTACATCTGTTTGCTTTTGGCAGTTTTCCTTGAGACTTTCCAAATTATCAGTGAATCTACCCATTTTCAATGACAGTTCATGTAATGTGGAAGACATCAGTTGTATCTCCTTCTTCAGAGTGGTTTCTGAGTGAGAATTCTTTAAACTGGCCATTACCAAACAGCTGTGTTGATCTCCAGAATATTTTGACAGGAAAAACTCAATAATATTTCTTGAAATTTGGTAGAGTTGTAGTTTTTAAGTTCCTTAATATTTTTTTTCTATTTCTGGTTAATGAAAATAATTTTTCCATGTTCTCTAGTACTGGTTTGTGGAGCTCTAAAAATGCTGCTTATCTGTTTGCCATCTAGGCTCCCTCCCCCCAGTTTGACAACTTTCCATTGCCTGTGTTGTACAGTGTGCCATCTGTGTAACTTACTGTTTTTTTCATACCTTTGTTTGTCTTGTGTTGTGATATTTGATCTATATGTATACCTGTTGTGATGTCCTTATCCTCTTCTTTCCCGATCTTTACTTTCCTTCTATTCTTAAAAAAATGGGGCCTATTCCCACAAAATAAGAAAAAAAAAATTGCCTATGCCCCTCTGACTTTCCCTCAGATTTTCCTATTCCACCATCCCTCTTGTGTGTCACTCTTCTTCATCCCCACATCTTCTTTTCTGTCTTCTACTTTCCTTCAGTGTATGCATTACTTGTGTTCCCCACACGAATCCCAATCCATAGTTAGCAAATTTTAGTTGTGGCAATGTGACCATGATTGCCTTTCACCTGTAATAATTTTTTATTAGAAAATTTACAGATTCTATTAGAATCCCTAAGTGCAAGCAGGCATATTTTATTAGTACATGCCTTATAGGTTCATAGGTTCATGAGGAGATATCCGTAGTTGTCTCTGAGCTTCTTGTAAAAACTTGCTGACAACATATATTACCAACAGCATGGAGCCTTGAAGCAAGTATACGTTGCTAGTGAATGACTTACAGAAATATCCATAACTGTCTTTAGCATTTCTAGATAAATTTATGAAAATATGTATTATGAATGCCATGCAGCTTATATTGAGATAGTTGATTTTTTTTTTATTTTAGGATAATAATGGAGTCAGTTATATTCCGTAGTTGTCCTTAACCTTACTGGGCAGATTCTGTTATACATATATCTATATAACTATTAGGATGCTTAAATTGTGATAATCTTCTCACAACTTTGCTAATGTACAATGTATTTTGACAATTTATCATTACTTCCGGTTTGTTTAGTGTGCCATTACTACTGTAATACTCCCTTGTGCATTGAGTTTATTGCGGTATAATTATGTATTACAACATCATCTGCAAGTTTAGTGCTGATATCAACATAATGCAACAAAATCTGTGAACTTTAAAAAATCCAGCCCTCAATTGTTCTTCAACGTCTTTACAAAATCAAAGGGTACTGAAGACAATAAATAATTCAATAACTAAATCAATCAGGCATCATGCAGAATATTTAAGGTCTTCTATAGTCTCTAACTCACTCCTTCCAATGGAGCTCTTTAGAGTTTGTACTCTATGGCTTGTGCCCTGTAAAAATGAAGGAATTGCCTTACAGTTCCAACAAGCATTCATATCTCTAAAAGCAGGAACATTACTAGAAAACTGTAAATAGCAATCTAGTCAGCACAAAATAATCTTTACAGAGAGTGCATTCATTTGATTGCTTAAGTCTTAAAATGGATTTTATAAGCCACAATAAACATAGTAAATACTGAGCCAGATGCCAAAAGAAAGTCGCACAGCTTGCCAAAGGAAGATGTTGGTGTATTAGCAGCAGATTTAACTCCATAACAGACAGGAAGACAAGCACAAGTAATAATTTATTCATTATAGAATGATTGTGGGTTCTGTACATGCCCACCAGATTCCAAAACACAACAAGAGCACCTAAAGGCAATAAAATGTGGCAGAATAATATATCAAAAATTTTATTGAAGCAGTTGGCGGGGGCAATTTGTGCACCCTCTTCTCTCTACTTCTTTCCACAAATTCCTAAATAACACTGCATATTCTGCAAATTATTACTTAAAAAATGCATGCAGCATTCAATGCACTATAGCAGGCTGAAGTCAATAAAAAATTATGGGATCATGTTCTTTGCTAATATATTGTTCACCACTTTCTTTTGGAATCCAGCCCAATATTTATTGTGTTCATTGTGATTTACTGTAGAATGATCTGCAAAAGCATGCCAGATGGCAGCCAGCAAAAAAAAAAATGAGCTAGGCCACAGTTAAGCCAGCTCTCTGCAAGGAAGTCATAGATAGGCAAAGGTTATACAGAGAGCTGATGCTGGCTGCCATGCAGGATGTGTGCACCACAAATGTATTCATACAGTCTATGAGATAACCCAGTGCTATATGTGAGTCTGGGTATAGTTGTCTCTGGGACATTCCAGCAGCATATGCATTATGCTGTAGGAGTGCTCCAGACAGAAACCAGTTGCATTCTAGGACAGTCAATGGCAGGGGCGGCTCGTGGCATCGGGCTGTCAGACTGCAGCCCCCTCAGCTAGACAGCTGAGTAGTTTAGTTTGTTTTTTTATGTAAAAAAAAAAAAATCTGTTTTTCTACTCTTTAAATTTCGAGTCCGCGACTCGAAATTACGCGCATGCGCATTGCACGCTTCAATCGCAACAGCGTTTTTTTTTTTTTTTTTTTAAATTCTTGCTGCAATGTTTTCATTGCAGCCTGGAGGAGCAAAGAAGGCATCAATGTGATGCCCAGAACTCCCCAGAAGTCTATGCGGTTGAGACACAAACCACATAGACATGGAAGGGGCTCGGACTGCGATGTCCGCAGGTACGTCAGTCATGACGTGCCTGCTGGGCTAAAGCCTAAATGCTGCTGATTGGTTGTCGCTCTCTTCCCGGGCTTTATGTGCTGGGAAGAGAGCGAGAATCAGTCAGTTCAGTTTGGCTTAGCTTAGGAATGTATTTTTTTTTTTATTTTTATTTTTGGAATCGTTTTTTTTGTGTGGATTTATTATCGTTTACTTTGGGCAGCGGAAGAAGAGCAGAAGAAAGAAGAAGGAAGAAGAAGAAGGAAGAAGAAGAAAGAAGAAGAAGAAAGTACAGAGTGAAGGATGGGTGCAGAATAGATGTAAGTATGTTAATTCACCTAGCTAGAATGTGTCCCTGTCTCACAGTACTTGTGTTTGTGTAAATACATGCAGTAGGATGCACACTACTGAACTGAATGCAGCACATTGGAAGTAGAGTAGACATAAGTTTACAGGTTAAGTAATAAGCTTCTCCCATAATGGCCTTCTAGAAGCTTGACAACTGTTGCCCTGTGTTGAAACGTACATGAACCCATGCATGCACCAAGTTACACTTTAAAACTGTGACATTTGTCTCAAACAGCTACAGAACGTTAGGCCTGACTAGTACTGTAGTACAGCTGTGTGAGAGCTTGACCAGAGAACCTGAATGAGCTTCCCAAGCCTTGAACTTTAACCTGGATGAGATGCCATTTGGTCGAGTTTCCTTCAGTGAAGTTGAAATACCTAGTCACTGTTTTCTATATGAAATCACTTCCAGTGAGGTTTTTAAGTATGCACCAGTGGTGATTCCTTTAATTTTGAGAGATTTTTATCCTTGATGTTTGAGTTACCAAGGATGTATAAGTTTGGTGATGTGGGGGGTTATGTTTTTTTTTTCCTCCCAACAGGATTTATATAAGAAACATTTGAATAAATGGATCTTTGCTGCAGAATAATTTTATTTTTATTTAATTAAATAAATAGAAGCATTTAATTGCAGTTTTAAGACTATAAAGCTAAATAGGGTAGCATTAATCTATGGGTGTCCAAGAGGTGCCCTTTGAGCCATAATCTAGCTAACCAAAACATTTTTATCAGACCTGTGGCTAACCCAGTTTTTTTTTTGCTTCTTTTTTTTGCCTCTGCCTTTTCTGTCTTGCTGATTGTACACAAAGACATAGTCGTCGTAGTACAGTACATTCTAAAAGCTGTAGTCCTGCTTCCAAACCTTTATTGTGGTAGCACTTCCACAGATGCGTTCCTCTATTATCCACACTCATGGGCCAGCTGAGAGGGTTACTACTGAGTATCACATTAGCATGATACGGAGTGTGGCACTTCATAAAATATTTAAAATAAAGACTGTTGGTAGGAGCTGTTAAATCCAAAGAATGAATGATCAGCTTTGGCAGGCATTTTCAGGCTGCAATACTGCTTCCTTTTAGGCAAGCTGGGCTTTGTATCAAAAAGTTGATAACAGAACTCTACCATTTGAATTCTCGTATATTTTGTATATTGTTACTTTTGTCACAGTTTTGTTTCAATCTGCAAAAAAATGTCGTCATGAATTGCCTACTTCTTTTCATGCTGCAGTGTTTATTTGAGCTTGTTTCTGCAGACTCCATGTTTCTTTAGTAATGACTTTGAGAGCTGTGTGAAAAAAATGCAGTTTAGCTTCAGAAGCTCTTGAATATTTCTTCTTCACATGTTGTAGGTTCAGCATTAGATCCACAGGAAAAAAAAACATAATAACAAATTTCATACAATTCAGCATAAATGACATTTGTCATTATATTTCCTTCGATCTTTTTTCAGTGTAAGGGACTAAATGCTAACTTTTCAGCTTTTTTAAAAGTAAAACTGTAGTCTTCTTTGTTATTCCTGCTTTAGCATCAGTCACCCTGTAATTCAGTAAAATATCTCTGTCTTTGGTGGGTAGAAAAATTAAACAACTATTGCCAGACAGCTTTGTCTTATTATGTGTAGTACTCTTAACTGCTTTTCAGACAAAATGTAGATTTTTTTCTTTTACTTTATAAAATCTGATTTAGATTTCCTGTGTATTGTAGCTGTGCTGTGCAGTAGATGTGTCTGATTTCTAGAAGGTGAATCACATTACTATGGTCATTTTTATCATTTGTTTTACTTGTTCGCATTCAAAAGTCTAAGGTGCATACAGAGGGAGATTGTGTGGGGAAAATGACCAGCTGTGCTGTCATTTGATTATACTGAAGCACTCATTGCTCTGGCTTTCCATGTGCAAAACCAGTAAATATGCACAACTATGCCCATTATTTTCTTTTTTTTTCTTTGATGGCATCTGCCAGTGGGGGTAGTGTATGTATATGATTGCAAAAGGTTTAAATACATTACTGTGACCATTATTATCATTATTTCCTTTAATCTGCTCACAGTTGGACATCTGAATGTACACAATAAACTGCATGTATCTGGTTGACTAAGGTAGTATCCTGCTTTGACTGCCATGGGTGTATAAAGTTGATGTCTGTTATGTAAGCCCCCAAGCCCTGCCAAACTTAGTATGTGGCCCACTTACCAAAAGGAGTCGGCATCCCTGCATTAATCCTTGGCCCAATCTTTTTAACAGTAGCCTGTCCCCTTTGGTGCAAGCATGTGCACTTTCAAGTCATGCCTATTAAAGGGAGCCCAGTTATAAAACAGACTAAACCATGTTTTTCATAGAAAGTCATACAGTTTACAAAGCAGAATCAGTCTGTGGACCATAATCACCTTGCCAATTCAAACCATCATAAAGCACCTCGTGCCTCCAGGAGAGTAAAACAAATGAAACATGGGATGAAATTAAAGGCATCCATCTTAGAGGCATCAATCCAGTTTTCAAAGTTTTTCTCAAAGAAAGTAAGGGTTTCTCCTGTTTTATATGTAGAGCAAGATTATTACAGCGAAAGAGTTGGTTAATAAATCTGTCTCTCTGGCGTGACATACTTACTCCTGATGGAGCCTCAAGTCTTTTTTGGATAAGAAACATTTTTACAAGTGGGGGCATCACAGAGATTGCTACTTTCAGCATGTTACTTGGTGCTTTAATAAAGCTGAATATAAATTATAATTAGAACTGCAGTGCAAGGAGAAGTAGTTTGAGTTTAGTGCTGCTTGTTTTTCTTATACTTGATTTTGATTGGCATTCGTAATGTATTTAAAAAGTAATTTATTTTTCCATGCCTCAACCTTTTTGTTTCCATCTAGATATTAAGTAAGCTGTCATGCAGCCAATGCATTTAAATATTTTTATTCTTTTACACTTCATTTGTCTTGATTGGACTCTCATAATGAGGGTTTGGCACCCAGGGCAGCATATTTAATTAAAGTTAGTTTTTGTGGTTTTGAGCATAGCTCCTCCCCTTTCTAGTTGGCCGCACGCCTTCCCATTGACCCCACCCATTCAGCTATCCCCTGCAGCCCCCCCTTTGATTTGAAGCCACTGGTCAATGGCAGTAATGTGCATGAAAAGGAATGAATTCATGTACTTTACAGCAACAGTCATGAAGTGCAGGACTGTCATGGAACAATCTATTCCATTCCCAACTTCCCCATGTTCTTGGTGCAATTGACTGCACTCACATCCCAATCAAAACCCCAGTGTAACTTGATACTGAATGCTACATCAGTAGAAAGAATTGGGCATCACTCAATTGTCAGGTTGTGTGCTCGTCAGATGGCCTCATTATCAATATCATGGCAACACACTCTGGTAGTGTGTATGATGCAACAATATGGAGGGAAAATGGTCTGAGAGCTGCTTTGCAACATGGTGAAATTCTTGAGGGACTCCTACTTGGTAAGTACAGGACCACAGCTATGATGTAATCTGAATCTAGACCTGTCAACAGTAAGCTTAAGGACTAAAGGTGTCTTTTCTTTCCTACAAGCAGGTGACTGTGGTTAACTACTGGATCCCTGGCTTATGATGCCATACAGATCCACATTAATGCCTGCTAAGGATGTATATAACAGAGCACACACCAAGATATGGAATACCACTGAGCATGTGTTTGTAAGCTGAAAGCAAGATTCAAATGCCTGGACACATCTGGGGGTACACTCCAATACACACAAGAAAATACATTGCAGATGTTCACCATGTGTGCCATGCTCCACAAAGAGATAACAACAAAACACAGTGGCCTAACAGTTTTTGTTTGTGTGACCTACCCCAAGAACCCCAAATGTCTGAAGTGGACCTATCTGAGTTGTCAGAGGAAGATCAGGAGGAGACAATGATGAGAAGAACTAGGTGTGGGCAGCAGAGGCTATTACCATGTATCCAAAATAACTCCAACTCCAAACAAAAAAAGCTGATACAGGAGCAGATTCCACAGCTTTATTGTAAAATACAAAAAGGATAAGCGCTTCCATCCCAAATATGATACATACATACACCACAACTTAATAAGAAGCACATACATGTCATCATGTTGCACTGTAACTGATGCATAAAACACTATCAGAAAAAGTACACATACTAAATGGCTAACATTCTTGTTGTCTAGAAGGTAAGTGTCCTATACAGGTGAACAAAACAACATTACACATAAGGTCACAGTGACTAATAAGGGCATCACAATATAACAGTTATGTAGACTGTCTTACCAGGTCTGTCATCCTTGGAAGAGGCTACCGGTCATCTTTGTTGTGTTGAATCTATAGGATAAGGTGGAACACAAGAAACAGGTGAATATATCTCACGCTAAACATCAGGCAGTGGCAGGCAAAGAATACACATCAGCCTAACTACATGCAGAGAGATGTACTGATGTCTGACAATGATAGCCAGATGTTGATGGCCCTGGGCAAGTGAATAAAAACAACATTATACCCATGGTCACAGTGACACTTAAGGATATTGCAGTATAGTAACTATATAGACTGCCTTACTAGGTCTCTTATCCTTGTATGAGGCTACATGTTGTCTTTGTTATGCTGAACCTGTATGTTAACGTGGAACACAAGCAGCAAGTGAGTACACATCACTCTTAATATCAGGCAGTGGCAGGCAAAGGATATACATCAACCTGAGTACAGATACATGTGTCTGATGTGTAATGGTGATGGCCAGCTGTTGATGGCCATATGCAAGTGAATAGAACATCAGTACATATGGTGCTTACAGTGTCACCTAGCAGTGTCTATTTAATATAACATGCAAGCAGTCTTACCAGGACTTCCCTCATTTGTTCATAATGTCATAGAAGGTTACTAGGCTAACAGTCCTAGAGCCCTTACAAGACTAACCATATTTATACCTAGTTGCCCCTGTTGTCAATGGTTAGGTGAGTGAAGTTTGCAGTGGTAAGGGACTATGGTACTAATACTGACTTTCACTGTCCAGAAGGGACATGGGCACCATGCCAGAAGTGAATTTGCTGTTGCTCATCAATTGATCTAGGTTGCATTTGAAGAGGGTCAGGGAGGTGCTCTGTTTCACATGAATTGGAAGCTTGTTCCACAGAAGTGGCAGTCTCTGGGAGATGTATCTATCTCTCCAGCATGACCTGTTCATGTCAGAAGCTAGGTTAAGATCCCTGGAGCAAGTGACCCTTGTGCAGTTTCATTTACAAATGTGTTGCATTTTCATCAAGCCTGGGTCAGAGACTGCCCTGTAAGCCAGGCACAAGTCACCCCTTAGCAAACTGTAGGATACAGAATACAGTGACAGAGCTTTCAGTCTTCCTCCATAAGACTTGTTTTGTGTAGCCTGTAATTCTTGGTGAGAAATCTCTGTGGTCTCTCCAGCTGTTGCAGGTGTCTGGTGAGGCACATGCAAATGGAACAATTGTACTCAGTTACTGGTCTGATGAGGGGTGAATATAACGGAATTATAACATCCTTAGATCTAGATGTGATGCTTTTACTTAAAATATGTACCACATAGAAGGATTTACTTACTACTGTGGACACATGGTGGTCAAAGTTCAGGTTGCTATCAACCTGAGTACACAGATCACATACCACTGGGTCTACACTTGGGAGGGTGCTGTCTATAATATAATTAGCAGGGATGTCAGCTTTTCCAAAGGGAATAATAATGCATTTTTTTTTTTTGCATTTATCTTTAATCACTGGTTTTGGCACCAGTCTTTTGTCTGTGTTAAACCTGACGGCAGTACATTAACATCATTGGGGACTCAATGATTGCTCCCAATCTGCAATCATCAGCAAACTTTTTCAGCCACAGGCCGTCCAAGTTTTCCTGGACTTCTGAGAAATAAATTCAGAACAGTAAGCCACTGCTGACTGGTCTTTTGTTAGAGGTGAAGATACCTACTTCGACAGTATATGTCCTGTTGATGAGCCAGTTGGTTATCCATCTGCTAATGTAAGAATTAATTCCCAATTGGGAGAGTTTGTCTATAAAACCTGAGTGGAGTATTGCGTCAAATGGCTTGGCTAGGTCAAGATAGATGGTATGCACTATCTTTACCTCATCCAAGGCCTTGGTGACTTTCTAGAAGAAGTCAGACATGTTTAACATCCATGATCTACCTTTAATGAATCCAAACTAGGTTGGGTCCAGAGTCTGGAGATTTCTTATATTCTTGTTAATAAGGTCCATAATGATTCTTTCCATTGTCTTGCAGATGAGGTTAGTCAAGCTTATGGGGCTATATTTTCCAGGGTTGGTTGATGGTCTACCTTTGTGCAGAGGGATTACTGTTGCTGCCCTCGATTCTGCCAGAACATAGCTAGTTTGCATCTACCCCATATTTTAAATTGTTTAAAAGGCAATCTGGGATGTTGTCTGGTCCATCTGATGCCATGTTTTTGGCATTGGAGAGCAATGACATGACCTGCTCTCTTGAGATAATAGGTTGAGGAATGGTGGCAGGTATACTTTGGGAGATGGCTGTAGGGGACAAGGGATGAAGTTTGCTCCAAATCTGTCAGCTAGCAGGTTGGCTATAACTTCTGGTTGAGTATGGGTGGTGCCATCCCCAACCTGTTCAGTGCATAACTGGGTACTCCCTTTTAAATTTCAGACATCGTTAAAGAATGCCTTGTGATTATCCTTAGGTAGGGAGGCTATTTTTGCTTCATAGTTAGCTTTGGAGGACTTGACAAGATCTCTAATTTGTTTGTTTAAGCTAGACAGCGATTTCTTCCCCTGCTGAGCTAGTTTTCTTGTTATTGGACATTAGTTTCTTTCAGTTTTTGTATAGCCTGCTTATAACAGAGGTCCACCAGGGTGGCTAGTTTTTTCTGCAAGACCTGCTTTTAATCCAGTCAGGTTCAGCTGATTCTATTTAACTCCTTAAATGGTTATACAATGCATTGGTGTACACCTCTGCATAGGAGTCCACGTTATCTGCATTCAACAGGGCTTTGAAACTTCTTATAACATCGCTTAGTAGACGGTAGTTTGTCTTTGAAAAATTCTTAAGCATTTTTGAGCTTGATAGGGTATCTGGTCTTATAATTACATTGAATGAGACTTATTTATGGTCCGATCTTACCAGGGAGGACATCACACAGGGGAGGGTGCAATGCTCTCCCATGTTACATGTTACTACATCCAGGACATTTTTGCCTCTTGTGAGTATGCTGACTAGCTGTTCCTGATCATTTGCAATGACAAAGTCCAAGAACCTCAGAGATAAAATGTTTGTTATTGTGTATGTTTCCCAGTCAATGGTAGAATAATTAAAATTACCATGAGTAAGGTGCTGGGCTGTACAGCAAGTGACTCCAGTAAGTCCAGGTATGTGATATACTTTTCCTGTTTCATGGTGGGGGACCTATAGCTAGCTATGATGTGGTAGAGGGATTTGTCTATAGTTAATTAGACATGTAGTAGCTCAAGAGAGTCATACTGTTTGATTAGTCTGGAAGCATACTTATCCTTAATATAGATGGGTACATCTCCTCCTTTGGTTCTTTCATGCTCAGTTTATGGTCTGAACATATGGAAGGCATTGTAGCCCTGCATGGCTGGAGTGCTTTCCATGCCTTTGTACCATATCTTGGCGACTGCACAAATGTCAGCATCCTCGAAAGTGAGGGGTGCTTTCAGGGTATGCAGTTTCTTGTTTAGATGCCTAGCATTAAGCACCAGTACTGTGAATTTATCTAGAGAGGGTTTTGTTATGTTGGGAGGTTGGTTATTTTGACACTGCCTAAAAAAGGCACAATAGGGGTGGCTAATCTGTTTGCCAGTATCTGAAAACCTAGAGGAGACAGGTGCAGACCATCTCTGGCAAAGCAGCAGGGCCTGTCGACCATGTCTTCCCAGGCTGTCAGATATTGGATACCCTTGGATTGACACAAGAAGCTAAGCCAATTGCTAAAGCCAATCATATTTTGTTTGTATTGAGGCATCATCCTTGGAGAAGTTAGAATCCTGCTTAAGGGTAGGATTATACTTGCCTGTGACAGATATTCTGAAAGCTCAGTCATGTCTCTCTTCATATTGTCCAGTGAGGTACATTTCAAGTCATTTACCCCCACATGGTCTATGATGTTGTCATACTGGTACTTCTGGTCAAGTGACTTGAGTGCTTGAGTGACTTATGGATCCTGGCACCTGGCAGGCAGCTAACTGTAACAAAAGGGAAAATCAAACCCTGTACCTTGGAGGTAAACATCTTAAACATTGTGCCAGCCAGTACTACATGATGTTGTACTGCTGTGACATGCATAAAAAACAAATAAGACATGTGTGAATGAATGTCAGTGAATGACAATTGGATTATGCTGTTGTGACTGTGAACAGTAGACATACCTGTATGTCCTGGACCACTAGTCTCACCCCCCCCCCAAGAATGTGACAATCCTATTAGGTGTATGGTAGAAGGCCAGGAATGTTGTTGTCTCATACAAGGGAGGTATGGTTGCCCCAACACCAGTGGTCTTTCTCTCCCTCTCATACTGTTGGAGTCTGTTGGCTGCATGAGGGTTGATGTCAGAGCACTGGCAATGGCAGGTATCCCATGAGAGGTTATAACCATCCACAACATTCACCATTTTTGTGAGATCCCCCTGCCTATCTGTCCTAGCAAATTATATTATATATATATATATATATATATATATATATATATATATATATTGCGGTGGTCAGCAGTAGCGTTGTTGCCTCACAGCAAGAGGTTCTCCCATTTGATTCTCAGCTAGTGTGCGAGGAGTGCCTTCTGTGTGGAGTCTGCATGTACTTCCCGCGGGTTGAGTGGTGCTCCGAAAGACATGCGTGATTGGGCGTGCCTTTGTTGAAGGATGGGCGTCGAGCTGGCAACTCAGAACCGTGAAAATCTACTGCCAATCATTAGTGGACCGGAGTTCCGCTGTGGCGACCCCTAACCTGGAAAAGCCGAAAGACAACAACACACATATATATATATATATATATATATATATATATATATATATATATATATATATATATATATGTGTGTGTGTGTATATATGTGTGTGTGTGTGTGTGTGTGTATATGCATATATATATATATATATATATATATATATATATAAATATATATGTATATATATATATATATATATATATATATATATATATATATATATATATATATATATATATATATATATATATATAAGCATTAGGAACATACACCCATACAAATAAGGTCATGTATGCTTACATTGTGGGTTATGTATCTGTTGGTGTATATATGTAAAGATATCTATATATATAAACACATATATCTACAATAACATTAATATGGCTATATGCTTGTAAAAGTATCGGCATATGCATCGTTCACATGTGTATGTTCTGTTACTTATGTCACAGTACTAATGCTTCTCATATATAACTGTGCGGCACCTGATACCATGATAAATGTATTCCCCTTCTACTTGTTGTGCATACAGAATTAACCATGTTTAATTATACTATCCACTGTGCAAAATGCTGAGCATATCATTCTTCATTCAGCCTTTATCACATTGTATTCTCCATGAATTCTGTATATCATATTCCATGAGTAGAAAGGGTCACCTGGTACAGTATGTCATGCTTTCAGTGTGTATTCACAGATCAAACATGTTTGACTAACAGCAACGTATTCCTCTGTAGTGCAGTGTAAGCAGCTAGACAGCTAGGGTTCTAGAATCTGGTATAGACATAGGCAATTGCTATAGGTTTGAATCTAACATCATCTAGTTTGTAGTCAACTATCCTAGTGTGTAGGCTACATAGGCACAATCAATAATAGCTCCATATATAAAAGCTGTTACCCAGGCTTGTATGAAACTGCTTGATCATATAACATGGTTATTCTGACAATGGTATGCATAGAAATAATATAACATTAAAGGCCTTCTAACCAGATACCAGAGAATCATTGCTGTAATTTAATATTTACACTTCTTATATTCTTGCAGGTGGCAAGGAGAGAGAGAGAGAGCAAGAAACATAGAATTGTACATCCATAAGCTGCAGAGACTTCAGAAGAAGTGAAGAGAGAGAGGTATGTGTATGTTCAGCCATATTTGTACCCTGTATGACTAATGTCCTTTCTTTATCTCCATTATAAAGTGTTTTTGCTGATGGCATTCCTGAATGCAAATGTGTACACAGACTTCCCATAATGCAACAACAGAGTATGTCTCTTATGTGTTAAATTGATGAGTGGCACATTTGCTTTGCACATTACTTTATGCATCCTACATTTGTAAATCTGCTTAGATATTTGGGGGGGGGGGTGCAGTGAGGTAAGATGATGTTTGCAGGCACAACCTAAATGGTAGTCGTATGAGCATTCTAACTGTACAGGGAAAATGTCTGTGAATGGTTTGTTTATAAGTTATTTGAGTTTGAAGGATTGGTACTTGCTTGTCAGTGTACAGTGAAATGTATATGCATGGGAGTGGTTCTCTCATTGCTTTATAATCTACACCTCTTGCTTGTTCATGTATTAGCTGGATGTCTGCTGTCTTGCAATGTTAGTGATATTGGTAGAGTTGTAACAATATGTATTGTTTGGTTTTGTCTCTTATCACATCTGAATTTAACTTAAGTGCACATGTATGGTTGTTAGAACACTCAACATACTTACATAGTTTTTTTTCTCCCATTACTACATCATAAAACAGTCTTGTGAGTTAGCTGTGTTATTGGAGATTTTTTACTGAAGTCCACTAAAAGCATATGCTGTTTCAGGAT
The DNA here is from genome assembly GCF_019279795.1 of Protopterus annectens. Taxonomy (NCBI): domain Eukaryota; kingdom Metazoa; phylum Chordata; order Ceratodontiformes; family Protopteridae; genus Protopterus; species Protopterus annectens. The sequence goes on from NC_056744.1 coordinate 953,751,219, forward strand.
GTCATCTACATAGTCTGTATAAACTGCATGAGCTGAGTGATACTTGCTGGATTGTATAGCAATTGTATGTACTTCTGTTATGCATGTCTATCATAACATGGCCATGCTGTATATCATAAGGATAATCTGTAAAGATGTGATCCATACATTCCATTGTCACTGTAATGTAAGAATTATATGATATGTTGCCCATAGTGCAGTGTTAGACTAATCTGCATGAGCATCCCAACAATAAACTTAAATTTGGACATGTGGTGATTTTGCTAACAGCACATATCCAATTTGGGATATCTCAGCATGTATAAATTTTGTACTCATGTTACTATCTTATTGACACCTCACCATATACGGAAATGTTAATCATTGTAGTGTCAGTCTTTTATGTGACAATTGTTAATTTCTTTCTGTTTTACTTACAATCTTCAAGAAGTGGTTTTGTATATAGGACTCCAGGAAATTGCTTGTCTAATGACTCTACAGCATCTTTAACCCTAGACATTCATGTTCAGTTCTCAATGCCTAAGAAGTAGAACAACTTTGGTATATGCCTTTGCCTTATGACATTTACAAGCTATGCTTGTCCGTAAGAGACACAGGTGATAAACCAGGGATATGTTTGTGGTTTCCCATCCATTGGTCTAAATTGCATTACAATAGGCCTGGATAAGATCTCTGCTTCACATGAATGGGGGTCTGTTTCAGATAAGGTGTAATCTGTGAGACATACCTGTCACTCCAACAGGTTTTGTTTATGTTACAGACAAGGTTTGGATCCTTAGCTTGGGTAATTCTAGTGCTTTTTGTTTTGTGAATGTGTAGCAGGTCCATTAAGGTTGGATCAGAGAACACCCTGGAGGTTAGGCATAGATCACCACTCAGTAATATGTAGAAAACTGAGTACAGAGACAGAACTTTGAGGCAGTCCACATAGGACGTTATTTATACCCTGTATTCTTTTAGTGAGGAACCTCTGTGGTCACTCCAGTTGTTGAAAATGCCTGTTCAGGTACATGTCGAAGGGTGTGTTGTACTTCATTAGTCTAATGAGGGCTGAATATATTGGACCTATGATCTCCTTATATCTGGATGCCATGCCCTTACTTATAAGTTATGCCACTTACATGGATTTTCTCACCACCATGGACACAGAGTAATCAAAGTTCAGATTACTGTCAACCTGAGCTCACAAGTCCCTTACCATTGGGTCTACTCCTAGGGCAGTGTTATCAATGTTGTAATTTACAGGGGAGGTCATCTCCCTGAAGGGTATAATTATACATTTTTTACATTGAGTTTTAGGACATGGCTCTGGCCTCCGTTATTTGTCTGTATTAGAACTTCCTAAAGGAGATTTACATCTTTGGGGGAGTCAATGATTGCAACCAGTATGCAGTTGTCAGCAAATATAGTCAGCCAAAGGTCCTCTACACTTGTATTGACTTCAAGAGAGATGTGTACATATTCCGAACATAACAGGTCCCAGTACTGAGTCCTGTGTGACACCACTAGTAGCAAGCCTCTTGGTGGAGGTGGACTCCCCTATTCTAACTTCATGTGTCCTATCAATGAGCTCTTTGACTATCCATCAAGTGACATAGGGATTTATAGCTAAATCTGTGGGATGTCCATAATACCTGAGTGAGGTATTGTGTCAAATGTCTTTGCCAGGTCAGGGTAGGCAGTATGCACCATTTTGCCCTCATCCATAGCTCGAATGACCTTCTCAAAGAAATCCACGAGGTTTAGTAGGCATAATGAATCCTTACTGGGATGAGTCTATTGTTCAAACATTTCCTATGCCTTTGTTTATCAGGTATATTATAAAATTGTCCATGGCCTTGCATATAAGACGAGTTAAACTTATGGGTCTATAGTTCCCTGGGTCTTTGTGTAGAAGGATGACCACTGTAGCCCTCCATTCCCTTGGAAGGAAGCCTATCCATAAGCTGTGGTTGAACAGAGATTCTAGTAGGGTTGACAGGTCATGTTTCAAACTATTTTAGGAGCATCATGGGATATTATCAGGAAGCATTGATGGAGTGTTTTTAGCTTTGGAGAGTGCAGTGAGGGCTTGTTTTTTACTGACAGTTGGTGGAGAAATGGTAGATTGTATTTCTTGGAGTGCAGGTTACTGGAAATACAAGGATGGTGAAGCTGGAGCTAAATTTATTGGTCAGCAAATTTGCTATATCCTCAGTTCACTATAAGGTGCTCCATTTACTATTAGTTCAGCACACTGTAGGGTGCTACTCTTAAGGTTGCGTTCACAACTGAAAAATGCCTTATGCTTATCCTTTGCCTTGGAGGGTATTTTTGCCTTGAAGTTGGTTTGGTAGACTTGAGTAGTCTTCTGAGTTGCTTGTTGAGACCGATGAGGGAATTTTTAGTCTGTTGGGCATAGCTCTTTGTGTGTTTGGACAGGGTTTGCATTCTTTTGTTGTACAACCTCTTAATACTGGAAGCCCACCAAGGGGGTTTGTTTTTGGAGTTTGTCCTACATGTATTTTAGTTAAGCACTGCTGTTTCTATACAGCTATTTACATGCTTTTACAGGGTTTCTATAAACACTTCCACATAGACCAGAGTGTTCTGTGAGTATGGGCGGGTTGGAATTAAAATACGTCATTGGGTAAAAAGAGGTAGTTAGCCTTGGTAAAATCCTTAAAGGTTTTGGAGTTTGCTGGGAGTTTGGGCTTTATATTTATTTCAAGGGTGGCTACTTTGTGATCTGATCTGACCAGTGAGAACATTATACTATGAAGTTACAACATTCCTTCATGTTTGTGAATACCAGATTCAGGATATTTGCACTACTAGTAAGTATGCATGCTAGTTGTTTTGGGTTGTTTGCACTGACAAAATCCAGGAATATTTGAGCCTGCATATTTCTGGTTGTCTAGGTATCCCAGTTTTTGGTGGCATAGTTAAAATTACCCATGAATATGGCATTGGGCTGAATAGTGATTGACTCCAGTACATTCAAGTACATAGTTAACCTGAATCATAGATGGGGGCCTATAGCTAGCAAAGATACGGCATGAGACATGGAGTAGCTAAAAGTGTCATACTGTTTAACCAGTCTTGAGGTGTGCTTAGTTTTTATGTAGATTGATACACCTCTACCTCTTGTCACTTCTTCTATGGCAGCTGGTTTAAATGTGTGGAAGGCATTAAAGCCTTGCAATGCTAGGGTGCATTCTGCAGCATTAAACCATATCTCAGTAACCATACAGATGTCAACACTCTCAAAGATGAGTTGTACTTCCAGGGAGTGAAGTTTATTGTTGAGTGTGTGTGTGTGTGTGTGTGTGTGTGTGTGTGTGTGTGTGTGTGTGTGTGTGTGTGTGTGTGTGTGTGTGTGTTACTGGCATTTGGAGATGTCAAAGTCTGTATGCGAGAGCTTTGTCACCAAAGACATAGTGTGATTACTTGCTTCTCTTGTATACTCTTTCAGTCTGCTTAAGAATAAGGTGGATATCACTAAACATGAGACAATTGCTACCTTGTCTCAGGATGCCCATTTCCTCTAGACTGGCTCCAGAGACAGTAGGAAAGTATACAACCATGGCTGTGGATTTTCATTTTTTGTGATCTATGAGGGGGTGGTGTAAGAAGGATTGGTAATTAACTAAATTCAGAGTTTTTCAAATAGTGGGATAGGTCTAGGATTTATCTAAAACAACACTCTTGGGGTAATATTTCTCACAAGGCAGACAAGCTGTTCTACACTCAGCTAAATACTTGTGAAAATAGCAGACAGAATTGTATATGAAAAGTTACAACTCTAGCTGCCTGCATCTATACAGGGCATTGCAAACCACTGCTACACAGGTCAACACAGTTTATATGTGATATGCTAAAGAGGAATCCAATCAGTAAACAGCAAAAATGCAGTGTAAGTGTATACATAACTCAGCTTGTAATACATTTGATTGCAGATAGATAACAGCCAGCCAAACAGCTCAGATTTTGTGCAGAAATAAATTCACAGATATGTGACTAATGAACATGTACATAAATGCATGAAACTAGCCATACCCAACAGAACCAAGACTCTCTCCTCCAAAAAAAGGAAGCCAATATGGTGGTCCCTTGCCATTAATAAACTCTACAACAGGAGGAAGAAACTGTTACAGAAAAAGGTGAAGTCCCAGGACTGGAAAAACTCCCTTATTAACCTCAATAATAAGTTGAGATCCCTCATCAAATCCTCTAAAGCCAGCTATGAAGGCAGAATTGTGGCAGACACTAAAAACAGTCACAAAGCCTTCTATAGTTATATCAAGAGACTCCACGGCAGATCCTCCATGGCAATACCCAGATTTGCTCTGAGTTACTGCGTAATGGTACCTGCTATACTGAGCCAACATATATTGCCAACATATTGGCCGACAGATTCAGTGCCAACTTTAGCCCCCCCCCCCCCCCACAAAGGACCAATCACAATACCAGATAAATACCAGGCACCCAGCATTACTGCAACACAGGTTAAAGCTGCATTGTTCAAGGCCAAGAATACAGCTACCATTGAGCCCAGTAGTATTCCTGGCTGTGTTCTGCATGAACTACATAGTGAACTGGCACCACATCTGTGTGCTCTGTTCAGTTATAACCTCACCTCAGGTTTTGTCCCTACCGAATGGTGCACTGCTACAGTCGTCCCTCTACATAAAGGGGGAGCAACTACAGACCCCGGGAATTATCACACCATTAGCCTGATGAGTCTGATATGTAAAGCTATGGAGTGCATCATCATGGACTTGATTAACAAAGATATAGGAAATCTCCAAACTCTAGACCACACACAATTTGGCTTTGTGAAAGGGAGATCATGCCTGCTCAACCTGGTTGACTTCTTTGAGTCAGTCACTAGGGCTGTGGATGAAGGTAAGGCAGGTCATACAGCCTACCTTGATCTGGCCAAGGCCTTTGATACTATTCCTCACTTGGAAATTATTGATAAACTCACCAAACTAGGCATCAACCCCTATATCACTAGGTGGGTTGCAAATTGGCTCACAGATAAAACACACAGTGTGAAAGTAGTAGAATCCAACTCAAACTGCCGACGAGTCATGAGTGGAGTCCCACAGGGATCAGTCCTGGGTCCTCTCCTGTTCGGCATCTACTTCTCAGAAGCACAGGCCAACACAAAAGGACTCTGGCTGACCAAGTTCACAGACAACTGCAAACTGGGAGCCATTATTAACTCCCCAAGTAATACAGACATCCTACAGAAAGGCCTCACTGAGACTAATGACTGGTGTCAAAACCATGTCCTTCAGCTTAATGCCAAAATATGTGCCATCATCCCCTTTGGTAAAAGCTCAGTTCCCACTATTTACCACATTGATGGGAGCCCACTGAACACTTAAGATGTTATAAAAGATCTGGATGCAGGGTTAGCAGCAACACCTCCTTCGACCACCACATTACCACTGTGGCCCGAAAGTCCTTCTATGTGGCACATCTCATTACCAAGGGCTTTGCATCCAGGAAGAAAGAGGTCATCATCTCTCTCTTTACTCTTCCCTCATTAGAACAATCATTGAGCATAATGCCCCATTTGGCATGCACCTGACTAGACACCTGCAATAGCTGGAGAGGCCACAGAACAACCTCATGAAGAGGATTCTAGGTCTTAAACATATGTCCTACATGGACAGACTCAAAAAACTCCAGCTATTCTCTGTCTCATATCATCTACTAAGAGGCAATCTCTGTTTGACTTACAAAGCCATGTCTGATCCAGCTCTGTTAGAAATGCTACATGTAAAGAAATCCCAATCCCTCCACACCACACGCTCCAGAGATATAAACCTCATTACCAGAATCAACAGAACATGCTGTAGGGAAAGGTTCATAACCCAGAGACTGCCCATGCTATGGAATAGACTTCCCATACATGTCAAGCAGAGCACCTCACTGTCCCCCTTCAAGAGAAATCTTGATGAGTGGATGGGTAATAGAAAGTTCACCCCGGGGATCACTCCAGTGGCTCTCCTTGATATAGTCACTGGTAACTAACATCGGGCAGCACGATGCCAGGGCATTTCTATGGGCTAGGTGTGTAAAGGCTCCAGAGCCATTTGCCTAGTACATACCTATGAACCTATGAACCTGTTGTGAGTGATACTATAAGACTAAGGCCCCAGACCAATTGAAAAGCAGACAGGAAAACTGCAATAGAAATGAAATAAATGAAGCATAGATCATGCAGCAACTCACAATCCGCCCTCTATTGTGAGTGATACTCAAGACTTTGGTCCCAGACCAAATTATAAATGCAAACAGTTGACTTTTGGTTAAAACAAGGACAAATGCAAAAATGAACAATACGCAATTCAGATTAACACTCATATTATTGCAGTATGCACTACCTGAACAAAATATTATGAAAGAGAGCCTAACTCAAGCTTTAATAGTCTAATGGGAGTACCTTATTAGTGCCCAGTAGAAGCAGCACTGGGAGGGGCTTCCAAAGTCTAATTTACAGTAGGGGCGACTAGCTAAAAAAGCCACCAAGTTTAAAAACACATCAGTTGGGCAGGTGGGTGGGAAAAATCCAAAAATCAATGGAGTCAAACAGCATTTTTAAACTCAGAGCTCTTGTAGCTGAAGAGGAATGTAAGTGACTACCTTAAATAAGAAAAATGTTTCTTGGCTCCTCCCACTAATTAGCCAGGTCTAATTCCTATTCAGTCAATGAATGCAAAAAAAATATTTCCTAACTGAGTCTAGCCAACACATTTAAGTCTCTAAGAAAACATCTTTGCAGTGATACATAACTTAAAATACAGCAAACCATAATATGATACGAACTAAATCACAAAGTAATGGAAATATCCAAATCTTAAATGTGGAAAATCCAAAATGTCAATGCAGTCAAACATCAGTTGTAATCTGTTGTAATTGTGAGAGTAAATCTGTAGTGTACGTGGCCTTCTGTGAGTGCTGTCCCTCCTTTTACATAGGTAAGACCGATCGTAGACTTCGCGATCGGGTTTACGAACATATGTACGCGATAAAGAAAAAAATTGACACTAATGCTTTAGCAAAGCATGTTGACTGTTTCCCAGGCCATAGTTTTTCATTTATGGCCATTGATCAAGTGGCAACTAACATCCGTGGGGGTCCCATCCCATTACTTTTGGAAACCCGCGAGTTAGAGTGGCAGTTAAGAACTGATGCCTTTTGCCACCCAGGGCTTAATGAAAACTGTAACATCTCTGCAGTATTGAGATTAAGAAGCTATTTAAGGTAGCGTTACTAATAGCTTACATAGCGTTTTGCCCGTTCATTATTAGTTGGTTGTTTACAATTAATTTCTTGTAAGTTTCTGCTTATATTCATTCGAAGCATAATAACATCAATTAATTAATATTTTTTAGTTCGAACAGTCACTGTTGACTGTGTTTATGGCAAAGCTTTGTTCTGTCCCATAGAATGTTATTTAAGAATTGAGTATTTCTTTATATCGAGCCATTTTGTCATTATAAAATATTATAATATTATTATATTTTTACACATTTTCATTGTCTTTTTGTCATCACAATTACATAGTTGTTATAACCTTAAAGTAGTTATTTTAATTGAAGTTTTATTAATTCTTCTAAGTATGTAGGAATATGTCATGTGGGGTTTTTGTGATGTCATTTCCTTTTTTTGCTGTTATTTATATTGAGCGTGCTTTGAAATGGTTGTTCGTTTTAAAAAACTTTTTCTCTGAAGAAGCCACATTATCTTGGTGGCGAAAACGCTTGATAAAATAATAAAATTGCGTTAAGACTTTATCATCTTGTCGTCTGCTGGTGCAAGGAGTCCGTTTCCTTTCTTAATTTGTACATCAGTTGTAATCTCATAGCTCCTGTAGCAGGATTACTAATGGGATTTGCCACTGTAGTTGCGCAGCACTTGTGTGTGTGTGTATGTGTGTGTGTGTGTGTGTGTGTGTGTGTGTGTGTGTGTGTGTGTGTGTGTGTGTGTGTGTGTGTGCTGTCCAGACATATAACATGCTGTTATTGACAAACATGCACATGTTACAGCAGATTCCATCCTGCTCTCCCACATGATTTCTTTAAATTAATATCACTGTTCAAGCTGGTTTACCATTTGGGGGGGGCACTCTCAGTCATGTCTTTGATTCATCCTAGATTATTGCCATCTATGTGTTGAATGATGTCACTGCTGCACATGTCCTTATGTCAGGCATGTGATGTGTACAACTTGACAACTTCTGTTTTGATTGTGGTAGTCATCCTTACAGGGCAGTGCTGTTAGTTTTATCATTTCCAGATAGTACGCATGTATGGGAATCATGGATGTTGTTCAGTAGTTGAGTATATACCAATGTGGATGCACATCATATGATTATAGACATTATATGGTGCAACTGTCTTTGTTCAGTGATGTTAAAATACCTTGCTAGATATCTTAACTGCAAACTATTAATATGCCAGTGATACCTCTGAATATGCTATTCCTTGGTGTGTGAATTACACACGGAGATAGTCAGGCATTGCTGTGTATGTGTGTGTGTGTGTGTGTGTGTGTGTGTGTGTGTGTGTGTGTGTGTGTGTGTGTGTGTGTGTGTGTGTGTGTGTGTGTGTGTGTGTGTGTGTGTGTGTGTGTGTGCTCCATTACAGGCCATTTTACATGTTGTTCCACTATGCATAGTACTATTGACAGGCTTTCTTACACACTTGTGATATTAACAGAATCAACCCTGTCACACAAAGTACATAATGTCTCTTCCTCCCCAATAAGATAATGATGCTGTCCGATCCATTTATTCAATTGTATGACTGTATTATGTATGACATGGACAATCTGCAAATGTGTTACCCTTGACAATCTGACTAGCATAGCAAGTAAGTATGTACTGTCTTAGGGTTGATGAGTTATGCTTATTGTCATGTTATAGAGTCCAGGAGCCATGCTAGTCTACCCATCCACCATCAACGACAAAGATCAATTGTATGACTGTATTATGTATGACATGGACAATATGCAAATGTGTTACCCTTGACAATCTGACTAGCATAGCAAGTAAGTATGTACTGTCTTAGGGTTGATGAGTTATGCTTATTGTCATGTTACAGAGTCCAGGAGCCATGCTAGTCTACCCAACCACCATCAACGACAAAGATGTGCTTGAAGTCTTCCAGTAGATTCTTTCTCAAAGGACTAGGAGTGAAAGCAGGATGAAGATGATGATGATGATGATGGGAGATCTGGACCAGCAGGGGCCATCTTTCCAGCAGACTGATAATGACAATGACCTGCCAGATGACTGAGGGAACAGATACATGGATGTGGTCATGAAAGTATTCATAATGCAGATGCAGGATCTGATGGGGACATTGTTTCAGGATATGGCATGGGCTATGAGCAATTCCTTCAGGAAGATTATGACAGGGATCAATCATGAAATTTGACCTAATCAGGAAGGGCCCTCTGGACTTTTAAGTATTGTCTATTTGTTCCAGTCCTATCATGCTTCCACTGATGTATTTCCAGTTGGTAATCTTTCATTGCTAAGCTTTGCACATACATCCCATACTGCAGTCATGCTTGTAATATGTGCCATGTAGTGAACAGTGTATAAGGCAGATTGTATATGTCTATATCATTTAGCTGCACTATGACACATGTTCAAATATGTCACTGCCATTATCACCATCATGTTATGTGAACTTCATATGATGGCCTTTTTGCTCACAGTGTTATGGACATAATGTAAATTATTCCTGCACTCTGTATATGGCTTGCATCATCTGTAATACAGTAGCCCATGAGATTGTTATTTCTAATCCAATCAGACCTTCTAAGTGACAAACAGGTCTGACACATTTTCCAGTCTGCCAGTCACATACTTGTATTGTTGATAGTGCACACATGACAACATCAGAAGGTGATGAGATATGGCATTTCACACATGTACTATTGCCATTCTCCTGTGAATATGTGCACATGGTTGATATATGTGCATACTTTTAACACATTGTTAAACTGTTGGTATTTTGTAAGTGTTTTGAAATGCATACTATATCAGGGTATTTTCAATATTCGTGATGTTGCTGTGTTATAAAGTACCATTGGCATTCTGCCCTTTTGTGTGATGTTTTTTGGTACTTTGTGTGCCTTGTATTAACACGTTGTCTTCTCTTCTCATCATGTATGCTTTGGGCACACATCTCTACATAGCCTGTCTCCTTGTTATATAACATAACAGCAAGGCTTGATGGTCAGCATGTTGTTTTTGTCATTTTTATGACACTATCATATTGATGGCACATGTAATGAATTATTGTATTGCTCAACCTTGTTTTTATAGCACAACACTACCCTTTTATGCCTATAGCTTCTCTTCTGATGTGTTACACGTTTACTTACCTGAGCATTTTTCTTTCTGTATAATATGTCTGCATTGCTTTGTATGATCGTATGATTGTATGCCTCTAACAGCGGCAACACACAAATTGACTCTTGTAATGTAATAATGTAAATGATTATTGTTTTTGCAAGTGGTGTGCCATAATTGTGTATATATGACTGTACTTTGATCAATCATACATATTTACTGGTAGTATTGTTATCACATTTGAGAGGATGCCACCTGGTGTCTTATGTTTACATGGCAATATACATGGGTATGTGATATTCAACCCAACTTTTGTTATGTACCTATGTTAAATGCTGTTTACCTGTTACACACTACTGTATAGTTTGTGATATTTGTACACGAATATGTTACTAGCCATCATAGATGCATGATTCACATATGTCAGATATTAGCTCTTTGCTGCATGAACCTTGCAGGGAATTTATAGTCTGTAATGTGTTTGACACACCTGCATGAGTAATGCTTTTACTTGGACATGCACATCCCACATTTTTATGTGATTGCTTTTTCAGGCATCCATTTCCATACTGCTATGTACATGTGCTGCCCATTCCCCTTCCCCTTATAACTTTTTGCTATTTGTTACACAGCTAGATAACATTTGTATATGCTTTGTTGCACCTTTTTGTAATGAATCATCGTTGGTGTACTGTGCTTGTAGGATGTTCTGCCACCATGATAGGCTGTCTCACATACAAAGCATATCCACACAATCAGCTGGTCATTGTGATGTTTCCACTTGTGTTCACATTTTACTTGTGTGTTGTGAATTCCCCTGACATACTTTCCAAGCTTTCTGCATAGTTGTGAAGTTTTGTAGTATATCCTTATCACCACATGCTTTCTATATGGAAAGTAAGCATTGCATGTCATTGGTGGGGGCACATGTGCTGAGTGTTCTGTACAATTGGCTTGTGTGAAATCATGGCATGTCACATGTCTACACTGAATACCTGAATGCCATATGTGTTTCCTCTGACACTCTGACATGTAATGCCTACTTGGACATTAGGATCCAATATCTCCTGTCTTATTATGTGTTGCGTACAGTTATTGGTTTATTAAAACAGCCACAAATCAAAAAACTTGAAACAGGCAGCCAGGAGCACACAATCCACCAACATTTTATTGAAATGTGAGTCAACGAAATATACTCAAACATTGAATGAATCTATTGATGGTGATGTATTCCAAAAATTGGGACTTTCAGCCAGAATGAACTATAAAAAGGATGCTTGTATTAAGAATCTTTTAGAGAGCTGTAAAGGTGTTAGTATTTCTTCAGGTATTAAGGCACGAGTACCTTGTAAACAGTGCCTGCTGATTTCAGAAGGAAAAAGATTTTTTATTGAAGAGTTTTGTGAGGTTCTTATCCCACAATGATATCAGTGTTTTAGTTGTAGAGTGGTGTGTTCTGTGTCACATTCCTGTCACCAGTTATACTTCTTTTGGTATGACTGTCACACATTTTGCAGCATCTCAGCATTGCTTTGTGCAATGGTGTGAAATGTGTTATTGAGGTGCACCATGGCTGGTATGCATCCCCTACCCTGTTCTTCATCTTTCCTTAACCTGTGTTGTGCAGTTGGCATGTGTGTTGTACCTCACCTGTTTCTTATGTATATTACTGACTTATTCCATTCTGCAGTCTGCAACTAGTTATATGTTTGTACCCACCCTTTTTCTCCAGCTCCTCTTTGTGTGTTTAAAAATTAAAAAAAAGGGGGAGAGACAGCTATTCTCATAAAAAAATGCCCATACCCTTCTGACTCTCCTTATGTCCTTCCTATGTAGTCATCCCTCTTCTATGCCCTTCCTTTTAACCATCACCCCACATCTCCTTTCTTATTACCCAAATCCTTGGGTATGTCATTACTTGTGCTCCCCACACACGTCTAGCATGCATTGTTAGCTACAGTTAACTTTGCAATGTAGTTGTGGATGCCACTTCATTGTAATTACATTTTTTCTTTAATTTTTGGGGGGATTACAATGGATTCCACAATATATATATATATATATATATATATATATATATATATATATATATATATATATATATATATATATATATATATATGTATACATGTGTTTGTGCGTGTGCTTATATACTTTTGAGAATTAAAATAATTACAATGGAATCTGCAATATATTGTGGATAGTAGTAGTTTTACAGTACTATTGTTGATGAACTTTTATATTCTGTCAGTGTTTTCCATGTAGTACTAACATGTTCCATTGATTTTGAATACCTGTCACACACTTACATTACTAATGGAAATATATCATCTTAAAGACATTTTTTCATTGGAATATGATTTTGCACTATATGATTGTAATTGCACTGACATCTCCAGTTATTTCTGTGGCTACATTAAATTGAGATATGTTTATCAGACTGAGATGCATTTGCTGGATTTCTTGCAAATCTTGTGCAGAACTTGGCGCACTCTGCTGAGTTCTGGTAATGTTTTGGAATCTGGCCCATTAGCTTTTGTAAATGTTGTATAAATTAGCTTACAATTCAAGCAATGCACTTACTGCCAGCAGCATTTTTTTACACATCTGTGAGCTTTCATACGAAGTTAAGCAGTTCTATGTTACTTAATTGTTGAGATATTTAGAGAAATGTCAACATTATTACAGTACAAATAAATTGTATACAAAATAATATCAACTATCTCTTTGGCTGCAGTGGACAGAGGTTAAAAATCAGTACAGTTGCATCTGATATCATGTAACCTTTAAGATGTAATCTAATATATGTATGTGGTATGTTTTTTGAATTATTGATGCAAATATGCACAAGCAATATTTGATGCCTAGCGGTGTCAGTAGGCTATAACTACAGAAAAGCCTTGAAGCATTATTAAGTTATAATGGTCCCTGGTGAGATATGACCACAAATCAGTCTCCTTCAAAGTTACTATCACACCTGACCCTCCGATAGCACAAACTAAACTAAAAAACTTCTCCAAAGCAGAATATAACCTCTTAAGAGATGGTATAAATAGCTTCACTGCACCTCTTCCCTCAGCTGGAGCTGGCAAGTATGCCAAGTTCTAAACAAATGCTTTATACAAACACCAGAACAACTGCATTGATGCAGCCATATCTGATAAGACCAAAACAAGCTCTTCAAGGAAGAGCAAACCTGTCTGGTGGATAACTGCCATTAACAGGCTTTACAATAAGAGGAAGAAATTGCTGTCTAAGAGTAAGAGGGAGCAAGCCCCAAACTGGAAACACTCTCTCCTCAGCTTAAACAAGCAAATAAGACTCCTTGTGAAGTTCTCCAAAGCAAACTATGAATCCAAATTAGCTTCCTCAACTAAGGACAACTATAAGGCATTTTTTAGTTACATCCATAACCTAAAAGGAAAGGCTCCGATTTGTGCTGAACTGGTAGTTAATGATACCACATATACCGAGCCTGTGCAAATTACTAACCTGTTAGCCAACAAGGTCTGTTGAAACTTCACTCACCTTTCCCCAAGACATTCCTACCACCTGTCTTCTACCCTGTATCTCTAAAGAGCAGGTTATGAATGTCGTCTCTAAGGTCAAAAACACAGCATCCATGGAACCTGATAACATCCTAGGCTGTGTCCTACATGGGCTCAAACAAGAATTAGCAACACTATTGAGTACTCTTTTCAATCATCGTCTAAGCACTGGCTTCATTCCAGATGAATGGAAAAAGGCTCAGTTATCCTCTTGCACAAAGGTGGTGCTTCCACTCACCCAGGGAACTATAGACCTATTAGCCTGCCTAGCCTTATCTGCAAAGCCATGGAGAGAATCATCATAGACTTTTATCAACAAAGACATTGGTAACCTCCAAACACTTAATCCTACTCAATTTGGATTTGTCAAAGGGAGATCATACCTGTTAAACCTGGTGGACTATCTTCAAGACAGTCACCAAGGCCCTTGATGGGGGAAATCTTTGCATACAGCATACCTAGACTTAGCCAAGGCTTTTGACACTATCCCCCACTCAGGCATAATTGAAAAAAACTCACCCAGCTGGGTATCAACCTGTTTTTTCATTAGGTGAGTCACTAACTGGCTCACTGATATAACCCATATAGTCAAAATAGGGGAATCCACATCCAGCAGCAAATCTGTAACCAGTGGTGTTCCACAGGGCTCAGTCCTGGGACCTTTACTGTTTGGAATCTATTTATCTGAAGTGCAAGCTAAGACTAATGGTCTGTGGCTGACAAAGTTTGGTGATGACTGCAAACTGGGAGTGGTCATAGAATCTCCAAACAATGTTAACATCCTACAAGTGGGTCTTACACAACCAAATGACTGGTGCCAAAGTCAGGCCTTAAACTCAATGCAAAAAAATGTCTTATCACCCCTTTCATTAAGAGTGATGTTCCTGCTAACTACCACATCAATAACACCCTAAGTATGCACTCAGTGGTGAGAGACATGGGCACACAGGTTGACTGCAACCGTAACTTTGATCCCCATGTCTGTGCATTGGTAAGAAAGGCAGTCTATATTGCTCATTTCATAAGTAAGGGCATTGCCTCCAGAAAAAAAGAAGTTATAACCTCCCTGTACTCTTCCCTCATCAGGCCAATAACTGAGTACAACACCCCTTTTGGTATGTACCTTTCCAAGCACCTGCAGCAATTGTAGAGACCACAAAGGTTCCTCACAAGGAAAATTCAAGTTCTTCAGCATCTGTCCTATGTGGATCATCTGAAATCACTGTCACTTTATTCTGTTTCATACAGACTGCTCAGAGGTGATCTCTGCCTTGCATATAAGGCTATCTTTGACCCTGCTTTATTGGAAATGCTGCGTATCTGTAAGTCAGGTGGCACACAGGTTACTCGCGCTAATGGCTTTAACCTGGTATGTGACATTAATAGAACCTGCTGGAGGGACAGATTTGTCTCTCAGAGATTGCCACACCTTTGGAACAGATTCCCACTTCATGTCAAGCAGAACACCTCACTGACCCTCTTCAGATGCAATCTGGATGACTGGATGGGTAACCGTAAGTTCAACCCAGGGGTTCCACCTATGTCCCTCTTGGACAGGGGTAACTGGTGCTGATCGTGGAAATAAGGATAAAATTGGCTAGGCTTGTATGATCCTATGATCCTATTATAAGCTAAAATATAAAAAAAAACTGCTACACTGTATGTAAATGTAGCTGTTTAAGTTCTCTTTTAAAATGTTTCTGATTCATTAAAATGACCAGACAAGCCATGTCACATGCAATAAGTACTGTGAACTATAATATGTAAGACTAGTTAGGTAAGGGTTCTAATCTCACTGCAGGCCACAGAATGTGTGTGTGTGTGTGTGTGTGTGTGTGTGTGTGTGTGTGTGTGTGTGTGTGTGTGTGTGTGTGTGCGTATGTATCCCCCTGCAAAACAACTGAGAATCCCACATTGACTATTATACTGCAATAGCTGGACAGGAGTATCAGGTGCTGGCTTGTCTAAACATGGTCTAAACATGGGCTATCCTCTTGGTTAGGCTTATAAGGGCCTCAGGGCCAATAGCCTAGCATCTTCCTATGATCCTATGAAAATGCATTTGCTGGGCATTATGAGAGATAGATTCATAACATCTATGCTATAGTGTTAAGTCAAAACACTAAGCAAATGACTCAGATCAAAACATTTCACAGTTTCAGTATTCACTTCCATGGTAATAATTTCCATTATTTCAAAAACGAGTCAATGTTACAAGTCCTTTGAAAAGTAGTGGTGTATGTATTTATGTTTTGATGAACTGGTTAGCCCCACTAGGCCTATTGTCTATTTTCAGGAGAGGCCCAATGTGGCATTCATACAGAAAGAGGGAAAATTTGGTCAGTGCATCAAGAAAATGTCCTTAGTTTCTTTCACTTAAGAAATCTTTGTTTAATAAAAATAACATGCCAGTAATGCCATAAAAATGCAGCTCTGATAGTGTTGAAAGGCACTTGGGTGGCGGAATATGTTCCATAAGTTTTATTTGTAGATACTATGGTCAAGTGTAAATGTACATGTAATGAAATGGCTAGCCACCCAGTGGTGTAAACCTTAGTTCGAGATGATTGTCGCTGCTGAAGTGACACCCCGACCCCATGTGCAAAATGGGAAAAGGGGATAAGGATGGACAGATGGATGGATGCACATGTAAATATATAGCTAAAACATCACTACTCTTTTTGATATGTGACATGGGATCTTTTTTACCCACTTGAGCTGCCACAGACAGATAGTACTATTACTCCTTTTGACAAGTACCATGATATCATTTGCATTCAATTGAGCTACCACCAAATCAGATAAACAGGGCCTCATCTGAAAGACAGCATACTCAGGAGTGCAGCACGTACTTTATAGTGCTCTGCTGTGTCACTAATGCAGAAATTAACCCTGTTGTGGGAATAGAACTCCATAGCCTTCTGATAGTCTAGCATCAAGAACAAGTATGATACCTGTTGAAACTTTGCTACTTTAGGCAAAATAGCTATAAAAATTTGCACTGTGGTGTTATAGCAACTGAGGTTAAGTGAGGTATGATTACTGCTAACTGAAAACAAAACAAACCGAAAGGCAATATCTGAGTCACTCTTTTAGAATGAAATACTGCAATAATACATTGCCCTCTGTGATTATTCAGTAACTAGAACCTTGATTTGCTAATTCTTTAAAATAAAGTTTACTGAATGTCTGCATCACAACACAAAATACAAATAGCACAATCTCACGTATCCAACAATTTCAGGGCACATATATATGAATTTTGGACCCCATGAAGGAGATAGCATCCAAGTGTATGATATAAATATAATGCAACTGTTTCATAGCAACACCATTGCATACCAAGTAATTTCACTGTCTGAGGTACAGATATCAGCCAACATGTCTAGATAAGTCCATTTTGCAAGGTTTATATGACAACAGCATGAACATGCAGTTCATAACAGCTGCAATATAGATGTAGGGCCGGATTCACAATGGCTTGCATGGAGTCTAAGAGTAGTGTAAGACTCCATTCAGCCATCATGTCTGACGAGCGATCCACAAACAGCCTGCAGGAGCGTGTAAGAGAGCTCCTAAAATGGCTCTTACATGGACAGGGCTTGGATATGCAAATTATCTCACTTGCAGCCGAAAGGCGATCCAGGAAGCACAAACTTGTCTGTGTAAGAGCCGTGTTATCTGCAGAAATATATTCAGTTGACTGAGTACTGTTCTGCAAATTGCACAAAGGAGCCTTGTCAGCTCCAAATAAAGGTTGCATATGTTCCAGAAAGCATGCCAATGGCCAAATATGTGGCCACTGGCAACGTACCACCATGCAAAATTAAAATAAAAATGCCGATGTTTAAAAGTACCGCAGCGCCACACAAACGGGCTGCACTAAAAAAAAACAAAAAAAAAAAAAACAGAAAAATATTTAAAACCCATAAATGTGGGTTTTATGCAAACCATCAATTTACAATGTAAGGGAATAGCAGGCTGAAACCAACATGGCCACTGAGTAGGGGTTGCTAAGGGGGGAAGCTCAGTGTAAGACATGTAACTAAGCATTAGTAGGCAATCCTATGTAAATGCATGTTAGGATAGTGAATCGCACTTTTACATAGCATATGAGCACATTCCCTGGAGTGTAGGAGTAGGATAAGGGGGAGTAACAGAGTAGGAGATAGGTGACATCACGGGGGGGGTATGTATGAAATAAATGAAGCTCATTGGAGCAGAGTGGGATGTGAAACTGTCAGTTAGACATCATGGAAAGAGGTGTGGCAACAGGTAGACATGGGAAAGCCAAGAAATGGAAGGTGTACACTGTGGATAATGCCAAAGTTTCTTGATGAGCTTGCATGCGTGCATGTCCGCACTGGGAAGCTCGAGTAAGATGGAATGCGCGCGTGTAAGCGTGAGTGTGCGCGTTTACGCCAGAGTAAGCATGTAGAAGCCTGTTTAAAGACTTGTAAGCACATTTGCACTAGTGTGCGCGCGGTTTAACCCGAATAAGCAAGTTGTAGTCCATCTCAGCATGTGTGCGCGCGTGTTAGCTGCTGTGCGCGTGTTTGCCCTTGTATGCGTGTCACTCCCCCCTGAGGAAACAGACAGGAAAAAGGAAGCACAACAAATTGTAGGAAGCTACCAGGGAATACTATCAGAGCTAGCAGGTGAAAACAATCAGAATCAGGCAATTACACAGGCAGAAGAGTAGCCCAGCCCAGCACTGAAAACTCTGCAAACAACAGTGCAGTATGTGTCGCTCAAGAGACACTGCAACACTGGAGTAAGCTACTAGAAGTGAAAACTGAAAAAGCTTCACTCAGACAAAAAATGCTAGGGGCTGCCATAGCTGTTATAAGGTGACATATGCAACATGCTGAGGGTGGTGACAATGCAAATGCTGCTGGACAACCCACAGTGAGGAGATGGAGAAGAGTGTACAGGCCCAGGGTCACCTACCAGGGGTTACATGAGCTGGAGATAGTGGAGTGCTATAGAGTGGACAGAGACCTCCTGCAGCAAATTGTTGAGCTGTGCAGGCCACGCCTCACACACAGAACCAACAGAGGGGAACCCATCCCAGTGGAAACCAAGGTATGTGTTGGCCTAAGAATACTAGCAACAGGTACCTTCCAGAGACCAACTGGTGATATGATGGGGATATCACAGGCATCAGCATCCAGGGTAATGCACCAGTTCCTGGATGCCATGTCAGCACATGTCGGTGATCATGTATATTTCTCCAATTCCCATGAGGTATTGGCCAGCAATATGCATCCCTTCCAGCAAATAGCGGAATACCCTGAGGTAGTGGGTGCAATAGACTGCACGCATATACGCATCAAAGAACCAGCCGGTGAGCAGGGTACGGCCTACATTAACCGCAAGGGCTTCCCCTCCATCAACTGCCAGGTTGTGTGTGATGCCCAGGGCATACTAATGAATGTGTGTGCTGGCTGCCCTGGAAGCTACCATGATTCCCATATCTGGCATCTGACGCAGCTGTACCAGACATTTGCCAATGGGGACATCCCACATGGTCACCTATTGGGGGATGTTGGCTATGCACTGGAGCCATGGCTGATGACACCCATCAGAAACGCACACACACCTGAACAGGAACGCCATAATGAGGCACACTCACAAACACGTAATATAATAGAGCGTGTGTTTGGGCTGCTCAAGTCATGGTTCCGGTGCCTGGACACATCTGGTGGAGCCTTGCAGTACTCACCAACTACATGTACCCAAATTGTCATGGTATGTGCTATGCTACATAATATGATTCTGCGAAAACAGCTGCAGCAGGACCAGCATAGGCCCGGCCCAAACAGCCCCCCACCATTGCCAAGGCCATCACAGGCAGAGTGTGACTCAGAGGAGGAACAACCTGAGCCTGCTTCAGTAGGCAGAAGGAGGCGTGCCCAGTATGCCTTGGCCTTGGCAAAGAGGCAACGAATAGCACATACACTGTCTCAGTAGGAACCCTGGAAATGATACCTCTCTCTGCTCACACATATAGTAAAAGGGATGCCTAAGTTGACACAACCTGCTTTCAAACATGTACAGGGAGTGTAGTATGTGCATCCAACATAGGCAGCCCTGCAGCACCACCTGAGGCATGATTGCCATGTGTTAAGCAATGTAACACCATGTAGTATATGCAGACTGGATGAGCCATGAGTAACATCCTACCCTCAGCAAGCATGATACCACAATATGAAGACAAGATGATCAATTACAACAATTGGCTTAAGTATTGTTGTTAGTCAAAGGGGATCCAATGCTTGTCAGCCTGGGATGACATGCTGAGCAAGACACGATGCTCCGCTAGGGATGGCTTGCACCTATCACCCCTGGCCTTTTGGATACTGGCAAAGGCTGTTGTCACCCCCATAGTGCCTTGAATAGGTAAGGCTCAAAACACAAACCCACCTCCATAGGTATCACAAGGGATACAAAACTAGAAGTAATGCTACCCAATGCCAGAAGTCTAAACTGCAAGATGCATGCAGTCCAAACTCTCCTCAGCATGGAGAATGCTGATATCTCTACAGTAACAGAAACCTGGTTCAAGGCTCCCAAAAGCACCCTGGCACTTCCAGGTTACACCTCATATCATGCTTTACAGCCCCAAAACATGGAACAAACCACAAAAGGAGGGTGAGTATCAATAATTGTCAAGGATACCCATACCCCCAGATTGCTGCCACAGCATGAATCAGCACAGACTATCCATGTGCAAGTAACAGTGGCTAAAACTGCCTCCCAGTTCATAGCCTGCTACAGACCACCCTCCTAAATCCAGGAACCCCACTTGGCCTACTTGAGAACACATGAAAATATGAAGGTCTCACCAAACAACATTATATTGGGCGACTGCAACTACCCAAACATAGACTGGGAGCATTATTCTAGCACCAACACCCTAGGCCAAAGGTTCCTAGACTTCATAAACCAAAATGCTATGGAACAACTTGTCACCACTCCTACAAGAGGGGTAAACATACTGGACCTGATAATCACCAACATGGGGACTCTACGGACAAGACAAGAAGTGTATCCCTCACTGGTAAGATCAGACCACACAGTAATCTCACTG
This sequence comes from Protopterus annectens, assembly GCF_019279795.1. Lineage (NCBI taxonomy): Eukaryota > Metazoa > Chordata > Ceratodontiformes > Protopteridae > Protopterus > Protopterus annectens. Next base: position 953,772,223 of record NC_056744.1, read on the forward strand.
GATATTCACATCCTGATCCCAGTCCCTGGCCAGAAAACTACAGTGAAAAACATGTGTAAAGCAAATTATGCACTCCTCCAAACTGAGGTGGAATCCATTAAAGCCCTTGTGCCTGTGGAAAATATGGCCCAGACATCAGAGCCCTTTATGAATGCATTATATGAACACCTTCAGGAATGCATGGACTATGCAATCCCAAATAAAACCAAGACCCAATCCTCCAAGGGCAGGCATCATGTGGATCCCTCTCATATTCAAACATATTCCACAGATACACAAGTTGTTCATAGAAACAGGGAAAGCTATGGCAATAAAGACCTGCAAACAGTTTATCAGCAACAAATATTGTGCATCCCAAACATAAACATATGGGTGCAGAGGTCGATACTAGGCTGTTTGCCCTAGGGAATACAAAAGCCTAGCTAGATTGTATTTGGCGTCTGCCTCCCAAGTACAATAGCCTACTGTGCCTCTGTAAAGTAGGTCACAGAAGGCACCGTTTAAGGCTAGTTTGCTGTGCCTCCATCAAGCAGGGACACAGTGGAGATCCCAGGGGTTGAATTTGCAATGTCACATCCATGTGGTTGGAGTTTGCTGGAAGAGGATTGGCGAGTGTCTATGTCTAACATTAATTGGGATTCAATTCCAGACTGAGGGGAGCCTTATCTGTAGTGTCTGGGCAATTTCACTGTCAAAACTTGCAAGTGATGATTTTGAGGGATTGAAGTGTCTTGCCAATACTGTTCAGAGATGTCCTCCCTCTGTGGGATATTGCTCTGTTATGTATTAGCTCACTCCTTCTGTTGTACAGCTTATATATGGCTGGTATCAACCAGACAGGTCTCCTGTTGTGGAGGAGTCTTGGTTTTATCTGGGATAGCATGATCAATGAAAACCTGCAGGTGCTCATAGAATGCATTAGTAAAGGATTCTGCAGATTGGGCTGTATAATCCTCCAGCACAGGGCCTTGGAAGTATTCCACCCCAGTCTTCACAAGTGCAAAGTCTGCTTTTGAGAAATACTTTGTTAGCAGTGATTTCCTTCCTGGGGGTGGGGATCGGATATGGACGTCCAGGGAAAGTTGGTTATGGTCATATCTTAACAATGGTGATCTACCTCTGGTGTGGAACATAGAGTCCCCATATTGGTGATGATCAGGTCCAATATGTATTCCCCCTTGTGGCTGTGGTGACTGGTTCTGCCATAGCACATGGATTCACAAATTGTAGTGGCTGTAGGGTGATGTTGTTGAGGCCTGAGTAGTTCCCCTAGTCAATATTCCTGTACCTGAAGTTAACCACTGTAATGGTGTATGTGAACACTTTCATATCTCACACTGTTCCCAGGGAAGCCAAGTGTGTTTCCTGGATATGGGAGAGGGTGGTCTGAACTACACAACAAACCAAAAGACAGTTTTGCACAATGGTAGTTGTATATGTATGGCCTGTCATGCTTAGTGCAGTGGTAACAACCCAGAGGTGTGAGTATCTGTGATGTATATAGGTTCATAGGTTCATACTAGGCTATCTGCCCTAGGGCATTTATAAGCCTAGCCAGAGTGTGTGTGGCTTTTGCCACCCCTTGGAATGAGAATACTGTGCCCATTTAGGGTTTAGTTTACTGTGCCTCTGTCTAGTAGTGACACAGAGATGACCCCTGGGGTAAACCTACAAACTTCCATCCACTGGTCAAGATTTCTCTTGAAGAGAGTCAGTGAGGGGCTCTGCCTAATATGGACTGGGATTCTGTTCCAGAGTGTAGGGAGCCTCTGGGTTATGAATCTGTCCCTCCAGCATGTCCTATTTATTTCTGTGTTGAGGTTCAAATCTATCGCTCTCATGGCTCTGTTGGATTTGGATTTTCTGAGGTGGAGCATGTCCATTAATACCTGATTGGACATGGCCTTGTACGTCAGGCATAGATCGCCTCTGAGTAGGTGGTATGCGACTGAATAGAGCTGGAGTTTCTTCAGCCGGGCAGCATATGGCATATGTTTGAGACCCTTGATCCTCTTGGTGAGGTACTTATGGGGTCTTTCTAACTGCTGCATGTGTTGGGTAAGGTACATCCCAAATGGGGCATTGTACTCAATTATGGGCCTGATAAGGGAAGGGTATAGGGGCACTGTGACCTCTCTTGATCTAGATGTGAATCCTTTCATGATAAGGTGGGTAATATAGAAGGTCTTGGCAATGTGAGTGTCAAATGAGAGGTTACTGTCAACTTGGGTCCCTAGGTCCCTGGTTACTTTTTCCGTACTTAATGGATTACCACCTATGTGGTAATTTGTGGGTACTTTGTTTTTCCCAAAGGGTATGACTATACAGTTTTTGGCATTCAGTTTAAGGCCATGGCTCTGGCACCAGTTATCTGTTTCTATGAGGCCTTTCTGAAGGATGCTTGTGTCCGCTGGAGTATCAATTATGGCGCCCAGTTTGCAGTCATCTGCGAACTTTGTCAGCCACAATCCTCCTGTTTGCTTGCACCTTGGTAAAATAAATGCCGAACAAGGGGGGTCCCAGGACCGAGCCCTTTGGGACACCGCTTGCGACTGGCTTAGAGTCTGACATGGCTCCAGCAATTCTGACCTTGTGGGTTCTGTCCTTGAGCCAGTTTGCAACCCATCTTATGGCATATGGGTTTACATTTAAGCTGGTGAGGTGTCTATGATGCCCGAGTGGGGTATTGTGTCGAAGGCTTTTGCAAGATCAAGGTAGGCTGTGTGAACTGTCTTACCCTCATCGATGGCCTTAGTGACTGTTTCAAAAAAGTCGACCAGGTTCAAAAGGTAGGATCTGCCCTTGACAAAGCCGAATTGGGTAGGCTCCAGTGTCTGTAGGTCCCCAATGTCTTTGTTTATGAGTTACATAATGATCCTCTCCATAGCTTTGCAGACCAGGCTCGTCAAGCTTATGGGGCGGTAATTTCCAGGGTCCGTAGAAGCACCTCCTTTGTGGAGTGGGACCACTGTTGCTGTACGCCATTCTTTGGATACATATCCTGTATTAAAGCTAAGATTAAGCAGCAGCCTTATGTGTGGGTTTAGTTCCTGTTGGAGTTGATGTAGCATGCAACCTGGGACACTGTCTGGTCCCACTGATGCTGTGTTTTTAGCTTTGGAGAGGGAGGCTCTCACCTGGGCATCTGAGATGTCAGGGAGGCTACACTCTTCTGGGATATATATTTCTCCTTTTGGGGGGGGGGATTTGCACTGAACCTGTCTGCCAGTATGTTGGCGATGTCAGTGTGTTCAGTGTATTTTTTGTCATTTTGGACTAACTGAGCACATCTGGGAGTTTCCACCCAAGTGTCTAACATAACTAAAGAAGGCCTTGTGATTGTCTTTAGTGTCTTTTGCGATCTTTCTCTCAAAGCTGGCCTTGGATGATTTTATGAGTGATCGTAGTTTTTTGCTAGTACTGATCAGAGATGCCTTCCCTTTTGGGGATTTTGCTCTGTCATGTAGTAGCTTCCTCCTCCTGTTGTAAAGCTTGTTAATGGTTGGGGTCCACCAGACAGGATGCCTGCTTTTGGGGGAATGGGTCTTGGTTTTATTTGGGATTGCATGATCCATGCATTCATGAAGGTGTCCATAGAAAGCGTATATAAAGGATTCAGCGGTGTGGGCTGTGGTTTCCACTGGCCCAGGGGCCTTGAAGGATACCACTTCAGTCTTAAGAAGTGTGAAGTCGGCTTTTGAGAAATTCTTCACTGTGGTCTTTTGTGCTGGGGGTGGGGGTGGGATGTGGATACCCAGTGGAATTAATTTATGGTCTGATCTCACCAATGAGGGGTATACTTCCGGTGTGGAGCATTGTGTGCCCATGTTCGTGATGACCAGGATTAGTATATTATCTCCTCTTGTGGGAGTGGTGACTAGTTATTCCATCGCATTTGAGTTTATGAATTCTAGGAACCTTTGGGCTAGGGTGTTGGGGCTTGAGTAATGCTCCCAGTCTAAGTTTGGGTAGTTGAAGTCTCCCAATATGATGGTATTTGGAGAGACAGTCATACTCTCCAGTGTCTTCAGGAAGGCTGAGTGGGGTTCCTGAGTTTGAGAGGGTGGGCTGTAGCATGCTACAAACTGTAGGGCAGTTTTGCCTACGGTTAGTTGCACATGGATGGTCTCCAATGCTTCGTGCGTTGCCACTAACCTGGAGGTGTGGGTATGTTTGATGAATATGGATACTCCCACTCCTTTTGTGGTTCAGTCCAAGTTTTGTGGCCGAAAAGCATGATATGAGGTATAACCTAGTAGTGCTGGGGTGTTCTAAGGAGCCTTGAACCAGGTTTCAGTCGCTGCACAGACATCGATGTTCTCCATACTGAGGAGGGCTTCGAGAGCATGCATTTTGAGGTTTACACTTCTGGCGTTGAGCAGCATTACCCTTAGTTTTCTTCCACTTGTGTTTTCTAGGGAGGTGGGTTTGTCTTTTGAGCCTTGCCTAAAAAAGGCACTATGGGGGTGGCAAGAGCCTTGGCCAATATCTGGAAGCCCAGGGGGTGACAGGTGCAAGCCGTCCCTTGCGAAGCAGCGTGGCTTGTCAAGCATGTCATCCCAAGCAGACAGACATTGGATCCTCTTAGAATGACACCAGTAATTCAGCCAATTGTTAAAGCTGATCATTTTGTCTTTGTACTGTGGCATCATTCTTGGTGAGGGTAAGATGCTGCTCAGGGTCAGGGTCATACTGGCCTGGGCTACATAATCAGAGAGCTCCTCTATGTCTCTTTTCATGTAGTCCAGGGAGGTATGTGTCAGGTCATTCACACCAGCATGGACAATGACTGAGTCATATTTGTACTTGCTTTGGAGTGACCTGAGTGCTTGTGTTATGTGGCGGATTCTAGCGCCCGACAGGCAGCTTACTGTAACCTTTTCCTTGTTCAGTCTGGTGAGCGGGACGTCAGTGTGTCTGACTATGGAGTCACCTATTACAAGTGTATCAGGCATGTTGTTTGGCCTTAAGGGCTGTGACTGTTTGGCACACTGACTTTGTGAACTATGTGTTGCATATGCTATGTTTTGAGGTAGTGGTTGCTTGGATATCTGCTTTGGAGGCCGCTGTTGTTTTGGTAGATTTTTAATTAGAGCCTCTGAGTATGTTGTTGTGTGTTTATGTGTTTGGTTTGCAGTTATAATAGGGCTATGTGAAACTGGGTTTGTGGTATGTGTGGTTACCTTCTCCTCCTGACTGGTTTTGCCAGTACTAAGTCAAGAGAGATCAGCCTCCAGTTTGGCTATATAGTTGCATCTCTCACATATATTTGTATTTGTTGGGAGGAGGAGAGGGTTGTCTGTGTACATGAGGCAGTTGTAACATTGCCTCAAGATTCCCAGATTCACCAGCTGAACTGGAGAGAATGCCAGTAATTGGCCCTTCAACATGCTAGAATAGTGTAAGGGATTGCTGTGTAACTGAGTCAGAAAGGACCTATAGGGAAATGGGTACTCAAGGGGATTGTAGGTGGATGTAGTGCTTTCTTTTTGTTTAAGAGTGCTTTACCTGTGTAAAAATGCTTTAGGAGCAAGTGTTGGGCTTTTCAGATAGAGAATAGACTGTTTAGATTGAAAGTAGAGCAGTTCTAAGGGAAAAACTGAAGAGCATATGGATATGGATACACTCCCTGTTTGTGTTGTGTGTTACAAGTCCTGTGTTCACGAAGCATGGTATAAAACATAACCAGGCAGTGCTGATGTGCATATGTGACCCTGAACTAGGTGTCTGTTAATGCATATATATTGTTATCCCCCATACTGAGGGATAGTAATAGCTGTACATACCTCTTTGTAAAAACTGATGTCAGCACCCTATAAATACTGCAGGAGAAGAAAAGCCACCCAATAATGCGAATAGCGTGCTGCGCTAATGCATCTCTCTCAAGTGTCATAACCTAGGTAGGGGTTTGAATCCTGCAAATGTTCAGTGTGTGTGTTGGGGGGGACAGGGGGTGTGCATGTGTGTAATTCTCTTTGAAAGAAATGTCCCTTTTGACAACTGGAATAACACACTACATGATGTACATTCTCTTTGTAAAGACTGATGATGTCAGCACCCTATAAGTACAGCAGGAGAAGGGAAACCACCCAGTAATGTGAATAGCGTGCTGTGCTAATGTGTCTTTCTCAAGTGTCATAACATAGTTAGGTAGGGGTTTGAATCCTACAAAAGCCATGTGTGTGTTTGTCACACAGTTGATCAACGTGTGGTGGGTTTTGCTTTTATTATTGTATGACATATAATTATAATAGTAATAACCTAGGTAGGGGTTTGAATCCTGCAGTTACGAAAAGCTAGTTACGAAAATAAAATTGCCAAAGATTCCAAAGACAACCACAAAGCATTCTATAACTATGTCAAGAATCTAAATGGCAATGCTCAGATCTGCTCTGAGCTAAAACAGAATGGTATTAAATATACTGATCCAAGATATTGCCAATATCCTGGCAGATCGATTCAGTGCCAACTTCACCCCCCTCTTACCCCCTAAATGGCCCATCTCAATACCTGAAGATTGCCAAATTCCAGTAATAACGGCCACACAGGTACAAAACACACTCTCTAAAGCCAAGAATACAGCATCCATGGGACCAGATGACATCCCGGGCTGTGTGCTACATGAACTACAATATGAACTGGCACCTCACCTAAGTGTCATGTTTAATCATAGCCTCACCTCAGGTTTTGTGCCCACTGAGTGGCGCAGAGCTACAGTTATCCCAATCCAGAAGGGTGGATCCACCTTGGATCCTGGAAACTACTGTCCCATCAGTCTGACAAGCCTTATCTGCAAGGCCATGGAGCGTATTATCATGGAACTTATAAACAAAGACATTGGCAACCTTCAAACACTGGACCCCACCCAGTTTGGGTTTGTGAAGGGCCGATCTTGTCTCCTGAACCTGATTGACTTCTTTGAATCAGTCTCCAGAGCCATGGACAAGGGTAAGGTGGTCCACACAGCCTATCTAGACCTTGCCAAGGCCTTTGACACCATCCCCTACTCTGGAATCATAGATAAACTTACTAAGTTGGGCATTAATCCCTATGTCACCCAATGGGTTGCTAAATGGCTTACTGATAGAACCCACACTGTAAAAGTAGCCGACTCCAAATCCAGCTCCAGACAAGTGACAAGTGGAGTACCTCAGGGTTCAGTCCTGGGGCCGCTCTTGTTTGGCATCTACTTCTCTGAAGTACAGGTCAACACTAAGGGACTCTGGCTAACAAAGTTTGCAGATGACTGCAAAATGGGAGCCATTATTGAATCCCCAAATGATGTGGATACTCTACAAAAGGGCCTTACAGAAACAGATGCTTAGTGCTAGAGCCATGGGCTCAAGCTCAATGCCAAGAAATGTATTGTTATCCCCTTTGGGAAAAAACATGTATCCATGAATTACCATATAGGTGGCAGTACACTAAACACAGAAAGTGTGATAAGAGACTTAGGGACACAGGTGGACAGTGGTCTCACCTTCGATAACCACATCGGCACAACAGTCAGGAAATCCTTCTATGTGGCACACCTCATCACGAAGGGCTTTTCATCCAGAAAGAAGGAGGTCATTGTCCCACTGTACTCATCCCTCATTAGACCCATTATAGAATACAACGCCCCATTTGGTATGTACCTCTCAAGACATCTGCAACAACTGGAAAGGCCTCAGAAATACCTCACTAAAAGAATCACAGGCCTAAAGCAGATGCCCTACACTGACCGCCTTAAAAACTCCAGCTATACTCTGTCACATATCGTCTACTCAGAGGCGATCTCTGCTTAACATACAAGGCCATGTCAAACCCAGAGCTGTTGGACATGCTACACTTAAAGAAATCCCAATCCCTCAGAGCTACATGCTCCAGGGATCCAAACCTTGTCATCACAATAAACAAAACATGCTGGAGGGATAGGTTCCTGACCCAGAGACTCCCCAGACTCTGGAATAGATTGCCCATACATGTCAAGCAGAGTGCCTCTTTGGACCTCTTCAAGAAGAACCTTGACAATTGGATGGGAGAAAGGAAATTCACCCCAGGGATCACGTCAGTCGCCCTGCTAGACAGGGGTCCAGGAATGTAAATAATGTGGGAAGAAATAGCCAGGGAATTGTTATGGCTAGGCTTGTATAGGCCCTAGGGCTAATAGCCTAGTACCAACCTATGAACCTATGAACCTATAATCGCAATGCACACATCAGGTATGTGTGTGCCACATATAGATATGTACCTGTGACCTTCAATAGTTCCTATGTGTGAAGCCCGCCTCATATGAATACAGTTGTTACCTGTGCCAGCATGTCCTGCAGATTCTGGGATGGTACGCCATACATGTATGTTGTTGACAATGCAGGCTACTGCAGTGATCTGTGTCTGAGGCCAACTGGGTGACACACACTCATGAAAGCTGTGATATATTAATGTGAGTGAGGGTTCATGTCTGCAGTATATGTCACACATGTTATAACACAGCAAAGTCTGTGAGTAATGGACATCCAGTGTAGGTGTATGGCAACTGTTGCTGATATGCATAAAGACACCTTCTTGCTTAGGCGATACACCAAGGGACTGCACAATACCTTTGGAAATGTGAATATCACAGGATAGACAAGAAAACACTTGTCCATATGTACACACCATTACCCGTTCTACACGATGGGTGCTGCCACCTACATGGTACTACTGGAATACTATGTTAAGTACATGATGATGACAAAGTTACAGTTGCATTACAGTAATAGAGCATGGCTTGGACAACAGGTATCTATCTGTATGATACCCTTCTGGTGGTCATGTGTGTCATGTGCAGACTGCATTGTAGGCCACTGTATACATTTGCAGTCGTGGATGAACATATCGCTAGTGTGTTGGCATGTACGTGAGACTGCTATATGCCAAACAGTATTCTTCCCAGGGATGTGTGGGGCTCAGTAAGAATGGCTACTGGTATAGTGTAGTACTGCAGGGATATCACTGACACTGGGTTTCCTACATCCATGTATCAGTTGAGGATACATCATGTAATAGGTTCATAGGTTCATACTAGGCTATCTGCCCTAGGGCAGTTATAAGCCTAGCCAGACTGTGTTTGTCTTTCGCCACCCATTTTAAATGTATTTTCATATGGCCTTTTTCCAGGTTAGTATACTCAGCCTCTGTGTAACAGTAACACAGAAGTGAAACCCGGAGTAAACCTACAATCTCCCATCCACTCAGCAACAGTCCTCTTGCAGAGAGTCATTAAGGGACTCTTCCTAACCTGGACTGTGGTTTTATTCCAGAGTGAAGGGAGCCTCTGGGTTATGAATCTGTCCCTCCAGCATGTCCTATTTATGTAAGTGCTGAGGTGCAAGTGTCACAAGCACATAGCTCCATGGAAATTGGATTTTCTGAGGTGCAGCATGTCCATTAATCCCAGGTTGGACATGGTTCTATATGTCAGGCATCTGTTGGAGCCCTTTGATCCCCTTGGTGAGGTACTTTTGTGGACTTTCCAGTTGTTGCAGGTCAGGTCTCTGGTAAGGTACACCACTAAAGGGGCATTGTACTCAATTATGGGCCTGATGAGGGATGACTGAAGAGGCACGATGACCTCCCGTGATCAAACTGTGAATCCCTTCATGATTAGGTGGCCTATATAAACTGTCTGTGTAACCACTACAACCATGTGGTTGTCAAAGGAGAGTTTGCTATCAACTTGGGTCAACAGGTTCCTAATCATGTGTACAGTACTTAATGGCTTACCACCTATGTGTTAATTTGTGGGCACTTTGTTCTTGCCAAAGGGGATGACTATACAAGTTTTGGCATTTAGCTTGAGGCCATGGCTCTGGCACCAGTTGTCTGTTTCTATGAGGCCCTTTTGTAGGATGCTTCTGTTGGCTGGTGAGTTGATTATGGAGCCCAGTTTGCAGTCATCTGCGAACCTGCTCAGCCACAGTCCATCTGTGTTGGCCTGTACCTCTGAGAAATATATACCAAACAAGAGAGGTCCCTTGACTGAACTCTGTGGAACGCCACTTGTAACCAGTTTGGAGTGTGACATGGCTCCAGCAATTCTGACCATGTGCGTTCTGTCCATGAGCCAGTTTGCAATCCATCTAGTGACATAGGGGTTTATAGTTATGCTGGTGAGCGTCTCTATGATGCCTGAGTGGGGTATTGTATCAAAGGCTTTTGCGAGGTCCAGGTAGGCTGTGTTGAACACCTTCCCCTCGTCACTGGCCTTGGTGACTGTTTCAAAGACATCGGCCAGGTTTAAGGGGCAGGATGTGCCCTCAACAAAGCCGAACTGGGTAGGGTACAGTGTCTGTAGGTCCCCAATAGCTTTATTTATGAGGTCTATGATGATCCTTTCCATAGCTTTGCAGACCAAGCTTGTCAGGCGTATGGGGTGATAGTTTCCAGGATAAGTTGAGGCACCACCTTTGTGGAGAGGGATCACTGTTGCTGTACTCAACTCCTTGGTTACATATCCTGTAGTAAGGCTGGGATTGAACAGTAGTTTTATGTTTGTATTTAGTTCTTCTTGGAGTTCATGTAGGATGCAGCCTGGGACACTGTCTGCTCCCATTGATGCTGTGTTTTTGCTTTGTAGAGGGCGACTGAGCATCTCAGATGTCAGGGGGGCATCAATCTGCTGGGATATATATTTGCCCTTGTGGTGGGGAGGGGGGTGATATGTTTGTGCTGAACCTGTCAGCAATGATGTTGGCAATGTATGTGGCTTAGGTGTATTCTTTGTCATTTAGGACAACTTCTGAGCATATCTGGGAATTCCCACACAGATTCCTAACATAAGTAAAGAAGGCCTTGTGATTATCCTTAGTGTCTTGTGCAATATTTCTCTTGAAGCTGGCCTTAGATGATTTTATGAGTGCCTGTAATGTTTTCAAAATACTGATCAGAGATGCCTTCCCTTTGTGGGATATTGCTCAATCATGTAGTAGCTTCCTCCTTCTATTGTTTTCTATTATGTGGCTGGGGTCCACCAGAAAGGATGCCTGTCTTTGGAGGATTGGGTCATGGTTATATTTAGAATTGCATGATCTGTGCATTCCTGAAGGTGTTCATAGAATGCGTTTATAAAGGATTCAGCAGTGTGGGCCGTATTTTCCACAGGCCCGGGGGCTTTGAAGGATTCCACCTCTGTCTCGGTTTTGAGGTGTGTGAAATTTGCTTTAGACAACTTTTTCACTGTGGTTTTCTGGGCATGGGCTGGGGTTGGTATGTGAATATACAGTGAGATTACTCTATGGTCTGATCTTACCAGTGAGGGATACACTTCTAGTCTGGAGCATAGAGTCCCCATGTTGGTGATGATCATGTGAAGTATGTTTTCCCCTCATGTGGGAGTGGTAACAAGTTGTTCCATAGCATTTGAGTTTATGAATTCTAGGAACCTTTGGCCTAGGGTATTGTAGCTACAGTAATGCTCCAAGTCTATGTGTGGGTAGATGAAGTTGCCCAATATAATATTGTTTATAGACACCTTCATATTAACATGTGTTCTTCTGTAGGCTAAGTGGGTTTCCTGGGTTTAGGAGGGTGGTCTGTAGCAGGCTATGAACTGGAAGGCAGTTTTACCCACTGTCAGTTGCACGTGGATAGTCTGTGATGCTTCATGCTGTGGCACCAACCTGGGGATGTGGGTATCCTTGGCATCTATTGATACTCACCCTCCTTTCATAGTTAGTTCCATGTTTTGGGGCTGTAAAGCATGGTATGAGGTGTAACCTGGTAGTGCTAGGGTGCTCTTGGGAGCCTTGAACCAGGTTTCTGTTACTGCACAGATATCAACATTCTCCATGCTGAGTAGAGTTTAGACTGCATGCATCTTGTGGTTTAGATGTCTGGCATTGAGTATCATTACTTCCAGCTTCTTATCCCCTGTGATACCTATGTAGGTGGATTTGTGTTTTCAGCCTTACCACCGGAATGCAAACATGTGCAGACATTACACCTTTGGAATTAACACTGGTGTATAAAAAACTACAATGACAATCATACTGTTAATGCATCAGGCATGCTGGGATATACCCACATTGATATCATTACACTGTACTGTAACCAACATGATAATATTACTACAGTGCTATGTAGTCACCCTGTGCATCAGCACCATGCTATCCTGTTCCTGCATCAATGTTACAGATTGCAGGAGGTGGCACAGTTTCATCATATGCACAGGGTGTGTACTTGGTATGCCAGAGTCTGCCATTGACACATCCAATCAACATGTATGTGTGTGTGTGTGTGTGTGTGTGTGTGTGTGTGTGTGTGTGTTAGTGAGGGACAACAGTACAAAATGGGGCAATGTTGATGCGGTGTGTGTGTGTGTGTGTGTGTGTGTGTGTATGTGTTAGCCCTAAGTGTTAGCATTATGCATGTGTGTATGCATGCACACAGTTCCACCACATGGCTGCCATATACGGGTGTTTGTGGACAGCCACAGACTGTACCTGCCAGGTCATACAGATCACTGTCTCTGGCCATGGACACGGTACCTGTGCCTGGCAGGGGTGCTATGGACAGTATCAGGTACTAAGCCAGACTGGGTACTGTCATCAGAAGCAGTTGGTTGATGACTGAACACATGTCCCTGCAGGGACTGTCCAGAGCCACGTGTACGTGGTCTTCTAGGACGGTCTGATGACAGCACAGACCCAGCATTGCTGGGGCTGGTACTGGCACTATGGGAGCGGCTGCAGGTATGTTGTCGTCCGCGACGACTGCCAGCTGATGATGTTGCTGGCATATGTCCACGTCGATGCCTCAACTTTCCTGCATTGCCCAGGTTCATGGACATGTAGTTGTGGAACAGATCTAATGTGTCCCCCCAACGTCTGTCAATGACCTCGCCGACAGTACGGTTGGCAGCCGCAACGTCACGTATAGTGTCATTCATAGCAGTGCGATGTGCTCTAAGCTCCCTCAGACCCTGTCTGGTGTACCGTTCCATATGTGCCTGTGCCTGCATTACAGCCCAGAACATAGATGAGGTTGAAAGACCTCTGTGGGCACGTCTGACAGGGGCAGTACGACCACGGATGCTCCCATGAGAACCCCTGGACATCTGCCTGTGTGGTACCATGTCAGGACTCTGGCCATGGCTGCTGTGAGGGGATGAATGTGCCAGTTATACCACATTACCATGGTCAATGCTCACTGTATGCTGTCTCTCAGCTAAGGAAATTGGTGAAAATGGATGTATCGGCAGTATGACTGTGCACATTGATGGAGTTGACTGCTGTGTATTGTCGATTGGCTGACCAACAACAGACCCTGTCACACCTCCCTGTGCCATTACACATGTATCATCATTATCACTATCCTCAGCGGTGGCTTCAGGTTCCCTGCTGGACGCCAACAGAGCAACACCAGAACTTGTGTGAGGAAGACAGGAAACACAGTTTACAATGTGTACACAGTGTTACCACAGATGCACATGGGCACATGCACACATGCACACATGGGCACATGCACACATGGGCACATGGGCACATGCACACATGGGCACATGCACACATGCACACATGGGCACATGCACACATACACACATGCACACATGCATACATGCACACGGGCAAATGCACACATGCACACAGGCACATGCACACATGCACACGGGCACATGCACATGGGCACACATGCACACTCCTACAGCAGATACAAACACACACACATCTGCAATCCAACACATACACAATACTGTTTGAGGGTATTATAAGTATTAATATTATTATTAGTATTAATAGTATTGTTATTACACACTCACCAGCATGGACTGGCTGCCTTGCTGTTACTCCAGAGGGACCTGCACAAATAAGAGAGTTATTGTCAGTGGCCACAACTTTGCCATTGATACTGTGAGTATGATGCAGTACAGTAGTACAACAGTTGGCTTTAACAGGTGTACTGATGATATTCAGAATATCAATCTTGCACAAGAATAGGCAAGATAACAGCTACACACACAGTACACATCTCACACATGCATAAACTACTTGTGCAGAGAACAGTCAACTACAGATATGGCATGTTACCTGCACACTCCATGTCCACATGCTGGGTGGCTCCAGCCTCCATCATGACACATGTCTGTGGATGTTGTTGTTGTTGGCCTGGAGCCACAACACTTAGGAGGAGCTCCTCCACTCTGGTGAGGGGGGGGTGGATAGGTACCCCACCACCTGTGGCAAGCTGTTGTCTGTGGATATCAGACGCACGCTGATGGACATTTCTAATTAAATCACTGCAGTAATGGCGTACCTGCTCATATGTCCGGTTATGCATGCCTATGTCATTTACCCGACGGACAAGGTCTTGCCACAGTGCAGCCCTCTCCTGCTGGTTCTGGCTGGTCCTGAAAAACAGTGTGGAAAAATCCTGCACCAGGCTCCGGTGTATCTCCTCATCCTCTGCAGCTGAATAACAGGGGTTGCGCTGATGCACCATCACCCTGGAAGGAAAAGAAAAATATGTGAGCAAGTAATATGGCACACATAATACTCTACTGTACTGATATCACTGAACTGCCATATATAGCATCTGTCTGTCTATCAGAGGATACACATGTAAATTACCACATATCACTGCTCAGCCAACAACTGTGTGACAGTGCCTGGCACACTTCATACAACAAACTAGTATACACCAGCACTCGGCACACTGTTTGAGGTACAATGCACAACCTCATACTGGGGGTATGTATCACGCTAATGGATGGAGAATATTGTCATCCCATGCAATGCATGCAATGCACATTTACAGTTTCACTTGTAATCCACCCTAGTCTTTGCTGCCATACCCCTACCTACACCGCAGTCGTACACAGGGAACTACAGCACAACATATGGCAGTGTAGTATGTTTGTATCCCAATAACTGACACATCCTCCTCTGGCCACACACCGAGGACACACACTACCATGACAGACACAAAGTCATGCTAAGCAATCACACCATTACAGACCTTGCACACAGTCAGTGTCACACTCATTCCACCTCACATAGTTGGTATTGCAATGAGTACATGTGTGTGTGCATTGTGTCATAGGTAGGTACTATGCTATTGGCCCTGGGCCTATGACAGTATAGCCTTATGCTACCCTTCCCCTTGGGACACATGTAATGTGATTGTATTTGCTCCTGTCAAACAGTTACACAGAGGTGACTCATAAGGCATATTACCTATCTCCATAACATTCATCAGGGGTATGTCTGACATCTACTAATAAGGAGCCTTGCTTGTTAATGCTGGGTGGTTTAGTCCAGGGTATGGCTTATTTGTGGATAGGAACCTGTACCTCCAGCATGTGCTCTTTACTGTGGTGACAAGGATGAGGGCCATAGGTCATTTAGGCTGGACAGATTGTGAGGTGTTACCATGGCGGTTGGACAACTGGTATGGGTGTGACATAACTCTGTATATCCAGCAGTGGTAACCTCTGTGTAGGTTGTATGAAAGGCACTCTATCTGTGGTTTTGTCAGTCACTCTGCATAGGGAATGTGTTTGAGGGCATTACCACTCTTTGTTAGGTATGTCTGTGGCCTTTTCCCTTGCTGTAGTTGTCATGGGAGGTACATACTGTGTAGGACATTGTGAGGTGTAGAGGGGTACACTGACCTACGTTTCCCTAGCTGACACACCATTTGTGATGACACGTACCATGTACAGGGATTACAAGACTAGTGTGCCACTGTGAATATCAAAGGGGAGGCTATTGTACACTTGTTTCCCATGTTCCCTTCTGACACCTCCAGTAGTAGGCAGGCAACCACCTATGTGGTAGTTAGTGGTTAAAGTGTTTTGGAATGGGGTATGGTACTCCAGTATCCACACTGGTGTTCAGTCCATGCCTTCGTCACCAGGCACCTGTTGCAGTACATCTGCCCCCATGTGCCTCTCTCACTCTATATATATATATATATATATATATATATATATATATATATATATATATATATATATATATATATATATATATATATATATATATATATTCATATACATACATATCTATAGACATTCATATCTGTCTGTATATGTGTATATCTATATATATCTATATATGTATGTGTCTATTACATCTATATGTATATACATATTCTATCTATCTATCTATATATGTCTATCTATTTATACATACCTCTCTATCTATGTACATATATATATATATATATATATATATATATATATATATATATATATACACATACACACACTAACATACTTCTAAACATCCATTGCTGTACAACCTACATTGTACATTGTACATTGTACTACAACCTACATTGATATGTGCACATAGCAACCTTCAACTACATATGTATGTCCAGCCTTCACTAACAGTTTCAGTATGTCCCTTGCCCTATGCACATCTTCATATACATATAGATACAGACTGCTAACACATATGGAGGGTTCACAGTATGTAGATTATTAGATTATGTAGTTTACATTACCTTTGTTTCTGACAGCTTTTTTGGATGGCTGGCTTGCTGGCTGGCTTGCTGGCTGGCTGGCTGGCTTGATGGCTTAATGGTTTGTTTCTTTTTTTTTTTTTTGGTCTCTCTCTCTCTCTCTCTCTCTCTCTCTCTCTCTGTCTGTCTCTCTCTCTCTCCCTCCAGTGGCTGCAATGATATTATTGCATGTGTGGACTGGCAGTACAGGCTGCTTTTGTAGGTATCTGCACATGTGCATGTGATGGCCTCTGCACCAATTGTTGGCCAGCATTTACTAATTGCATGCAGCCTGCTGTGTGGCAATTGCAGTTCTCACTGTGATTTCAGGACAGTGCTATAAAATGTTAGGTTAGGTGGGCGTAGGCCTTTCAGTTTAACAAGGTGGGGACCATGCTGGTTTGCTGTCAGTGAAAAGGTTGGTATGTCTCTCATATCTAAGGCTGTGTTGTAGCCGCTGAAATGCATGTTGTACTGAAACATGACTGTTGCTTCTTGCAGTTCATTCTTCTCAGTGTGTATGTTAACTCACACCTAATAATGCTAACACTGTTTACATGGGAGTATGTACTTTCCTGTGGGACTCGTGGATTAACTGGTATACAACAGTAGCTCTTGCAATGTGTTGCTATGGCTTCACTATTTTGCCTTTACATTCACTCCTTGAAGGCCTGATATTTGTCTTTACTGGAATGTGTTGCTATGGCTTTCCTATTTTCCATTTACATTCACTCCTTGTAATGCATGATATATTTCTTTCAGCAGCAATTTCTTATATGTTTGGTGTGGTTTGGTGACACTGTATGCATTCTGGTGAGGCCAAGATCTGGGGTTTGCACTTACAAGGGTATCTTATTTTGCTGCTGAGCAGTAGTAGGGCCTTGTACTTTGTACTAACAGTTATGAATATCAGGCACATGCAGTGCTTGTAAACTGCTATACTGTCCTTAGTTTGTTAGATGGCTACATCATTTGATATTTCTGGGTTGTACTCCTACATGGGGGTGTGCTTGTGGAAGCAATTCTACAGCTATTCGCAGAGTGTGTAACAGCAGACAGGCTGATATGCCTGTGTGTTTCTGACACTTGCAGGCCTCGGATACTCTTAGGTATATATTTGAGCAGCCTCAGGGCACGGTGCATATCAGTGGGATACACCCGTGATCTATTTCAGATATTCTGCAGTTGTGAATGTGGGGTATTTTGAGCATATGTATTACTACACCATTTCTGACATGCAAGTAGTGTGTACTTTAACTTATTGACGGTCACCATTACATGGGATTCCCCACCTTTCTGCCTACTGTTAGTACATTTCGCAGAGAGTCAATGGAGCACAGGTAACATTTTTTGACAAATGAAGGACATCCCTGTAAATCAGTCACAGTTGGGATGTCTGGCCTCATACCTATTCAAATATGGTGGTGTTTATCCTGCTCTGATACCGTGTGTGGTTTGTAAGGTGCTACTCTAACATTATTAACATTAACACTAACATTATTACCTCCTAGCATGGATGTTTCTCTTATCACACTATTGTAATGCAATTCCACAAGAACTGCCAGTAAAGATACAGGAAACAAGCTTTGTGTAATGGCCTTCCTATATTCCCTTTACATTCAGTCCTTCTATGTCATGATATATTGCTTTCAGCACCAAGTTGTTGTATATCAGTTTTGGCTTAGTGGTAAGGCATGCAAACTAGTGTTTCCAAGGTCCTGTGTTCGAGACTGACAGGGGAATTTTATTTTGCTGATGAGCAGACTACAGGCCTTGTCATACAGAGTGACTAAGGCACTTTTAAGCAGTTGTAAGCGGGTTTGCACTGGTTTGCGTGATGCTCACGCATGCATACACTCGCTTAGCTAAGCGCGCACTAGCTTAGCTAAGCGAACACAAGCGCACACCCGCTGACTACTGCTTAAAATTGCTTACTCTCGCTAACACCCACGCCAATTTCTTTTAAAGAAAAGAAAATGGGGAGATAGGAAAGTGGTGAAAGAGGGGGCACAAAGAGGGTAGGACAGTAGGAAAACAAGCTCGGGATGTGCAGGAAGGATGTAGGGAAGGCCCATAGCTGTCCATTTCTTTACCAGCAACAGCTGTGCATATGTGTGAAATTTGGTGTGAAGTTTGAAACCTTCCACCCCTGAGAGACGGGTGAGGACAACAAAATATGTTGTACAGCCAATGTTAATTATCAGTTGACATGTCCAGCAGACATGTCTGCAAAATGGGCAGCTATGTATGGGGCGTAATTTTTTTGTGGGAACAGAGTGCCCTTTTTTATTTTTTTTCAGGTGAGAGTGGAATGTGAGGTACAGGAAGTAGGTATATGTGGGGAGGTAGGTTGGGGAGGTTAACAGACAAGACAAACAAGACTCATACAGGGGCGGAGTATGACACATATGGAGGGTAAACACAATTGATGGGGATGGATGTTTGGATATCGCGAGCCCATGAGCCCACAGATGGCAACAGTGGAACTGAGATCCCCACCCATGGGCAGTTACCACTGCGCCTTCACTGCCCAGGATGGGGCTGTGCTGGGGGCTGTATAGGATGGGCAGGCACACCCATGAGTTGCGCCACCCTCACCTCGAACTGGCGTAGGGGATCCAGCACAGCATGCCTGATCTTGCTATGCACCACAGACCGAACACTATGGAGGGTGAGCTTGTAGAGGGGGGGACGAGCCCCATCCCCTGCAGTGCTTCCACCCAAAGGTGGCACAGGGCCACCAGAGGAGGTTCCGGCCTGGGCACTGGTGCCCAGGTGCACTCGTCAGCTGAGGTGGGAGAGGTGGGTCCGCTGGAACCTGCCTTCCTTGTTGTCCTATGTTTAGCAGTATTTTATGACATTTTGGGTTAGTAACAAACAACACCATTCAAAATTAGTTGTAACAGCATGCATCAGTATTCCCATTAACCAAACACCCATGAATTCCAAACATTGAACAGCAAGCATAACACATGCATATTTAGAACAACAGTACACAATCCAACAGCATGCACGGTTGATTGATGGCAACAGGCCATCAGGTTTGGATATGTGAACAGGGCACATGCATCAACGTACATGCAGATATGTATAAACCAACAGGACAAATGTCCATGGGAATTAATTGTGTATACACATACCCAGTTTGGTGTTTCCTATATGTAACCTTAGGAATGTTGGTGATGGGAATGTTACTGCTACATTAATATGCATTCCATTTTTATTCATACGTGTTCATATCTGGCTGTGTTCAGGTACAGCATCCTGCTACATTTGATTTATATGGCTCTAGACAACTGTGGATGTTCAGTATTTCATGCAACCATATTATCTCCATATTGCAAGTGTACAGCACCATATCCAAATTGTGAGACACACACATTCTAGGTTCAGTACTTTATTACACCCATTTCACTCTTTGGTTGTGGCTGTCTCATTCATTTCATTATGTACTGACTGCAGTATAACTTTATTCCAGACTTATTACAGCTTTCTTGGCCGATTCTTACCCTCTTTCTCACACTCTCACTTGTTTTATTTTTACAACTCAAGATGGTACTTAATTCTAGGTGTTATTAACATTTCTTACTTGGTTACAACAATCCGTTCCAACAGACCCACTTATTTCATGTGGCAGATTTTAAAAGGGGATGTATCTGACACATGTCTATCCTTTGTAGATTGATTACCAGTCATTTTCAGGGTGAAACAGTTATCTGACATTACAATACAGGTGGAAACTCTATTTCAGACTTGTTTAATGTTTATTTCTGAATTACAGGCTGCATCACTTATCTAATCTTACAGTACTAGCAGAATCTTTCTTCTAGGCTTATTTGGACTTTATTAATATGTAACAACACTGAACTCTTTTACAAGCTGTCTCACTTATATTCTCTAACAATTCCAGCAAAATAATTACTAACCTGCCTGGTGGCACAACCTCACTGGCCTATCAGCATAGGCTCGCTGATTCATGGACACCTGCAGCTGTAATATAAATGAAGTAATATTGGAACATACATCTCCATAATATAGGCTAGGATAATTTCTTACATACTTAATTACAAAGATACTTACTCAGTAGTGGGGCATTGGGCATTTGCCGGGCCTCCTGGATCCAACAGTTCAGTTGGTCCTGCTTACGTCTCTTCAGGTCCACATGGTGGTGATGGACCTGTTCACCAGTCTTTGGTAAGCCTGTGGCACTGGTGAGATCATGTGCCAACCGGTTCCATGCCTCTGCCTTGTATGCACCCCAGTGGACCTGGCCCTGCATGAGTTGAGCCTCATGATCGTGGACTAGGAGCCAAACCATATATTTGGACTCCTCAACACCCCACCTCTGTGCTCTGAAGCGACTTCCCTCTCCTGCACCTGCCATCCTGACTGCAAATGGGTACCACAATCAGTTATGCTGTGTATTCCCGCCTATGGGGCTTATATATGCCTGTTTTCCCGCACTTATCTGTGATTGGCCATTTTGGATATTTATCAGCTTAAGAAAACCTGCTTTGTCATGCTTCTATTTCCATTCATTCCTATATATATATGCTAATACTGCATTTCTCAGTACAATTGCCATGACTTAGTGGTTCAGTACTTTGACTATAGTGCACAATATGCTGGGTTTGAGCCTGGGCATTGCTTTTTTTGTTTTTACTACTGTCTAGACAGGCTAGGAGGTGTGTCTGTATAAAGGCAGTTTTGATACAGCTTGCTCAACGTTGCCCGCCGGTAAGCCAGTTGGCACACCGAGCAGCTCCGCGCAAACGGCTTATGCTGGGTAAAGCATTATTTAGCTATGAGCACTCATATTACGCTGGGTGCAGTGCTGCTGAACTACGGCACTCATTTTAAGTGTGGTAAAGCGCTGCTCAACTCCGGGCACTCATATTATACCTGTTCAACCACTGCTCACCTGCGGGCACTCATATTAAGATTGTTAAAGCGCTGCTTACCTATGGGCACTCATATTACGCTTGTTAAAGTGCTGCTCACCTACGGGCACCCATATTCAGCTTGCTAAAGCCTTGCTAAGCTATGGGCAATTCTGATCCTTTTTTTATATTTTATTATGTTGGATTTCTTTAGAAATACATGGCCCATTTCATTACATTTTACTTAAATTATAGTTTAATATATATATATATATATATATATATATATATATATATATATATATATATATGTGTGTGTGTGTGTGTGTGTGTGTATGTGTGTGTCAGGGGATTGTTTCATGCTTATTTAAATAAAAATGGAAAATGATGTTGTGGGGGCTCGAACCGTGACTGCCACCTCTTTGGCCAACGTCTCTACCGCTACGCTATTGCTACTTGGCTTAATTTGCATATTTAGATCTTATATGCTTTTCAATGACTGCTAACTGTGACTTAGCGGAGAGCATACCCGCGCAACCGAGCGCAACTACGGGCAAACATTTTGGAAATTAAAAAAAAAAATTAAACTGCTATTTTTACGTTTTACATTACAGTTGGGTTTATAGTCTGTGGGGGCATGTGTGGTGGTGTGTTCCTTGACATTTCCGCAGACTCACTTGTGGGTGTTTACTTTCAGGACTCTGACTCTTCTGGGGGCATGTCCCTTTGCAGAACTCAGCATTCGGACACACCCCCTACTGTCCTACATGGACCGTGTTAGTCTAGGGTGTGATTCAGCATGCCCTCATGGATATGCATGGCATGCTGACATCATACCATTAGACTGCAGCCTCCGTGTAAGACATATTAACTCTTACACAGAGGTTTTGTGAATCCTGCCCGTAATCTGTTATTATTCTTTTAACTTACTGCAAGACTCCAGAAAATAGTGCTATTTAAATGAAAACTGTCAAGAAACACATTTATACATATGAGCTTACCATGGATCTGGGTATTTCCATATAAACTTTCTAAACATAGTCCCTCCGTTTGCAAGACTTCAGGTCATCATTTGTAATTTTATACCATTCTAGACAGGACATTTTTTCCCCACTTTCGATACAATTCTTCTACACATATTGCTTAACTAATGATGCTAATAAGACCAGTATATTATCATGTTGTAAGAGAATTTTGTCTTCCTTTATGTTCGGTGTGCAGGCCTGACAGGAGGGGACAGAGTCTAGAAACCTGTGGTGTGACATGTTGGTAAATAACTTGGGACAAACTGTCCTAACTGAAGTGCAGTTCCACAGAATATATTTTAAATCCACCTGACTGAGGTTACAGATCACACACTAAGTAAATGGGGTACCCAAAATATGCTAGTTCTGAGGGTGTGTTGTATTAGTTCTGACTGATAATGAACTGCGCAAACTGGAATTTAGCAAAGGAGGAAATTATTCCTTTGATTCATTCCATAATTCACCTCAATCTATCTCCACCTTCTCTTCTCACAGCAGTTTATGCCAGTACTTTAGTGGTATGCAGGCCTAGATTTTGCTGACTGTTTCATTTAAAATAGTAACCACAGCTCTTTTAGTTTTATTTATTTATTTTATATTAGTTTACTGGGAAAGTTCAACTGGGTGGTGACCCATTTTCAGCAGATGCCTGGGGAGAAAAGCTTCACATAGAAAGAAAGACATGCAATCAACAAAATATTCAAAGTCTGATTTACAAAAAATTGTGTTTTCACATGTATCAGTAGACTAATTCACAGAAATTACACATGATCACTTACATACATTAAAATACTAAGAATCAGGACAAAACATTTATTATTATACAAAGATAGACTCAACATAGTATAAACATTAAACAAAAGATGAAGACAGCTTATGCCAACAGAGACTATAAGATCCTATAAGAGATATTGCTTGGCAGTTGATTTGATGAGAGTACTCAAGGGTGTGTAGGAGCTAGACATGAGAGGTGGGGTTGACTGAGATTAATAGGGCGAAGGAAGATTTTGAGAAATTAGGCACAAGAGTTCATTTTGTAGGAAGAAGATAGGATACCTGGTACGTTTTAGGGTTGCTGCTCTGGAACTACTCTGCAGTCAGGTTCTGTACATGCAACTTGAACTAGCAAGATCTTGATACATTTGCACAAAGTTATAATGCACTGATTAAGTACTGTAGGTTTGAGTTGTTATCTTCACATTTCAATATTAACGTAAGAAGTCACATAGTGTTTTCTCACATAATCTGCTAGCTAGGATATTTGTTAGCACTTTCTGCTTCAAAGTAATGTTAAATATGTCCTTTATTCATTTCAGGAGACACTCTCATTGGTTCACTCACTCACTCTTTTGAGTCACATCCAACCCCTGTAGTGACCATGCAAACAGCCACCACTATCTACAGAGTTTTCAAGGCAAAGGGGAAACTAGTTTCTCTTCCATCTCACATAAGCATGTACTCACAGGCTATGCTCAGTTTAGAGTACCCAGTCCAATTACTGCATGTCTTTGGAATTTAGGAGGAAACCAAAGCACCTGAAGAAACCCATGCAAACACAACGGGGGTATATAGACTCCTCACAGGAGATACTCTAACCAAGAACCGAACCAGAGGACCTCTTACTGTGAGGTAACAATGTTACTCATTGCACCACTATGCTGCCTTGTACTTCTCTATTCAGCTGTAATTTTTCAATTTAATCATGCCCCCTCTGTAATGAGTTTCCTTAACAGTGACAGGAATTGATTTGACTGGTGCCAAATTTGTGACAGGAGTGACATTGCCTGTGTCTCAGTTCATACAGTTTAGACACAATTTGTAGTAGGTGAATTCAGTTTGATACCATCCCTTAAGGATATTTCAAGTTACCAAATATTTTAATAACTTTACTAGTCCACAGACTTTCTAATAGTAAAGAAATCCAGTAGTTTTATCCCTTCATTATTCTTCCTGTCTATTAGCTTTTTCTGACTATACCTATATCCCTTATAATTTCAAAAATGACTAATATTAGCCTGATAATTTGTTTAATAGAACTAATTGTGAATTGTGAAATTATATTATTAATCACAGAGTAAATTATTGGTAATATTCTCTTTTAATTATTGAGATGCATGCCTGCATATAAAAGTGTTGTCTTGACCATCTAACAATATAATTTTAACTTGCTTCAGTACTTTATATAGGTTTAACTATATGAATATCTTTAGTTCTGGGATGTGTGTGACCCCCTGGATATATCATACAACAGGAAAACAATCTATTGCTTCACCCAGTTTAGGCTGACCTGTAAGGTTTAGTGGATACATTTCTTCCAGTCTAAGGAGAAACTGGATACTGTGCTATGTTTCTTGATAAAAGACAGTGAAGAAGGAAAGCAATGTTTGGATTTTAGAGCTATAGTAAAATGCCTTTAGCATCGCATCATCATGGACCTAATAAACAAGAATACAGGGAATTGCCAAATTCTGGATCCCACACAGTTTGGTTTTGTGAAGGGTAGATCATGCCTGCTCAACTTGGTCGACTTCTTTGAGTCAGTCACCAGAGTTGTGGATGAAGGCAAGGTAGTTCATACAACCTACCTTGATCGGGCCAAGGCCTCTGATACCATTCCCCATTCAGGAATCATAGAAAAACTCACTAAGCTAGGTATCAACCCTCATATCACTAGGTGGGTTGCAAACTGGCCAACAGTGTGAAAGTAGCTGACTCCAAGTAAGACTGCCGACCATTCACGAGTGGAGTCCCACAGGGATCGGTCCTGGGTTCTCTCCTGTTTGACATCTACTTCTCAGAAGTCCAGGCCAACACGAAGGGACTCTGGCTGACAAAGTTCGCATACGATTGCAAGTTGGGAGCCCTTATTAACTCTCCAAGTGATGTTGACATCCTACAGAAAGACCTTACTGAGACCAATGACTGGTGTCAGAATCATGGCCTTAAGCTCAATGCCAAAAAATGTGTTGTAATTTCCTTTGGGAAAAAAAACGAGTTCCCATGATTTACCACATCAGTGGTAGTCCACTGAACACAGAAGGCATTATAAGAGATCTGGGAACACAGGCAGACAGCAACCTCTCTTTTGACCACCACACTGCCACTGTGGTCAGAAAGTCCTGCTATGTGGCACATCTCATTACTAAGGGTTTTCCACCCAGGAAGAAAGAGGTCATTGTCTCTCTACTCTTCCCTCATTAGGCCAATTATTGAGTACAATGCCTCATTTGGCATCTACCTCACTAGACACCTGCAACAACTGGAAAGGCTGCAAAAGTACCTCACAAAGAGGACTTAGGCCTTAAACACTTGTCCTAGATGGACAGACTCAAAAAACACAAACTATTCTCTGTCTCATATCATCTACTTAGAGGCCATCTCTGCTTGACTTACAAAGCCATGTCTGACCCAGCACTGTTAGAAATGCTACATCTAATGAAATCCAAATCCCTCCGCACCACACACTCCAGAGACCTCAACCTCATTACCACAATCAACAGAACATGCTGGAGGGACAGGTTCATAACCCAGAGACTGCCCATGCTATGGAACAGACTTCCCATACATGTCAAACAGAGCACCTCACTAGCCCTCTTCAAGAGAAATCTTGATGAGTGGATGGGAAATAGAAAATTCACTTAGGGGATAATTCCAGTGGCTCTACTCGACAGAGGCACTGGGAACTAAGTTTGGGTGGCACGATGCCAGGGTAATCCTATGGGCTAGGCTTGTAAAGGCTCCAGGGCCATTAGTCTAGTACACACCTATGAACCTATAAGTATTTATTTTAACTTCATGTATGCAATATGTGAGAGATAAGGGAAACTTCTTGCTTTCCACCATTTCTCTTCTAGGTGAACATTGAAAGTTAATTTGATTGAGGCTGAGTTTAATTCATGCTTAACTATGTAGATATAAAATTTGGGGAGGATGAGGGTCTTTAGATATGAATATATTTTGCCAAAAGCTTTTGATGCATCCAAGCCTAGGACTGTTTCCTTTTTACAGGTGGCTCTGTTATATAACTTAAGGAGCTAAAGGGTGATGTTGTTGTCCTGCATCTGGTAGTCAGGCATGAATCCTGTTTTGGAAGTTCAAACTTAAGTTTGAAGCAAACTACATGAATCTGTGAGCTAAAAAACCTGTAATGGTCTTTATTTCAACATTAATTAGTCTGATAGGGCTTTATTTTGGGAGGATGATGCCTCCATCCTAGATTTGTGAATACAATGGTGGTAAATTGGCTTAGGTATAGGTGCTGTACCTAGCCACCTTGTCATCCATTGTTGTCCCACTCAACAACACATTCCTTTATACTGGAGCTATTGGTGCTGTATACCCCCAGTCAACAACAACTTCATTAATAGTGGAAGACATTGGGGTAAAAAGCTCTACAATGCAAACCAATAATGATGTTTGATTTGAGTATAGCCTGATATCTTTGGGATCTGGGAGAAAGCTAAGTAACTTGAGAAAGCCTACCTGCACACTGCAAAAGTATGCACACCCCTGTGGATGAAAGGCAGCAGCATTAACCACTGCACCACCAGCAGTAAGAAAAATATGACATTATAACTTTCCAAGCTACTGGCCATACCGGAACCTGAGTGTAATGAATGATTCTGGAAAGGAGTACATAAGTGATGCAACCAAAGTGAAGATGGTAGAGAATGGGACCTGTGTGTACACATTTATGTGTCTGTGTGCATGTATACTTATGCATGTGTATGCACATATGTGAATGTCTGAGTAAGTGTGTGTGTGTGTGTGTGTGTGTGTGTGTGTGTGTGTGTGTGTGTGTGTGTGTGTGTGTGTGTGTGTGTGTGTGTGTGTGTGTGTGTGTGTGGCTGTGTGTAGGAGGGTGCTTGTTACTCGTGTAAGGGAATATACCTGATCAGCATAACATTATGTGCCTAAAGAAACACTGTGAGGGAACATTATGTGAATCTTCATGTAATTATGGGTGAGGGAAGAAACAAGGAAGTATGTGTCAGACAAAGACTATTGCATTCCTCAGTAATTTTCTCAAGGATCCATCAACTGTGAAAAATCAGCCACACGTAATGCTGCACATTTACAGGTATAAACCCCTGTGTAAAAGTCTACTTTTTCTTCACCAAACAAAAAATTCCAACTTTCCCAGAATTATGCATGCATACACTAATATACATAGTCACAAGCAAACATGAGTGGTGTCCAACAGACGATCCTACACACATACATATATGCACACACTTCACACGTGCACAAACCATACCCACAAGCACATGTGCACACAAATATGTGGATACAAACATAGTCACACGTGGATGGAACCAAATGCACACATCCATAAATATTGTCATATACAATTGTGAACAAACATATACACACAAACCTGCATCAACATGTGCAAAACCATGTATACACAAGCACATATCCATACAAATATGTGGACACAAACATAGTCACACATGGAAGGACTCAAATATACACCTCTGCAAATAAACTCACATATAGGTGTATACACACACACACACACACACACACACACACACACACACACACACACACACACACACACACACACACACACACACACACACACACACATAAAACCATGCACATGTGGTCTCCTTCTCATGCATACAGACATACAAAACTTTCACACGTGGACATAACTCCCCATAAACATACACACGAATATATATAATTGCAGTACCTAATGCTTCACTGTATAGCAATGCCAATGTTTGCTTAGCATCAGAAGACATAGTAGTACAGAAACAAAGTAATTTCTTACTCCTGTTGTTGGATAGGACACATTCATTCTGTCATAGAATATACAAGTAATCTGTGCCCAGTTACGATTTATGCCTGGCCAGTACCTACCCTTATACCTTACCCAGTTTTCCAAGGAGCAGCAGGCCAGTCTTAAGAGGGGTGTGCTCATGTATATTCATCCAATTGTCTAACTCCTTCTGAAGAGAAAAAAACATATTGTATTGCTTAATTTGGGGTGGAAGTTTGTTCCAGAGAAGGAGTAAGTGGTAAGAGTATCATCAGTGTCTTGATGTTATTTTTGAAGGTAACATTATATTGTACATGAAAGTGGACAGATGGAAAAGAAAACAAACTTTCTGCAACAGAAATACATATATATATATATATATATATATATATATATATATATATATATATATATATATACATTTTTTAAGCATGCCCAAGATATATCAATAACTGAGAGTCATGCATGCAAGATCTTGAGAGATGGAAGATGGAAATAAAATCCTTGGTTGTATGTTTAGGTATTGTAAATATTCAAAAAAATCTGATTGCTTTTGGTAGAGCAAATGTAAGTATGGCATAAGACTATGATATAGGGGTCTCAGTGAAAATTCAGTAGTACAACACACTGCTATATGGGCAATTGAGAGTCACCAGGAAAACAATGGAATCAAACCAAGTACTGTACAACTCTCTGTTAATAGTAATGTGCTGGTGATTACTGTCTCCATAGTAATATGCATTGACTCAGCCTCACAAGCCTGGACCAAAAAGAGGAACTGTGAATTGTCTTTGCAGTACAAAGATGTCTGAAATGTCAAAGTTCCTCATCACCCTTAAGATAAACAAATATGACTATGACATGGTGGGGAGCTGTGTGGAATTAAATGACTTTCACTTAATGGAAATACAGAGAAAAATATATTGGCTCTCCATTTATGTTACAAGCTCAGGAAAAACTCTGATATTAAGCAGAATCCTACAATTGCCAAGAATAATGATGAAGTACAAAAAAAAAATAGGACTGACTTCAACAATTGGTTCAGGAAATGGTGTCATTCAAAGGAGATCCAGTATGTGTCAGCACACAATGACCTGTTGAATGACCCCACTTGGCTTTGCAAGGATGGTTTGCACCTGTCTTTGCAAGTCTTCTGCATACTGGTTAAAGCATCTGATGCTCCCATAGTACCCTTTTAGGCAAAGTCCAACTAAAGGCTCTTACCCCTTAAAACCTAAAAAACAGAGCACCAGAAATATATATGTATCCTTGCACAGTGATAGGAGTCTAAATAACAAATCACCTGGCTATGATGCCCTCCTGCATATAGCAGAACAATCATGTGTATATTACTTCTGAAACCTGGTTTAAGAATGCAAAAATCACCCCCACTACATTACAGATTTCTGTGCTTATCATGTCATGCCCTTAGACCCTCTGGAAATTGTGGCGGAGTATCCATATTTGATGAAGACCACATTATCTCAAGACACATTCCCAGAGACACAAGATCAGAACTTCTACAGATTAAACTCAAACCAATTATCAGATGAGACCATGTTGTAAAACCCCTTCCGTGACCTCTGAAAAACATGCCTAGTCCTTAAAATAGATTGGATGAGCTTCCTATACAAAAAAACCCTCATCATCCAGGAAGACTTAACTACGATGATAAACTAGGAGAACTACAACTGAAAGGGAGACAGTGCCCAAAACATCCTCAATTTCATAAAGAAGACTTTCCAGGATCAAATAGTCAAAGAACCCACAAGAAGCCCAAAATCTTCTTGGCCTGGTCATACCAAATATCGCAACCATTATGTACTATTCCATAGGTATACTCTTCCACAGTTTAGTCTGACCACAAATTGGTAACCTTCTCTTTCAAAATCAAATATCACAATATTGAAAGACATGAAACCTGATAACTTCCTACATTCCTATGATTAACTTTCTACATTCAAATATAACTTTACACCCCAGTTGTACATCATATGGTATATAAGCCAATGTCGTCTAAAATGAAAAACTAGAAATTTTCCTCAAAATCTACTTTTCTAAGAATTTCTAGAATAGAAATGACCTAGCTTTGTGAGTTCTATCAGTAACCAATATGTGATTATAGCTATAGGCTTTGTTTTACTACCATTAGCACTTATTATGGGTCTTAAAAGAGGGTTATTGATGGATTTAAGAATTTTTGGTACTCCAAAAAAGCTTGATAAAACATGATTTTCCACTGTCAAAAAATCATACAAATCTAAAGAAATTTTCCAGATATGAAGTAGCTCAAAAACAACTCACTATTTGTTTATGAATGAAGTGAACAACTGACCCCAGAACAAAGGGGTAAAGGGATACGCACTTTACAATTTCTGGTTATAGGATCTGATATGATATTGCTTACCATCAGTTTGTTGTTGACAGTAATGCACAAAAATGTAGCTTCCCTGAGTTTTTTTTTTAATTACTCATACAAATAGCACAGAGAACAAGTGCTATGTTGCAGTGCTCAGGGATTATTAATGTGCTATAATGTAACACATTGAGACACTAGCAGTACAACTGCAGAAGTTAGAAAATGTAATGGAAGAAGAAGATAGCCATGCCTCAGGAGGAAAAAGAAATGTTTCATAACAACATGTAGAAGGACAGAAGGTTGTCTCTAATTTGGTGCATAATTACAGGAAAGAGCTGCACTGCAATAGAAGCAGAGCAGGATTATGGTCAAATGGGGCCCAGGCAGGGTAATGGGCCAAGTCCCCACCCTGCGAGCCTTTCCACTGTCTCATTAGTTGTCTGTCTTTCACCAGTTACCACAAACTCTGTACAAAACCTGTTAATTCATACTATTTTTTTCTTTACTTTCGCAATAATTACAGAAATTTTGAGTTCATTCAAAACTTTTAAAGTATTCTGTTGGTAGATAACCTACCCACAGAATACTTACAACTATCAGCCTCCTCCATAGCATACCCCATCAGGTTCATAGGTTCATAGGTTGGTACTAGGCTATCGGTCCTAGGGCCTATACAAGCCTAGCCATAACAATTCCCTGGCTATTTCTTCCCACACTATTTACTTCCCTGGACCCCTGTCTAGCAGGGCGACTGACGTGATCCCCGGGGTGAATTTCCTTTCTCCCATCCAATCATCAAGGTTCCTTTTGAAGAGGGCCAAAGAGGCACTCTGCTTGACATGTATGGGCAGTCTATTCCAGAGTCTGGGGAGTCTCTGGGTAAAGAACCTATCCCTCTAGCATGTTTTGTTCATTGTGATACAAGGTTTAGATCCCTGGAGCATGTAGCTCTGAGGGATTGGGATTTCTTTAAGTGTAGCATGTCCAAAAGCTTTGGGATTGACATGGCTTTGTATATTAAGCAGAGATTGCCTCTGAGTAGACGATATGCAACAGAGTATAGCTGGAGTTTTTTTAGATGGTCAGCATAGGGCATCTACTTTAGGCCTGTGATTCTTTTAGTAAGGTATTTCTGCAGCATTTTCAGTTGTTGCAGATGTCTTGAGAGGTACATACCAAACTGGGCTTTGTATTCTATAATGGGTCTAATGAGGGATGAGGACAGTGGGACAATGACCTCCTTGTTTCTGGATGAAAAGCCCTTAGTGATGAGGTGTGCCACATAGATGGATTTCCTAACTGTTGTGGCAATATGGTTATCAAAGGTGAGACCACTATCCACTTGTGTCCCTAAGTCTCTTTTCACACTTTTGGTGTTTAGTGTACTACCACATATGTGGTAATTCACGGGTACATGTTTTTTCCCAAAGGGGATAACTATACATTTCTTGGCATTGGGCTTGAGCCCATGGCTCTGGCACCAAGCATCTGTTTCTGTAAGGCCCTTTTGTAGAATATCCATATGTATGTACTCTGTAATCCAGAGTTTGATTCCCTTAGACTCCATTTGCCTGCTGCTTGATTCTGAGCAAGTCACTTTACTAGTGAGTGCTTTAGGTAATTAAGGCTGTGCTTTGGAGTTAAGCTTCTTATTGTTTTAATGGACCACATGTCTTGTAACCACCAATAAATAAACAGAGCAAATTAACAAACTATTAGAGTAGAAAGAGAAAATATTATGAGTTATATGCATCACAGTTAATGAGCAGACAAGAAGTGTTGTTCCAGCAGTAGAGAAGAACAATTCAGTTTGTATGTCTGGTGATCACAAGTCAGATGTGAACCAAGTTGCTAACACAGAAATATTTGCTGCCAAAAGTAAATGAAGTAATTACTATGCTGACTGATGGAATATGGATTGAAATAATTTAGTGTGTGCCCATCAGCACATATTACTCAATACTGACCCTGGAAATATGTAACTATCCCTGTACATAGAAGCTTCTTTATGCTAATGTATAATAGACTACTGTTTATAATGTGCTCTGCTCTTTCAGTTTTCAAATAATTATGGAAAACTTGTTGAAAGAATTAAAAAGGCTGCATGACAGTGGTAGAATCATATGTAAAATGAATGGATGTATTTTGTATGACTGAAATTATGTCACAAGCTACAGTCAGAAAAAGAAGAAGCTTGTTTGTTGCATGTGGTTTACCAGAACATATTATTATGGAGAATAGCATTAAAGTCATGCCAGAAACATTGTAGAATGTTATAAAAATTAAAATAAATTATCCATTACACTAGCGTGCCAGGATACCCTGCTATGAATGCTATAGTAAAAAGGCATTTTCAGACAGTTAAGGCTGGGATGAAACAAAGTTGTTGAATGCAGAGGTGGATGAGAATGATAAAACATTTTTATTTCTGATATAGAGTGAACTGTACCTAACTGTATTAGGCCACTTTCCAGCAAAATTATTCTTAATATGCATGTTTGAACCAGACAAACTATTATAACCAAACCTGATTATTGACAAAAGAAAGACATGCTATATATAGACATTTCAGCATGCTGGGCAGGCCAATATAGGCCTTTCACTAACTGACTACAGTATACATTCAAAATATGACAAAAATGTGTCAGAAGTGAATTCCAGGTATAGTAGTATAACACACAGTTTTTTTTTTGTGTGTGTGTGTGTGTGTGTGTGTGTGTGTGTGTGTGTGTGTGTGTGTGTGTGTGTGTGTGTGTGTGTTGAAGAATTAGCGATATACATTATAGAGTACTTAGTGACAAAGGGAAGGGAGGCTATGGAGACAAAAATACCCAGAAATTATAGCTAACAGTGGTGAAAGCATACTCTTTAGTAAAAATGAACTAAATGACTCACAAGGCTCAAAGAAACTGTAACTATAGTGACAAAATTGATATTGAATGTTTTTGGTGAGAAAAAAAAACATTAAAGATGAAAGAAACTACTTAGTACTTTTAAAGATGTCACATTCTACCTACCTTAAGAGCACACTTAAACTAATGAAGAGCTTAAGGGAATCATTAGGAAGCTCAAAGCTGATTATGAACTTTAAATAGCCACTAATACCAAAAATAACTACAAATCTTTATTTAGGGACAGATTCATGAACCAGTGGTAGATTCAGGAATTTGCAAAAGGGGAGGAGTGGCACAGTCTGGTTAGTTGACTACCAAGCTGGGAGTGGAAAAGTGGGACACTGAGTTTGGTAGTTGTGGAAAGATCACCTTAACAAGCTCTGACATATTGTGTGGAAAGACAGCATTATACGTTCAGTTGCATATGATGTTTTGGAGGTCTTTAGAACCTCAGTATATAATGGATTGTGTGTATTGTGATGGCCTTGAAGAGGTGTGATGTACTGCTGATGATTCTGGTGTCTGAATTTACTGTGTGTGAGATTTTTGTCTCCAAGGGTGTTATATTTGTACATCTCTCTCTCACACTATGCAATGCTGTTTGATAGTCAGCCAGCATGAGACAATTCTTACACGGTACTCTTACACTCAATCAGACTGGCTACAGAAGTCACAGAGAAATGCTGGTCCATGATACCAACAGGTATAACTCTGGCGGCAGAGTTAACTCTAAATGGTTGGAGTTTGGTTTTAAGATGTTTGGGTGGACTTGCTACTAGGTGTTTAAAGTTCAATACAAAACTACTAACATGGAAACCTTCTTCTGTCACCAGCAAGAAACAGTAAACTAATTATAGTAAAATAAAAAAATCAATAATTTAATACTAAATCAGTGTAATCAGTATCATAATCAATATTCAGCAATTTTATCAAATGTTTGTTAGTCT
The DNA here is from genome assembly GCF_019279795.1 of Protopterus annectens. NCBI lineage: Eukaryota > Metazoa > Chordata > Ceratodontiformes > Protopteridae > Protopterus > Protopterus annectens. The sequence continues at coordinate 953,806,565 of NC_056744.1, forward strand.
ATTGAGTAGTTAAGTGGCTAGACTTTGCAAAATCCTTATGTGCTTATTGTCAACAGGCAATAAATGACAAGAGGGAGGGAATTATGTAGTCATTATCATAAGGGGCAGGTGACAACAGATACACTGGGTTTAAGAACACAACCGCAAAATGGTGGGGCAGAGGGAAAAAAACAATTCTTCCCTTAGCTCTTATCTAACTAGCCTGGAACTGCCTTAATGCAAAGACTAGTCCTGAACTGGGCTGACATACACTCAGTGCATTAAAATGAAACTAGGAAATTTAATACCAACAGTTTGGCAATTTAAATATCAACATGCAGTATAATTATGTACCAGGATAACTAATATAAACATTAAAACCCTTAGCTAAAGCAGATACAGATAAAATGAATTAAAAATTAGATCAAGAAATGAAAACACTTGTCTTTATTTATTTTGTCTCAGTCATTCTGTCTACATACCTATCAGTCAGTCTGTCTACATACCTATCAGTCAGTCTGTCTACATACCTATCATTCTCTTTAAATAAAATTAAGCTAGACCACATGGGATGAGAGAGAAAAATAAAGTGATATGCTTGCCAATCAAAAAAAAAAAAAAAAACAATTCTGTATGCTTGTATAATCACACCTTTGTCTTTCAGGACTCATACTTACATAATGCCTGATGGCCAATGTTTATATAATAACTCAATGCTGGTAAAACTGGAAAGGTTCAAAAATACTGTCACTTACTTTTCATGCCATCATTTAAACATGGCCTGACATTAAAACAATACATATAAATCTAAGAAGAGATGATAGAGTTGAAAACAACCGCAAATACAAATCCTTAGCCAGATCTATAATACTGTAGTTAGACACCATTTTCACAACTTTTATTACTGTAATACTCATAGACAGGTAGACTATCAAACTACAGATTTGACATCAGGGCAAAGGCCGAGCAAACATCCCATGAAATGGTTCTGCAGCACCCTCTTCTCTAATCACACTTAGCAGTCCATTTGAAATGTTTAAAAAAATGAGTGAAGGAGACCAGGCTATGTCTCATAAACTTCACTTATACTCCAGTGCAGAATGTGGCTGATACCTCCCACCCTGTGGTATAACATGCTTTGGTAGGCCCTTCAAATGAATTGTCGCAGTGTCACAGACAAAACCACCATGGTAAATCAACTAGAAACAGGATGATTTCCTAGCAAGGGTTCCCAATCTTGCTCTGGACAAACAAAAGTTGATTGGATGGTCTAGTATCCTTGGTCCTAGAAAAACATGCACAACAGGCTCCTGGATGCAAAACATAGAGAAACCTCTTTCCTGGGTTCTGAAGATTTGTGCCAAACAATGATTACATTAAATAACAGTTTATTAATCAAAACCACTCTGCTTACAAAAACTGTAAAAGGTTATCAACACATCTGCATCTGCAGTTCAGAATTTTTGCCAGCAAGTTAACAGTCCATATATATAGAGAGAGATTGCTAGGAGTAACAATGGAGGGAGTAACTACTGCAGCAATGATCATTCAAACATCTACTGCCATAATACATTTATTTACACAACTGTACTACATTCTTCATATTGATCATTGCTGTGATAGCTTAAGCTGTATGAGTAGATTATCATAGCTTAGAACAACTGGCAGGTAGAAGAAGAAGGGGAATGGTCCTAGCAAAACTTTACCAAGACCTAGAGAAGGAATCTGGCTTGCTGTGCTTTGTAAAAGTATGTACAGAGGGCCAAGCTGCTGCTTCTAGAATACTTCTATAATTCAACCCTTTCCAAAAACCCATAGATGAAACCAAGACATGATAGAATATGGCTTGACAGTGCCTGTAATAGTTTTGTTGCGGTAGAAATATCAAAATTTAATAATAGATTGAGATATCCATTTGTAAATAGTCTTCTTTGATACAGGTTGTGCCTTCTCCTTACTTCAACAATAAACGAACAACTGAGCAGAAGTTTTGAAAAATTTTGTAATGTCAGGATAGTACCTGAAATGTCTGTGGACATCCAAGGTATGAAGTATCCTTTCTCTCTCATGTTGGGGCTCAGGGAATAACACAGGGATATGGATAGTTTGGGTTTAAGTAAATTCAAAAGGTACTTTAAGCATGAAAGAAAGATTAGTTCTCAAGGAAACCCTGCTCTGTCTAAAATGAAATAAGGCTGACCTACCATAACAGCTTATAACTCAGATATTCTTCTTACAGAGGTCAGGGCAAGGAGTAAAGCTCTTTTCTGTCTTAAGAACCTCAAGTCAACCACATGAGCTGGTTCAAATGGAGCAAGTGTTAGCTTCTCTAACACAAAATTAATGTCCCAAGGAGGAGCCACTAGCTTTCTTGGAGGTCTTTTATGCAAAACACCTTTAAAAATATGTTGACATGGAATGTCTTGAAAAAGGGGACCCATGGGAAGACCTGCAGAAATAGCAAATGATTGAACCCTAATAGAGTACTAAGACAGGCAAATAGAAAAGCAACTGACACAAATATTGTAAAACAAGTAAAACACTACTCGAAATGGGTTTGGGTTATGTTTTTGGCACCAACTATAAAACAGCTTCCATTTGTTAATATATGTTTTTTCTAGTAGAGGGCATTCTTGCTCCCATTAATACCTGATGTACATCCTCTATGCAATATATATCAATATATACATATATATCAATTTGATCAAAAGTTTGTTTGTTTGTTTGTTTAATTTAACTGTTGAGGCTGCCCACTAAAGTGTGCTAGCCTGTGTAACTGAGTTATCACTGTTTCTGCATTTTCTGTGTGTTTCTATCAAAAAAACAAAAAAACAAAAAAATAATCCTTGTTTTCCTGCCTCTTCTCGACTAGTTTAGACCAGTTTACAGGCATTGCTGTATTCTGGGCTGTGGTGTAGTTCCTGTGTTGTCCATTACCTTACTTGGATAGAAGGAAGTTTCTTTGCTCACCAGTGGGCGTGAGGAGCCTTGAGCAGCCTACCTGTCCCTGTAGGAAGTGACCTCAGCACAAGAAGCTGTAGTAATTGGTTGTTTTGGACCATTTCTAGCTCTTTTGTAGTTCACTGTTTAAAATCCGCCTCTGGGCATTTTTTTCTGGCTATACTGCTCAGACAAGCTCCTTGTGGTCCTGCAGAGTGGTCCTAGCAGCAGGGAACTCAGAAAAGCGACTACTTTCTGGATTTAAGTATCTTTGCTTTTTTTCACTTGGAATAGCTTCTGTAGCTTACCCTGAACTAGCGTGAACTGTTTTTTAACTGTTTGCTGCATTATTTTAAAATCTGCACTTAAAGTTACATTTTAGTCAAATTTGATCAAAAGTTTGTTTGTTTGTTTAATTTAACTGTTGAGGCTGCCCATTAAAGTGTGCTAGCCTGTGTAACTGATTTATCACTGTTTCTGCATTTTCTGTGTGTTTCTATCAAAAAAACAAAAAAACAAAAAAAATGCTTGTTTTCCCACCTCTCCTTGACTAGTTTAGACCAGTTTACAGGCATTGCTGTATTCTGGGCTGTGGTGTAGTTCCTGTGTTGTCCATTACCTTACTTGGATAGAAGGAAGTTTCTTTGCTCACCAGTGGGAGTGGGGAGCCTTGAGCAGCCTACCTGTCCCTGTAGGAAGTGACCTCAGCACAAGAAGCTGTAGTAATTGGTTGTTTTGGACCATTTCTAGCTCTTTTGTAGTTCACTGTTTAAAATCCGCATTTGCACGGCTTTGCGCGGTTGTGCGCATAGCACAGTGCTGGTTAAACAAGGTTAAACTTCTTCTGGCGCCGCCAGGTGTGCTCTTCAAATTTTCCCTTAAGGAAGCTCTACTCTTAGTATAATCAGACTACTCACTATATTATAAGCCTAGCACTTGTTCTCAATACTTCTCTACTAAAGTAAGCACTCTTGTACTATGTAAAGCACTACATCTACCTACCACCCCTGGGAATATCCACTTCCCTTAAAGGTACAGCACTCCCTTATACTGTTCTAGCATGTCGAGTGGTAGATTACTGGCGTCCTCTCCAGTTCAGCTGGTCGATCTGGGTATCTTGAGACAATGCTACAATTGTCTCATGTACACAGACAGCCCTCTCCTCCTCCCAACAAACACAAATACATGTGAGAGATGCAACTATATAGCCAAACTGGAGGCTGAACTCTCTCAACTCAGGGCTGGCATGACCAGACAGGAGGAGATGGTAACCACACACACAACAATCCCAGTCCGACATAGACCTACCACAACTGCAAACCAAACAGATAAAAACACAAAGACATACTCAGAGGCTCTAATAAAAAAACTTACCAAAACAACAGAGGCTCCCAAAGCAGACATCCAAAAATCCACCACCTCAAAACAAAACACATGCAACACATACTTCAATAAATCAGTGTGTCAACCAATCACAGCCCTTAAGGCCAAACACTTTGCCTGATACACTAGTAATAGGTGACTCTATAGTCAGACACACTGATGTCCCGCTGACCAGGCTGAACAAGGAGAGGGTGACTGTGAGCTGTCTATCGGGAGCTAGGATCCGCCACATAACACACGCACTCAAGTCACTCCAAAGCAAGTACAAATATGACTCCGTCATTGTCCATGCTGGTGTGAATGACCTGAGACGTACCTCCCTGAACTACATGAAAAGAGACATAGACGAGCTCTCCGATTATGTAGCCCAGGCTGGTATGACCCTGACCCTGAGCAGCATCTTGCCCTCACCAAGAATGATTACACAATACAAAGACAAGATGATCAGCTTTAATAATTGGCTCAAGTACTGGTGTCATTCTAAGGGGATCCAATGTCTGTCTGCCTGGGATGGCATGTTGGACAAGCCCCGCTGATTCGCAAGGGATGGCTTACACCTGTCACCACTGGGCTTCCGGATATTGGCTAAGGCTCTTGCCACCCCCATAGTGCCTTTTTTAGGCAAGGCTTAAAAGACAAACCCACCTCCGTAGAAAACAAAAATGGAAAAAAACTAAGGGTAATGCTGCTCAACGCCAGAAGTCTAAATCTCAAGATGCAGGCACTTGATGCACTCCTCAGCATGGAGAACATTGACGTCTGTGCAGTAACTGAAACCTGGTTCAAGGCTCCTGAGAGCACCCCAGCACTACCAGGCTATACCTCGTATCATGCTTTTCGGCCCCAAAACCCGGGCCGAACCACAAAGGGAGGAGGAATGTCCATATTCATCAAGGACACCCACACCTCCAGGTTAGTAGCAACACATGAAGCATCAGAGACCATACAGGTGCAACTAACCATAGGCAAAACTGCTATACAACTGGTAGCATGTTATAGACCACCCTCCCAATCTGAAGAACCCCACTCAGCCTTCCTGAAGACATTGGAGGATATGAATGTATCACAAAATACCATCATACTGGGAGACTTCAACTACCCAAACATAGATTGGGTACATTATTCTAGCCTTAATACCCTAGCCCAAAGGTTCCTGGAATTCATAAATTCAAATGCACTGGAACAACTAGTCACCTCTCCCACTAGGGGAGATAATATACTAGACCTGATTATCACAAACATGGGGACAAAATACTCCACACCAGAAGTATACCCCTCACTAGTGAGATCTGACCACAAACTAATCACCCTGGATATACATATCCCACCTCCACCCCAGCACAAAAGACCACAGTGAAAAACTTCTCAAAAGCAGACTTCACTCTTCTTAAGACTGAGATGGTATCCTTTAAGCCCACTGTGCCAGTGGATACCACATCCCACAATGCAGAATCCTTCACAAATGCTTTCTATGGACATCTCCAAGAATGCATGGATCATGCAATCCCAAATAAATCCAAGTCCCTCTCCACCAAAGGTAAGCATCCTGTCTGGTGGACCTCAGCCATAAACAAGTTGTATAACAAAAGAAGGAAGCTACTGCACGTCAGAGCAAAATCCCATGAAGGGAAGACATCTCTGATCAACATTAGCAGAAAACTACATTCTCTCATAAAAACATCCAAGGCCAACTTTGAGAGAAAAATCGCTAAGGACACTAAAGATAACCACAAAGCCTTCTTCAGCTATGTTAGAAACATGGGCGGAAACCCTCAGATATGCTCAGAGCTGGTTCACAACAACAAAAAATACACTGAACCCACAGATATTGCCAACATTCTGGCTGACAGGTTCAGTGCAAATTTCTCCCCTCCCTCACCCCCAAAAGAAGAAATACTTATCCCAGCTGAATGTAATCTCCCTGTCATCTCAGATGTCCAAGTGAGAACCGCCCTAAACAAAGCAAAAAACACAGCATCAATGGGACCTGACGGTATCCCGGGTTGCGTGTTACGTGAACTCCAAGAGGAGCTAAACCCACACATAAAAATGCTATTTAACCTTAGCCTTACTTTTGGGATATGTACCTGAACACTGGCGTACAGCAACAGTGGTCCCACTCCACAAGGGGGTGCCTCTACAGACCCTGGAAACTACCGCCCCATAAGCTTAACCAGCCTGGTCTGCAAAGCTATGGAAAGAATCATTATGGAACTCATAAACAGAGACATAGGGGACCTACAGACACTTGACCCCACCCAGTTCGGCTTTGTAAAGGGCAGATCCTGCCTTTTAAACCTGGTTGACTTTTTCGAAACAGTCACTAAAGCCATTGATGAGGGCAAAGCAGTCCATACAGCATACCTGGACTTGGCTAATGCCTTCGACACAATACCCCACTCAGGCATCATAGATAAGCTCAACAGCTTAAAAGTAAACCCTTATGTCACTAGATGGGTTGCAAACTGGCTAAAGGACAGAACCCATAAAGTTAAAATCGCTGAAGCAATGTCAGACTCAAAGCCAGTCACAAGTGGTGTCCCACAGGGATCTGTCCTGGGACCCCTCTTGTTCGGCATTTATTTCTCAGATGTTAAAGCAAACATGGGAGGGCTGTGGCTGACAAAGTTCGCAGATGACTGCAAACTAGGCACCATAGTCGATACACCAGCAGACACATACATCCTACAAAAGTCCTCACAGAAATGGACAACTGGTGCCCGAGTCACGGCCTTAAACTAAATGCCAAAAAATGTATAGTCATCCCCTTTGGGAAAAACAAAGTACCCACAAATTATCACATAGACAGCAACCCACTGAGTATGGAAAAAGTAATCAGAGACCTAGGGACCCAAGTCGACAGCGACCTCTCATTTGACACCCACGTTGCCAAAGTGGTTAGAAAAACATTCTACCTTGCACACCTTATCATGAAGGGATTCACATCCAGATCCAAGGATGTCATTGTACCCCTATATTCCTCCCTCATCAGACTCATGATTGAGTACAATGCCCCATTTGGTATGTACCTCACCCGGCATTTGCAACAGCTGGAGAGACCACAAAAGTACCTCACCAAGAAGATCAAGGGTCTCCAACATATGTCTTATTCTGCCAGACTAAAGAAACTTCAGCTCTATTCAGTAGAATACCGCCTGCTCAGAGGTGATCTCTACCTGACGTACAAGGCCATGTCCAATCAGGATCTAATGGACATGCTCCACCTCAAAAAATCCAAATCCATCAGGACCACGAGAGCTAAAGACTTAAACCTTGGTACAAGTATGAATAGGACATGCTGGAGAGATAGATTCATAACCCAGAGGCTTCCCATGCTTTGGAACAAGATCCCAGTTCATATTAGGCAGTGCCCCTCACTGACTCTCTTCAAGAGAAATCTTGATGAGTGGATGGGAGATCGTAAGTTTACCACAGGGGTCACATCTGTGTCACTGCTAGACAGGGGCACAGTAAACTAATTCTATTATATAAGGGGACCTTCATTGTGTCACTACTAGACAGAGGCACAGTATTCTAAATTTATTCTGTACATTTTTGTACCATTTCATGGTGTGGCAAAAGCCACATCACTATGGCTAGGCTTACAAATGCCCCAGGGCAGATAGCCTAGTACTATACTATGAAACTATGAAACACCTGCCTAAAATAAGAAAGACCCTAATCGAGCAGTCAAGAAAAAGTTTTGGGGCTGGGATGTATAAAATGTCCCTGTTCTTTTCTTTTTTAAACCAGTAACATCTTTATTAAATTATCACTTATGACATATGTAATCATACATTCATATAAATGAAAACAAACCATATTGACATATTTTCAGTTGCAAACATTGTACATCGCTTATAAACTATCCAGTCATTGCCAGTCAAACATTATAAAGCTCTTTCAATTCCTGCCTTCTCATAAACCTCATTCCTCCTTCAAAACATTTTTCGGCATGTATTGTTCCCACCATTCCTATTTTTTTCCATGTAATTTGTTCCTACCCTTTTCTAAAGCTCCCACTTCCAGTTGTTTTATCTCTGTTACTATATTCACTATTTCTTGGACACTTAGTTTAGACTTCAATTTCCATTTTCTAGTAAATGCTTTTTTGGCAGCCATCAGAGTTAAACTCAGCAAGTCCTTACTATGTCTAGGCAATTCCGATTCTGTGTTACAGACAAAAAAATATTTCCTTAGTTACACCAATTTGCTCACCCAGTATTTCTGGTAAAGTAATATGCAGGGAATTTTTAAAGTCTGTCAACTCATTATAGTCCAAAAATATGTTTCCAATTACATTTCATCTCTGTTCTTGTGTGACTAGATCCAGTCTGTGAGGGACTTGTGGTCCCTGACCAATTCCAAAAGAAGAGATAAATACTGTTGCCTGGTCCAGAAGGGAATCGTCACAATGATCTTGGGGGATTCCTTCTGAATCTTCATATCTGTCTTCCATTCTTCTTGCATGAAGTCTTGGAGCAGAAATTTGCAAGCTGATTGTTCATTGGGAAGGCCTACTTGGGGAACTCCTCACAGATGGATCAGATCTTGGAATATCCCCAATCTAGTTTCCATTCATGGGGTTCTACTTTGTCCTTCCCAGCTTGTCTGCGACACAAGTTTGGTCTGACAGAATGTAGGAAGAGTGAGATTCTGCTGTGAAGCTATATCCCATGATAACATGTCTAACCTGCAAAGGAGGTAAAGACCTGGTTCTCCCTTGCTTTTTTATTTACCACATCACTGTGGTATTGTCCATAAGAGCTTGAAGTGGTCCTGGGGACCAAAGGTGATTTCTGGAGTTGAGTGCCATGATAAAGGGAAACTTCTCTTTACATTTATGTGCTTGTGTCTGTCTTTGTTGTCCCAAATACTTGCACTTTTATCCCCCTAGCAAAGTGCAAGGTAACTGGTGACTAATTGTACTGGAGCAGGAGGGGAGAGGGAGAGACCTGGATTTAGAATACTTGATGTCTCCATCAAGGGATTTCTCTTCTCACACATCCCAGAACTGAGATTTGAAAAGATAACGGGTGCTGGTACTGAGACCAAAGAGACTTCAGATAACACTGTAGCTTTCTCATGTGGAGTCTTGCCAGAGGTATCACAACAATAATAAATGTCAAGAGACTCAGATTTCTGAGGTATTCCCTCCCTTGCAACACAGAAGGTTGAAAAAAACATGTAAATGAGTTCAAATGGCAAATAAGAATATCCAAAAGCATGTGAAAACACCGGAGCTCAACACCTGCAAAATACTAAGAAATTTATTCAGTTACACATTCAAAGCTTTCAGGACTCCTCCCTTTGTCAATGGGTATACAATGTTAAAACACAGTATCATTTAAACTAATTAAATGATAAAAAACACCAATGAAAAAACAGTAACAATTAAAAGAGCAGCAAAGTCAATTTAAATCAATTTAAAGAAGCAGCACATTATAAAGCTTCGGAATTATGTGAACAGAGTCATGAAACTAAATAAAATATATATAATTATATAATAATTTCATAACTTAATTTGTTTATATTTTAAAATAGGCTTAATTGCAGTAAGCCATCAAATCCAATTCAGTTCAGCAATTTCAGTAAAGTTTTAAGATCACCACCTCTCTTCCTCTTTGTTACTACTTGTATAGCTTTAAATTTAAAGCTATGCTGTAAACCTTTCTCCTTAACATGCTTTGCAAGTGAATTAATAAACACATTTCTCTGTATGTCTGTTAAATACTCTATTATTCTATTTTTAAGCTTCCTATTGCACTTCCCCACATAAAAACTTGAACACGCAATACAAATAGCCAAATAAACTATATTTTTAGTACTGCAGTTTGCATAACAAGCAAAATTAAATACCCTCCTAGTACTTGGATTTATAAGCTCTACTGACTAGAATTCCCTCCCTTACCCATTAAGAGGACCCCAACACTTGCAGAAGACATTGCTAAACCCCAGTTCATACTGACTGTATGTATAACACCAGAGTGATCAGGGGAAAATCCTAGAATAGATCTAAATGTAGATATATTTTTCCTGTGGAAGAAAATCTTTTTGTACTGAGGTTTTTTTTTGGAATCCCAGCCTGCTGCATACGAGATCTCTCAGCAAAGGAAAAGACTCCTGACACTTTGAAAAAAGAGTCTGCATAGATAAGCAAGACATGTAAATATAGAAAAATGTAGATACCACGTATCCTGAAATGTGCTATAACTGGAGCTAGACATTTTGGGAAGACTCTTAGGGCAGTGGCTAGCCCAAAGGGTAAAGCAGAGAATGGATAATGTGATCCAGATACATAAAACTTTAAGAAACATCTGGTGCCTTAATAGATAGGAATGTGAAGGGAAAAAGAAATTATTTCTGTTACCCCCTCCCAATAAAGCATGTTCCATAGGATAGAAGGGAACACCGGGGTTTGGTCTGGGGATGTAGAATACTTCCCTGAAAATGATGGATCTCTTCCTACTGCGTCAGTCTCATAACCCATTTATTTGAAACAACTTGTTGCCCTAGAGACAGAAATGTAGAATCTGACTTTCTGGAAGGGATAAGAGACTGCCAGGGTGGGAGGTGGGACAAGGCCCCTTACACACTCATTCTGACCTTTTTGACTGTCTTTTGTCATCAGGGGTTCCTGCTTTCTTTTAGGGAACCTCACACCATTGTTTTATTGTCTTCTTATCAGCATATGGCTGAGACCATCTGGTTTGTTTTGTTTCTTGCTGCAGTTGGACAAGGGAGCAAAATAACCATTGGAAAATGTAGAGAGGGAGGGATAACAAAAATATGAGAGATACCCTGTATATCAGCTTAACCTTTTCATCACATTTTGATAACCTTTGCAACAATGGGACCAAAATCTCTATACAAAGGTGAATTTACAAGCTCATTTTTACACCCTCTAGGAAGTTCAGAGAATGAGGCCAGACAAACCTCCTCAACTCAATACCAGTGGCAGCTTCACTGGATGGAGCATCTACAGTCATAAACACACGTTAAATGACTAGTGACCTGAAAAATAAAAGAAATCAAACCACATAAAGCAGATTTTTCATCACATTCTGCAGGTAAAATAATCCTTATATTTTCACAGTTAGGCTCATATGTTAAAAGTTTATTGTGACTGACAACTTAAAATTATAACAATTAAAATTGCAGAAGCAATCACTTTTCCCAAACTTAAACTCTTTTACCATCTTTATCAAAAGGGGAAAATTAGAGTTAAATGTTTGGCAGAAGCTGGATTAACTAAAGCTATAGCTGCTGAATCAAGTTTGGGAAGTATATAAAAACTTAAAAGACTGAGAAACTTTTTACATTCTGTTTGCCTTTTTTCAGAGGCAGGAGCTGAGTTTCAGGCAAATGCAGGCAGTGGCATACACTTCCTCCAGAGCTGACAGAACTGGGGAAATAGGTAAAGTGTTCTAGAAATTCTTTCTGTAACAGCTGATAGAATTTTCTGGGGGAGTGAGAAACCTCAGTGTTCTCCCACTGAATACATGTGCACATTGTGGAAATAGTCTCTGAGAAAAAGAATCATTGACAGGGAGGTTCAGGTAACATGCTCTCCGCTGAGTCTGAATCAGAATTCTGAGGGAAAAATGTATCTGTTCAACCACATTCCTCAACAGATTTAATTTCTTGAACCTGTTCAGGAAAACAGGAATCACTTTTTCTTTTACCAGAAACTACCTGACAAGACCTTGAGTGAAACTGGAGCAGGAGAAGCTGTAAGTTTAGCTTTCTGTTTCTTTTTTGACAGTAAAGTTAAGACAAACACATTTTTAATAGCAGCAACATCTTCCTCAGGGATTGGCAAAACATTCTGGTTAAGCAGGGGTACTTTCCCTGCCCCTTCATGCAACACCAACAAAAGTGGTTCTCTCTTCCCCATTAAAGAGACCCCAATAACTGCAGAGGACATAATTAACCCCCAGTCCGTAGTGGCTGTATTTGCCTCACAGACAGATCTAGGGGAAAAGGAAAGTGGTCTGAGGAGCCAGCTTGGCCACAGCAGAAATCTTCACCTACATCTGAGGCAAATTACCAGCCTGCTGTGGTAGCAAACACTTTTACTGAATTATCACTCAAGACATAGGCAAAGATATGTTTATATAAAAATAAACAATGTGAGTAACTTCAACTAGCTAAAAATTATGATTAATGATCTTTGAGATATAGTAAAATATTTATTGGTAATTACCCAAATAAAAATGTGTTGCTTGAGCAACACTAAACACTCCAAAATATTGTTTCTTTGTGGTCAAAACCACTACACGTCCCGTGCACTGGTATATTATAATCATTTGAAGTTGCTGCTTCACAATAAAAAAGCAGATAGTTTCCTGATAGGATGAATTTGCACAGAAATGCCTTCTGGTAGATTAAAATAGCCTAATTTGTCACCAGTCTCCCTCATAGGACCCACCATTGTTATAGCTTGAAGCAATTAAACTGGCTTGAACTGCACAACTACCTAACATACTTACAGCTAACTACAGCACACAGACTCATTCCGCATCCTGAAAAATTCCCTAAACTACAAAGTAGATTACTTACTAACCTACTGTCCAGCAATGTACCTCCGTTCTAGTAACAAATTCTTATTACTTACAAATACATCAACGAATGTTGCAGGAGACTCACTGTTCTCCAAATATGTTTCTAAATACTGGAATAGTAGTCTCACACAAATAAAACTCTCCAACAAACTCATTAGTTTTAAACCACTGCTTAAACAACCCCCAGGATTCATGAAGCCCAGCGCAAGGATGGCGGTAGGTTTGCACCGACAGTGTGGCATGAAGATGGCACAGTAGCGCCAAATGCATATTAATGAAGGCACGTTGCTGCCACAGCCACGTGCACAGGAAAGGAGCGCGAGTGCATAGGGCATGTCGAAGTGCCGCACGAAGGCGTGGAAATGGCAGCTGTCGATGTGCAACCTAAAATGCTTGCATATAACAATTTGCAAGATAGTAATCACATCTGTCAGTGTCCGTGGATACTGAAACGTATGCAAATCATGCAAGAAAGTTCCTGTGAACACAAAGGGAAGAAGCAAACACAAATGCACTGTAGAGAATAACGGGTCCCTATCCCGTGAACAAATGACATGGAAGACCGTGTGGCCATAGTCCAATGCAGTGTAGATAGCTATACCAAGTGGAAGTGAAATGCATCATATGTTAGCGAGCCACCAGTAGGTACGTCCAGCCCAATGGTGAGGGTCACCAGCTGACCCATAATGTGAGGGAGGGTACACAGCTGGGCAGATGTGTCCATAACAAAATACACGATAAATGTAGATATCTAGCGACCGTATGTCCGAATCATATCCCACAAGGCATATAATAGTCACATACAAAAGGTATGTCCGTATTTCACATACCAAATGTGATAGGAAATAGAATAAGCATGTAAACGAAATAGAAGGAGCGTGTAAACAGCTACAACAATAAGGAAACATGTAGGCTGAAAGGAACAGTATTATCCATACTGTCGGCTGTGGAGACGTGTTGTCCAGTACAGTCGGATATGTGTATGGAATATATCCCATCCTGGACATAGGAAAAGGTGGCATCCTACCAATGAGTAGAACAGGCTGCCAAATTCCGGAAATCAGCGGTACAAGCCGAACTTGTCAGGATGTGTCACAGTTAAATGGGTAGTACCCGGGTATACCAACCATGTAATGAAAGTAAAGTATGGGCGTGTACCTATGTGCATGAGGTATAGCATGTGGAAAGCAAACATGGCAGGGTAGTCCACACAACCATACAGGTACCTGACACATGTAGGGTATTCAATGTGTTACTCTGGCTGTGTCATGGTTCAACAACCAAAGCAGTGATGTATGGGGTGTGAGGAATCTGTATGTGTGGGGGGATGGGTAATGGTATAATCCTCCAAGGCAATACTGTGTCGTATGCAGAATAGGTGAAACGGAGGTGTATAAGGGAGCAGCGGGTGAAGCTGAAAGAAACACAAACACATGTATAAACAGCTGCAATACAAGCAGACAGGCCATACTGTAGAACACAATCCCACAAACATATGAATACTGAAGTGTGCGAGACAAATGTATAGACATGTCACTGGCACATACCCACAGATTGGTCCTGATGGAACTGGCCATAACAAATGCAACACACCTGGATGCATAATGGACTACCCAGTATCCCCTCCACATCACACAACCTGCTCCCATACCTGAACATCCACCAAATCCAGCCATACTTAGCCTACTAGTTTGGTGCAGACACAGCTACACATAGTGACCAGTACGCATATGTAGTAGGTAGTGTCACCCTAGGCAGTTGCAGGATTGCACACTATGTATCCCTTGCATGTGAAACCCCCAGCACATTTTCGTAATGCCAAAAAGATGTTCGTTATTTCTCTTGTTGTGGATCGGTCCAATTTTTGGATATCCCTCATGGGATACGTAACCTGTGTAAACATTAGAATGGAAGACACGAAGTCCAGTCCAGTAGATTTCTGGACACAATTTGGAATGTGCATTAGAGGTGCACGACACTGTCCAGCCCTAAGTGGTCATGCATACCCTACTACCCATAATCAAAACCTGCCCGTGACGCACGTGTCCCAAAACGAATAAGCGAGAGAATATATTGCACACATTCGCATAGTGGCACATGGTATAAGGGTGATGAAGGCACTGACGTAAACAGGATACCCCTGATCCACTGTGTGAGGGACAATTAATGTGTGTGTAGGTGTGACTTGACCAACAATGGTACAATGCCAAATGTCTTGTGACTGTAGGGAATAAATATGCACCATACTGCATGTAACAGTTGCCTAAAGCGGTCACATCAGGACAGAATAAACATAATTCATACAACAAACAGGCAAACAACAAAAGTGCCAAAGGTATAAGGCTTACAGCTAGGAAACAAATGACTGTTCTAAACCTGCAGTGACCGTGGCTATGTGTTGGCCCAAACAATCTGGTGTCCGCAGTAGGGTTGTCATCTGTCCCGCTTTGCGAGGGATAGTCCATCATTGGACAGTTGTGTCCTGACAAAAGACATTTCAAATGGCAAATGTCCTGGGATTGTAGGACATAAGTATGTCCCATATGTTATGTAATAGTAGCAGAAAATAATTATATTCATCTCTGTTCTTGTGTGACTAGATCCAGTCTGTGAGGAACTTGTGGTTCCTGACCAATTCCAAAAGAAGAGATAAATACTGTTGCCTGGTCCAGAAGGGAATCGTCACAATGATCTTGGGGGATTCCTTCTGAATCTTCATATCTGTCTTCCAGGCCTTCTTGCATGAAGTCTTGGAGCAGAAATTTGCAAGCTGATTGTTCATTGGGAAGGCCTACTTGGGGAACTCCTCACAGATGGATCAGATCTTGGAATATCCCCAATCTAGTATCCATTCATGGGGTTCTACTTTGTCCTTCCCAGCTTGTCTGCGACACAAGTTTGGTCTGACAGAATGTAGGAAGAGTGAGATTCTGCTGTGAAGCTATATCCCATGATAACATGTGTAACCTGCAAAGGAGGTAAAGACCTGGTTCTCCCTTGCTTTTTTATTTACCACATCACTGTGGTATTGTCCATAAGAGCTTGAAGTGGTTCTGGTGACCAAAGGTGATTTCTGGAGTTGAGTGCCATGATAAAGGGAAACTTCTCTTTACATTTATGTGCTTGTGTCTGTCTTTGTTGTCCCAAATACTTGCACTTTTATCCCCCTAGCAAAGTGCAAGGTAACTGGTGACTAATTGTACTGGAGCAGGAGGGGAGAGGGAGAGACCTGGATTTAGAATACTTGATGTCTCCATCAAGGGATTTCTCTTCTCACACATCCCAGAACTGAGATTTGAAAAGATAAAGGGTGCTGGTACTGAGACCAAAGAGACTTCAGATAACACTGTATCTTTCTCATGTGGAGTCTTGCCAGAGGTATCACAACAATAATAAATGTCAAGAGACTCAGATTTCTGAGCTATTCCCTCCCTTGCAACACAGAAGGTTGGAAAAAACATGTAAATGAGTTCAAATGGCAAATAAGAATATCCAAAAGCATACGAAAACACCGGAGCTCAACACCTGCAAAATACTAAGAAATTTATTCAGTTACACATTCAAAGCTTTCAGGACTCCTCCCTTTGTCAATGGGTATACAATGTTAAAACACAGTATCATTTAAACTAATTAAATGATAAAAAACACCAATGAAAAAACAGTAACAATTAAAAGAGCAGCAAAGTCAATTTAAATCAATTTAAAGATGCAGCACATTATAAAACTTCAGAATTATGTGAACAGATTCATGAAACTAAATAAAATATATATATAATTATATAATAATTTCATAACTTAACTTGTTTATATTTTAAAATAGGCTTAATTGCAGTAAGCCATCAAATCCAATTCAGTTCAGCAATTTCAGTAAAGTTTTAAGATCACCACCTCTCTTCCTCTTTGTTACTACTTGTATAGCTTTAAATTTAAAGCTATGCTGTAAACCTTTCTCCTTAACATGCTTTGCAAGTGAATTAATAAACACATTTCTCTGTATGTCTGTTAAATACTCTATTATTCTATTTTTAAGCTTCCTATTGCACTTCCCCACATAAAAACTTGAACACGCAATACAAATAGCCAAATAAACTATATTTTTAGTACTGCAGTTTGCATAACAAGCAAAATTAAATACCCTCCTAGTACTTGGATTTATAAGCTCTACTGACTAGAATTCCCTCCCTTACCCATTAAGAGGACCCCAACACTTGCAGAAGACATTGCTAAACCCCAGTTCATACTGACTGTATGTATAACACCAGAGTGATCAGGGGAAAATCCTAGAATAGATCTAAATGTAGATATATTTTTCCTGTGGAAGAAAATCTCTTTGTACTGAGGTTTTTTTTTTGGAATCCCAGCCTGCTGCATACGAGATCTCTCAGCAAAGAAAAAGACTCCTGACACTTTGAAAAAAGAGTCTGCATAGATAAGCAAGACATGTAAATATAGAAACATGTGGATACCACGTAGCCTGCAATGTGCTATAACTGGAGCTAGACATTTTGGGAAGACTCTTAGGGCAGTGGCTAGCCCAAAGGGTAAAGCAGAGAATGGATAATGTGATCCAGATACATAAAACTTTAAGAAACATCTGGTGCCTTAATAGATAGGAATGTGAAGGGAAAAAGGAATTATTTCTGTTACCCCCTCCCAATAAAGCATGTTCCATAGGATAGAAGGGAACACCGGGGTTTGGTCTGGGGATTTAGAATACTTCCCTGAAAATGATGGATCTCTTCCTACTGCGTCAGTCTCATAACCCATTTATCTGGGACCTCTCAACCAATTGGGGACAAATTTCAACAGAATCATGGATAAGTCAAGAAAACACAAGGACAATCAGGGATACATTTAAAATATTAGAGCTATTAACTGGAAACATTGACAGAATCAGAGCAAATGAATTAAACACATTTTCTGAAGTTAAAGAAGTTTGTAACTCTTACTTATTATCATTATTCATTAAGTGTGATTCACCACCTTTCCTCCAAACATCACTAGTTTTAGGAGGGATTAAGAGGGACAGAGTTAAAATATGATCCAAAATCAGGGACAGCCCTGAAAATCAGGGACAGTTGAGAGGTATGCTGTGGGTATGTGTTGCCTCGACACATGTGATAGCTGTACATATAGGGTCTATAGGGCCACCACCAGTCTGAATGGCCAAAGTGGACCCTGGTCTGTAGAACTGTCAGATGTACCAGGGCAGAACATTTTACAGCCATGTATAGTACAGAAATACATATATCGGAGCAAATCAAAGCATAGTCTAGCAGAAGTATAGTTGCTTATGCTATTACATATGACATATCAACGTGTCAGGTATACAAGACCTGTAACAAGCAACCAGTACAGACACCTACAACATGAGAAGGTCCCCTAATCAGGACAGTTGCAATGGCTAGAGTAATGTCCATACCACTCAACTGTCCCTGAATGTCAGGTACGTCCCTGAGTTTGACTGAAAGTCCAACTGTGTCCCTCTTAATCCCTCCTAAATGTAGTGGCTGTTGAAGGAAAGGTGGTGAATTACACTTACTGACTAATGACAATAAGTAAGAGTTATATACAACTGTTATGTCAGAATATGTGTATTATGTCATATGCTCTGATTCTGTCAATGTGTCAAGTTAATAGCACTACTTTTGTAAATGTGTCCCTGTTTTTCATGACCTGCCCTGATTCTGCAGAAATGTTTCCCCGATTGGTGGAGAGTTCTGGTATTGTCACATGTGATGTGTGATGAGGGACTGTCCCATGCAAAGTGGGAAAGGTGTCACTCCTACAGTCTCCCGTCGTGCAATCTGAAAGGTGGTCAATGTGCAGTTGGTATGCGGTAGCATGACTCGGCAGACAGCTGCGTTAACAAACTCAAGACACATGTCAGCATTGCAGAGTATCGCTTCCCATGTATCAGGCAGATGGGAGCAGATCGTATGAGGAACACGCATATAATATGATTACATCACTGGACAGGCCGCCGAGTCCGTACAGTCGAACGGCTGCCGTCGCAAAATAGTTACACATACCCGATACTGTAGTCATGTAGTCTGATGTAATATGCATCACAAGGGATCACACACATCCAGCGTGATTGACAAATGTAAGCGGAAATGTCTGAGAGAAAGCGGCTGTAAGTGTGTTTGTCTACCAGTATGCCAGTAGTGCCCTTTCAAAGAAATGTGGAGTGTAAACGTGCATAAGGTGCTGTGACCAGAGGTCAGCAGTGCTTAACACTGTGCAAACCCACGCACAACAGCTCCCACGTGCTGGACTGTGCCTTACCCGGTTTGTATCCAATAGCGTCGGCCTGTCCGCAAACAAAGAACCGCCCTATGCACATTATGGTAGACGTACCCTACGCACATAGCTCATGTGAGTGAACAATAGACCATGGCATATGTACAGACAATAGACCGCAAACACCATACAGCACAGACATCCAACAGTATAGCAATGTACTGGCAGATATGTCCGGACCACTGGTGTGTGCATGTCTGGCCGTCCTGTGTTTCAGTGTGTGAGCATGCCCAGTATGACTGTTGCGCATGTTGTAGACTGACAATACCATCGTGTGTGAGCATGCAAAGTATGGTCAACTGTATTGCATGTGTCACATGTCCAGATAGTTAGTACTGTGTTGCTGACCCCTCCGTTCTACACAGACAGGTGACATGCTGTGTCTGCAGGGTAGCTAATTGTCATGTGGCATTGACAGATGCTACATGTCTGTATAGCGTGGGGGGACATGCAACCACAGTCCTACACAGCACCGTGGGTGTTGCATATGACTCTCATATGTGTAGGTGTGACGGGGGGTACAGCCAACAGTTGTACACATCTGCCGCTACTGTACTGGTCTGCCGGGTACTCCATGTCAGTGTGTGGACCTACCTAAATTGCTGGTTGGAGGGATACCAGGGTACGTCAGTTCCCAGCATTAATTACCAGCACAGTGGTGTTGGACATCCTATTACACATCCTACATCAAACAGCCTGGCCTGCTGTCGTCTGTGTGTGTCATACAGGGTTGGGGTCAGTCATTGGGCATATCCATAGGCCATCGTATATCATTTGTCTGTATTGGTCCACATCTTTCCAGCTGCATGGAACATGTGTGGGCTGTACGGACACACATGACGATCAGCCCATAATCTGCAGTGGGTAGGACACCCTGTGTACTACAGGCTACCATTATGACCCCCATATGTGCTACAGAGGTCATGGTGCCACTATGGATGTGTACTGACTGCTGCCCTAACATTTGGCCACCACAGTCACTTGTATGCTCACATACATACCAGAGCAATGGATAAGTACACATTCTAATACAACTGCCACTTGTTAGGTCAATAGACATACCGTGGTTGTGTTACAGACTTGAGGATGGTGCTGGAGTGCTGCCTATGTCGGACGCACACAGTGCACCTCCCATACATGGCCGAGCACAGGTACTGTCATGTTTGGCATCCATTGTACTGTGTGCAGGTAAGTGAGGGGAAATCTGTGGGAACCTACTGTGTCAGTGCATATGCCGTGTGTTGCCTCTTTGCCAAGGGCAGGTCATACTGTGCACGGGCTGTCGCCGACTGTGCCCTACACAGGTAGTTCCTTCACCAAGTCACACTGTGCCTGTACAGGCCTTGGCAGTGGTGTTGGGCTGTGTGGCCCTGCCCCATGCTGTTTCTGCTGCAACTGTTACTGCAGGCTAACATTGTGTAGCATAACAAATAACATAACAACATGTATGCATGTAGCCTGTGAATACTGCAGAGCCCCTACAGATGTGTCCAGATACCAGAACTGTGAACCGAGCATCCCAAACACATGTACATGTATATGTTTTGCCTGTGCATCCGCCTCAGTATGGTGTGAGTGTTCAGGTGTGTGTGCATTGCTGATGGGTGTTATAAGCCACTACACCAGTGTTTACTTAGCATCCCCTACTGGGAGACTGTAGGGGATTCCACATAGGCATTGGTGTGCTACAGCTGTGTCAGACGCCATATATCGGACACATCACAGCTTCCAGGGCAGACAGCGCACACAGTCAATCTCATGCCCTGGTCATCACATAGGGCCTAGCTGTTGGAGGGTATGCCCCTGCACTGACTGTAGGCCCTACCCTGCTCCCTGGGTGCTGCTACATGTGTAGGCTATAGCACCCAATACCCCAGGGGACTCATCCATGTGGTGGAACAGATTCATATTGCTGGTCCACTAATCATGTATGTGGAGGACCTGTACATGCTCACTAGCATGTGTTGACATGGCATCTGTGAAGTGGTGCAATACTCTGGATACAGATGCCTGTGAGATACCCATGATATCCTCAGTTGTGCTGTGTGAGGTACCTATGGCTAGTACACCTAGGACAACACATCCCATGGTATCCACTGTGATGCATTCCCCTCGGCCTGTGTGATGTGTTAGGCACAGGTCAACAAGCTGCTGTAGGAGGTCTCTGTCCACCCCATAGTGCTCCAACATCCCCAACCCATGTAGACCCTGGTAAGTCACCCTCGGTCAATAAAGTCTTATGTCACCCCAGTAAGGGTTGTTCGGCAGCATACACATCCACACTGCTCCAGCCCCCTGCACATGTTGGTATATGTTGCCTGCTCCAGCCCATGTCATTTGGTTGGACTGTGTCGTGAAATGTCCCTGCAGGTATACACCGGTGGTGTAGAGTGTGGATGAAATGTGTGTATGCTGCTTGCTCGCATTAGTGTAATGTTCATGTGCGGGTTGGCCGATGTCATCAGCTGATTGTGCTGATCAACACCTGTTTGTGCAGCCTGGACACCCTGACTTCCCCACCACTGCTGTCATCCCTCCCAACATCACCAGGCAGGTATAGACACACCCTTAGCTTAGGTTTGCTAAGGCAGGAGCACTCCTGAGGCAAAGTTCTGCAATGTACGTACAGTATGCCTGACCCCCCTCCCATGCTATCAACTATATGCGAAACCTGCACCTGGCTGACTGCACACATACACTCCAGGGACCAGCAGCACACCCTGGTGATAAATGTGATACACCATAGTCAACCTCATCTGCATACTATAGTCTTCTAATGAATAATAGTAAAACAACAAGAACTGCTGCCAACCAAAGGTCCACTTCCAGAAATATTAAACTGAATGTTAAGAAAAAACAGGAGAAGACCACCACGACCAGTTGAAGCATAAAACGATTTAATAAAAAGAACAAGCACTTTCACGTGTGACAAAACACGCTTCTTCAGGTTTTAACAATTATACATTCTTTTTATTAAATCGTTTTATGCTTCAACTGGTCGTGGTGGTCTTTTTCTGTTTTTTCTTAACAGTCTTCTAATGAATAGTTATATGACCCATACCGAACCTCCAACATATTAACCACTGCTCAGAGTCGCTCAGATCTACACACAACTGGCAACAGGTGCCTTACCATCACCATATTGGATGTCCCATGGTCTTCCCAGCAACAAAATAACCGGTGTCTACACAACAACAACCCATGGTCCTGCACACCACAGATGATGTGCATTAACACCATGCCATGGCAGATATACATAGATCCGAGGTTATCACGTACAGATAATCCAGCACAAATAGTCAATAGTGCTGAAGTCCCCAGACATATGTTCACATCTATGTCCACCTCCACATCTACATATATCACATATGTTATTTGTAGACATATATACATGGACATATATATATGTGTGTATATATATATATATATATATATATATATATATATATATATATATATATATATATATATATATATATATATAGATACATACATACACACATATACAAGTACACACATGTAGATATGGCATTTATGTCACAACAGCGAACCACATGACAGCAGTGCATTAGACAGGAATGGAAAGGAAACTACTTGTGCCACCTGCATCATGTAGTGTTGTTAATATCAAGGCACATGTGTTATGTTGCATCACATGGGTCAGAACGTAGAAAGGGTAAGAGTAGGGCTGCTGACAGTTACTCACCAGACCTATTGGCGACTGTATGTGTTGACAACCCAGTGTCTTGGCAGAATATGCGGGCTGTGGACATTAAATAGGTCAGCAACAAAAAAAACTGGACACATCCTGCAGCTAGCCACCCACAGATACCAACACATACCGTATAACTGCCAAACACACACCTGCCATGCCCTATAATTGAGCATCTACTTGTCTAGTCTACCACACTACAGCATTATGCAGTAACAGAATGTGCTACCGAGTTCAGGCATCACCACAATCCCACAGGCATACCTCTAGGCGTATGACATCATCCGCAAAGGCAAAGACGCCGATAGGGAATGTATGCGGTGTGAGCAATCTAAAAGCATTACTCTGTCCCCAGGCAGCTGGAAACACACACAGAGGCAGGGCTGGGAGTTGAACATACACCTAACTACCTTATCACACTACAGCAATACACAGTTACAGAACACGCTACTGAGATTACTGAACACAGTATTCCCAGAGGCATACTTCTAGGTGGGTGACATCATCCGCAAAGGCAGAGACGCCGATAGGGAATGTATGTGGTGTGAGCCATCTAAAAGCATTACTCTGTCCCCAGGCAGCTGGAAACACACACACACACCTGGCAGGGCTGGGAGTCGAACATACACCTAACTACCTTATCACACTACAGCATTATGCAGTTACAGAACGTGCTACCAAGATTACTGAACATAGCACTCCAAGAGGCATACTTCTCGGTGGGTGACATAATCTGCAAAGGCAGAGATGCCGATAGGGAATGTATGTGGTGTGAGCCATCTAAAAGCATTACTTTGTCCCCAGGCAGCTAGAAACACACACACACACACACACACACACACACACACACACACACACACACACACACACACACACACACACCTGGCAGGGCTGGGAGTCGAACATACACCTAACTACCTTATCATACTACAGCATTACGCAGTTACAGAATGCACTACTGAGATTACTGAACGCAGCACTCCCAGAGGCATACTTTTAGGTAGGTGACGTCATCCGCAAAGGCAGAGATGCCGATAGGGAATGTATGTGGTGTGAGCCATCTAAAAGCATTACTCTGTCCCCAGGCAGCTGGAAACACACACACACACACACACACACACACACACACACACACACACACACACACACACACACACACACACACACCTGGCAGGGATGGGAGTCGAACATACACCTAACTACCTTATCACACTACAGCATTACGCAGTTACAGAACCCGCTACCAAGATTACTGAATACAGCACTCCCAGAGGCATACTTCTAGGTGGGTGACATCATCCGCAAAGGCAGAAACGCTGATAGGGAATGTATAGAGACTGAGCAGTCTGCAAGCATATTACTGTCCCAAGGTAGACGTATACACATACACGGCAGTGTTGTGATCGGGGCAACTGAATATCTACGGAGCACTACAACAACACTACATGGATACGAGACATGCCACAGACAGTACACCCTTCAAGACAGTCAACCAGTGTGTTCAATGTAGGCATCCATTGTGACGTTGTAAATGGACATCTATTGCCTGGATGACCACCATCACTATACAGGATGTCAATGGCCATGCTCATACACAGCATACACAGAGGCACATCACCGACACAAGGTGTCACTGGGCATGCCCACGCGCTTAGTATCACATGTCCGTTTGGAATGTACTGTGTGTCCATCTACACAACGGCATACTGGGCATGCTCACACACTTAGCAGTTGCAAAGGGCCGTCTTACATGCACACGGATTCTAAACACAAAAGGGCACAGTTTGGAATGTACTGTGTGTCCTTCTACACAACGGCATACTGGGCATGCTCACACACTTAGCAGTTGCAAAGGGTTGTCTTGCATGCACACGTATTCTAAACACAGAAGGGCACGGTTTGGCGTTTTGCATGCACACGGATTCTAAACACAGAAGGGCACAGTTTGGAATGTACTGTTTGTCCATCTATACAACGGCGTACTGGGCATGCTCACACACTTAGCAGTTGCAAAGGGCTGTCTTGCATGCACACGGATTCTAAACACAGAAGGGCACGGTTTGGCGTCTTGCATGCACATGGATTCTAAACACAGAAGGGCACAGTTTGGAATGTACTGTGTGTCCATCTACACAACGGCGTACTGGGCATGCTGACACACTTAGCAGTTGCAAAGGGCCATCTTGCATGCACACGGATTCTAAACACAGAAGGGTGTGGTTTGGAATGTACTGTGTGTCCATCTACACAACGGTGTACTGGGCATGCGCACACACTTAGCAGTTGCAAAGGGCCGTCTTGCATGCACATGGATTCTAAACATGGAAAGGCACAGTATGGTGTTACTGTCCCCACGTACATGAAGGCCACTCACATGTACTGACCAGTTCACACTCAGGAGCCATCACAGATGTATCAGGTGCAGATCACAGAGGTACACACCGCAGTCTACAATGTAGCCCTCAGACATCACCATGTCATTGGACCAGCAATACACAGCCATACATTACCACAACACTGTGTGACTCATGACCAGTGGACTGTACATAGGTCTGCAGCAACTGTGCAGACTACACATGTACTGGCAGGGTTCCATCATGTGTTATGCATTGCAATGATACCACTGTAATAACCAGGTCTGCTCTACAGATACCAGGGGCCCTGGGTCTTACACAGCTGTGACAGATGACTGCCGCTGTACACCCAAGAACACACATGTCTGGATATGACATACATGTAATCACAGTGGATATGTGCATGGACCACACACACAACACATATGTACATAGCATAGCTTTTGCTGTCCTCCATGCAGACAAGTGGCTACAGCAATCACACGCATGCAAATGGAAGGTGGGTCCATGGCTGTTGAATGCTAACAGTACATGAGGTAGCAATGTTGACCGAGGATACATTCCCTCTGTACTAGTTACCCATGACACCCATAATATCATACAACAGTCCATGTGTTATGTATGTCATCACACATGTCCACCAATTGCAATGCATACAAACATGGCTACATGACAGGCATGTAGGACCAACACACATATACAACTTGTAGTGTGCATGCAGATACCATGCATGTGCAGTAGCTGATGTATGTAACTCATCTGTGCCTAACTACAACATGCAGTTGCAATGCAGCCCCATCATTGACACGTGTATATGGTGACATACTGACAGTATGGTAGGATGTACATCAGGTATGGATGGATGTGTACATAAAGTGGTGATCCACCTGTGCAAATGGATGTTTGCCGGGGATGGCTCACAGGTGTGTCACATGCCATCCTACTATTACATGTGCAAACAGTACGCTATGTTACTGTTACTTGACAGTGAAGACATAAAACCTACACAGCGGTCAGGTGTTACTGACTGTACGTCACTTGACACCTGTAACACTTACATCCTCCCATGTGCATATAGCAGCACAATTGCCAGACGTAGCATTGGTACACATAATGTGGCCAATACTGCTGCATGTCTGTCAGACGTATCATCATATAGCAGGTGTATCATTCACAGTACTGCCATGTGTGTTTGCTTGTGTGACCATATATGCCACATATGTTGGGGAATACATCCCAATTGTTACACACCCCTGTACACTGTTGTAGAGATCTGTACATACTGCAGTGTGGAAAGCATGATGTAGGCAGGGGTGGTGTGTGTATCACACACATCAGCTATCTGTATGTGTATGACATTTGTGGTCTCCACAGTGTGTGTGTGTGTGTGTGTGTGTGTGTGTGTGTGTGTGTATGTATGTATGGCTGTCTGGTGCATGGAGTGAGGGTGTATGCTACCATACAGAACACACAGGATCCCTAACCCCTCATGGTGATGCAGTCTGCTACCCTGTTGATGCCATCAGTCTCAGCCATACTGGCTACCTGTATATGTTCTTACTCACATCGTGTGGGTGCACAGTACTGTGAGGGTGATGACCACATAGGCAGGGGTCCTCACCTCAACACTATGGGGTGTGCATTACAGTGTTGTTGACCCCGTGAGTGTGGGCATGTTCCTGTAATGTGACAGGGTAATACTGCTACACAGTGAGGCCTCATGCTATCAAGTGGCCTCTAACATTATCATCAGCCAGACAACTGTGTACAACCCCTGCACCATGTCAACATACCTGTGATGTGACCTGGTATGGATGTCATGTCCCTAGCCACTGTAGCCTATTAAACTGCCCACATGCTTCTGGATCAGTATATGTGTGGACATCTGTGGTATGTTAGCCTTTCCAACAGTCAGGTTGAGGCTATGTATAGCATGCTGATATTACCATACATGCCTGTGAGTACTCCACAGTTAAACATGGAAGACTGTAAACACTGCTACCTGTAGGCACATGCAAGTAGACCATAAGGAGAGAACCAGGGCATCATTACCAACATGCTGTTACTGTTGTTACCGAGACACATACTGTGAACATATAGCCTGTACTACATGGTATGTCTGGTGCATGTTAACAGTACACAACTAATGTAATATACACTTCTCTCACTATTCTGTTCACCCTGTGCATCAGACCATTTGAGCATGTCCCTGCACCGATGGTGTGGATGACAGGGATGCGGCACAGGCTTCATCATATGCACAGGGTAATAATGTTTGCCAGGGGCATAGGCTGCACCAATGGATGACATCATGTGTGTGGGTAAGGGCAGGTGATATGATTGGACATGTCAGTTCAGTATGCATGTGGGTGTTGTGGTGCCCTACAGATGTGTTTGCTGTGTGCGTGTATGTGTGCACACAGTTCTGCCTTTTGTGAGGCCTACACAGGGATATTATTGACAGCTCCAGATTGTACAGACCAGGTTGTTCAGCTCACTGTGTCTGGCCATGGCCACGTGACCTGGGCCTGCCTGGGGTTGCATGGGCACTACCAGGTGGAGGTACAGATTGGCTACTGTCTGACGACACATGTCCACTGGAACCGTGTCCCCGCTGGGAATGTCCAGACCATGTCCACATGGCCTGCTGTGTCCAGGTGTGGACAGCGCAGCTCCAGCTGTACTGCTACTGCTACCGGCACTATGGGAGCGGGCATGAAGTGGCACACTCACGTTGACCTGCACTGGGTGGTGTAGCTGGCCTCAGATGTTCAAGCACAGACAGCTCACGCTCGTGGATTGCCATGCCACGGTCAAGGATTCCGACCATGTCACCCAATTGCCTGTCCAGAACATCAGCAATCTGCTGTTGAGCATTTGCCAATGCCTGGATGTTGTCATTTAGGGTATGGATAGCAGCCCTCTGCAGCCTCTTCCCTTCTCTGTTCTGCCATTCAGCACGTGCCTGTGCCGCCATTACAGTCTGGAACATGCGTCTGGTGATACCAGCTGCTTCGCTCTGTCCTGCAGGTGCATGTCTGCCAGAGGTCCTCCTATGAGCAGCACCGGCCACATGCCTGTGTGGCACATCTGCAGTCATTACACTGACACCATGGTGTAGAGACACACCTTCTGTAGCCACCACACATTCCTGTTCCACGCTAACAGACGCTGACTGTCCTTCCTCTATGGCCACTGGTGATGGGTTATGTGTTGGCAGCAGAACTCTGTGTGGGGAAGAGGGGGACATAGCTGGGATGGCAACCATGGGCACAGATTCTGCCCCTGACAACCCTGCCTGTACCTCACGCATATGTTCATCACTGCTAGTATCTGTGGGGACACTAACATCAGATGGACTGCAGGAGGGTAACGCACCTACATCACCTGTGAATGCAAAGAAAGACTATAAATTACAATAGACACACACACACACACACACACACACACACACACACACACACACACACACACACACACACACACACACACAGACACAGACACACACACACACACACACACACACAGACACACAGACACACACACAGACACACACACCATGCATGTGATTTGACAGACGGCATGCAGCATGCCTGTGATACAGCAGACGGCATGCAGCTCAGACATTAATAGTGTTAGTTAGCATACCTCCCTGGGGTGCACACTACAGCAAGCAGGTGTCATATCAGTAGCCATGCAGTTCGCACAATCATGGTAGTATGCATGCATCCCTGTGATACACCATGTGGACCAGAACAGGATAACAGTACACATGGCTGACGTGACCTTGACATGTAATCTGCTGACGTGTGCATTAACATGCATACATGTCTGACACAATGGTGTCCTGACACATGAACAGCATTGTAATGGGCATCACATTGCGGTGTTGTCTGTATGCCTTACAGATAGAATGCATGTTTAGCAAATGTGCATGAGCATGGAAGGGTAGTGTGAGCCGTCTACATTGCTATACAGTGTGAGGTACAGACACTGTGCCATTGCATGGCATCATGAGGAATCTATATTGCTATACAGTGCATAGTATGTACACATTGCATAGCCATAACAGCATGCATACTCATGACATAACTGTGGATGGTGACCCACGATGCTGAGGTATATACACAACAAACCATGGTGTGTCATGTGACAGGTCACTGGAGGACCTACAGATGACACCCCTGCACAACTACTACAGAGTCTTAGCTGCCTGGCAACCATGTCCACACATAGCAAACTTGTCAATTCACTATGTCCCACATGACATTGATGTACCACACACACAAGGTGCACAGCTAACGGTGATGTCCTACAGCAGCAAGGGAAATGTACAGTATCTGTGGCCTGATGTGGTGTCAATGTCTGTGGAAGCTGTAGAGGTGACTAGTGTCATGCTATGACACAGTCATGATGTTCAACACATCTTATATGGTAGACTTCAGTGACACCTACACTAGCTGTGCACAGGCTTTTAGGATGTCTAGTGTACCACATCAACTGTATAATCAGTCAACTAAGGCTATAATTGGACCATGTGTGGACAATGTGCAACAGGGTGTATACACATCACATCTACTGTGTGGCTATGTGTCTCAGGCCATCCCCCATGGCCATGTGTGCACATGTGTTGGCCAAATGTGTGTGATGGCCGTCAATCTCACATGTCTGTGTTTTCCCATATGACATACACCCATAGATGTCGGATATGTCACCATCCACAGGGCTATGCAGACAATGGGTTGTATGTTTGGTATGTGGGGTATGGGTTATGGGATAGTGTGACAATATTGCAGCCAGAACACTACATGTCTGGGACATGTCAGATGGCACATCACAATGTATGCACCCATTGCAGGGGCATATAACACAATGGTGACTCCTGTGGGCTGCCCATATCACAGCTCACTATGTGGTACTGTTTGTGTACCACACGTGTTGTTCCAATGTATTGTACATATGCCTACATTGTACAACACCTCCACCATTGTATGCACAGCTGTCCACACATGTAGCAATGACGAATACTGTGGTGTCATGTTGGTGTATCATTTCGTTTGTATATATTGCACATGGGTGGCCAGTGTGAATGATTGAATGATGGGTGATGTGACCTGTATATCGTGACTGGACCGAACATTATGTGTACAGGTGTTAACTGGCCACATGGTGAATAGATCTATGCTTTAACATGCCTGATACTGATGACAGTCTCACCTGCAATGGACTGATGTCTGTGCGGCACACCAGAGGTACCTGTATAGGGGTGACACAGCAGTTTGAACATTATCCATGACTGTATGACAGCCACAGGGTGCACTGTGCATGTTAACACATTCGCCTGTACAATGGCATATAGTATGCACATGTGTGCATACACAGGGTAGCATACTGTAGTATACAGCATGTGTGTAAACATACCTTGCATATGATGTTACATTAAATAATGTACAGCGACACATGCAACTAAATGGGATATAATAGCCCTATGTGCAGTAGTGACTTACCAGGCAACTCCAGGCTCATTGGTTAAGAGACACCCACCTCCATGATGGCAGCTAGTGTTTGAGGATGCTGTTCTGAGGGTGTCCCCAGACTGGCCAGTAGCTCCTCGGTGTGTGTGAGTGGGGGCTGGGTTGGTGGCTCACCACCTGTTCCACCTGTTTCCCTGGCAATTGCAGTGGCACACTGTTTTGCATGTCGTATCAAGTCCATGCAGTGTCTGCGCACCTGCTGGTAGGTGCGGTTATGGTCACCCACATCATTCACCCTCCTGTGAAGATCCTGCCACAGGTCATCACACTGCTGGGCATGCTGTGGCACATGGATGAACAACACCTCATAGTTCTCGTGGAGGTACGGGATGAGGACATCATCCTCCTGGCGGCTGTATGCTGGCAGGCGTGTACGAGGCATTATCTGTAAGACATAATGATGGTGACAGGTCACAGTATCAGAAATGTACAGAGATACTGCTGCACATACATTTCTAGTAAATCTAGTACATCTGCACAGTTATCTTTGCAAATCATCATGACACTGACACGACTGACATGTTTGTGTCACACACATGTAACACCTGTTATGCATTGCATATCATCACCATATATGTGTGTCACCTTATTACATTGTTCATACTCCATGTGAATGCTGTCTTGATGTGGGCATGTGTGTTTGCCTGCACTGGTGTTCTTACCTATCAGCACATGCCTGGATGTGTCCACGGTAATACTGTTGGCCTTGATGCTGTGCATATGTCACATATCAACACATACACTGCCTTAATGGACTTGAGCAGTGACAATGCACACATACGCATGGAAACCTTTACATGCATGTGTTTTGCCATATACATCTACATGGCACTGTACAGCTGTTCAAAATCCTGCCACGGCTCGCCTGTGTTGCACATGTGATAGACATGGGACAATGGCTAGTCGGACGTCATTCGCAGGGATGGTTATCAACTATAGCATGTGTGGGCAAGGTTTCCTAGTTGTATCCGACAGCCATTTTGCCATCGCGAGGTGCATCAGTGCCACATTACTGATCCAGACAGTTAATACTACATCTACCATGCGGCCATCACACCATGTATGACAGAGATGACATGTGCAGCTTTGATGGACAGGGTTGCATGGTATGGCAGAAGTATGTCACATGTATGGCACAGGGATCTGTCCAGCATGTGGCGATCCTAGTAGTAGGACGGTGGCTGTCCATGACGTATGTCTTTCAGATCAGGATATGGACATGTAGCATGTCCAACATCATAGTGTAGCACATGTCTTTATGCAAGGTAGACAGCATGCTGCATAGTGGAGGTGAGGATTGTGAAGGCTGGTATCACCCATCCACGCATGGCCAATATCCCTTAAAGGTGATATGTGATCCAATATTGGTCAACCGAGTGCAGTGTATGCCTGTCCAATGCTCTCCATCTTCATGGATGGCACCCTGTCATGACATGGGTACCTCGTATGACTACCTAAGGGGCCTGGAGATGTCACCAACTCTGGGAGGAGAACTGCACAGCACCATCCCTTACACAGTGTCCATAATGTTGACCGCAGCCTAGGTGGTAGTTAATGGGTACAGGGATATTCACTTAGCGGTGACAATGTTATATCATCTGTCAGAGTGTGCACATATGTCACACACCTCACCCACAAAGCCCATTCTGTATGTTGGTCACAACACTGAGACAGCTATTGCACATAGGTCATGGCCATTCATATCCTTACATACACAGATGCCTCACATTTGTCTGTGTGGTATGGGCTACAATGAGGGTGGAGTACAACACATTAATTTTACTGTAGCTGCCACTGTGTGATATGCACATGTCACTCTGGCACCTTTTGTAGTGTTGATTCTGTCAACAGGCCACTGGTAGAGCACTCCTGTGACATACGAAGGTATATGTAGTCAAACATCCATACTGTCATGTACATCTGTACTGCTAACATCTACATTGATAATGGTTCATGAACTTGCAGACCATACTCAGCAGGGTTATAGTGTGGTGCCACCAATTATGACTGTCGTCATCACTTGTGGGTTGATATTATCCAACACCCTATCTGTATTTCATTTCCATGTTCAGCACTTGTGCAGAACTTGTGAGCACTTCATGAGCTACTGATTAATATAGCACCCATTCCACACCATTTCTCACAAGTACACTGTCTGTCCTGACATTTCCAGCTTGCTTACAGTACAACAGCTGTTGTACACACGTAACCCACATATCTTGTGAGACATGGTTGTATATACAGACATGTCCAACTGTCACGTACCAGTGCTATTGCCTGTTTATATGATGAATATGTCGTACATGTGGCAATAGAGCAATTGTATCATGTACACAGTCAATGCTCACCTCCCAACTTACAACACTACAGCCTGTGGGAGATGCACATATGCAGCCCTGCTGGGGGTAATGCTGTCACCAACCCTGACTGCACCTGACAATCATGTGGGGATGTGTAACATTCACAACACACCCCACTCATCACATTGTCTCACAAGATCTCCACCACCACAGGCCACACATATGAGTACAACTTGTGCAGTACCTCTCCATACTCGGTGTAGGCACCAAAGGCAGCCCCCATCACCAAACACAACAACAATAACTTATAGCCCACAGACTCATGTGTGTCCATCACATACAGCCAATAGGGTGTTATAACATAAACAGCACACCTGTCATAGGTGACTCTGTAGGCGGTCACACTGATGTTCCACTCAGCAGGCTACACAATGCGATAGTCACTTACATCTTGCTGTCGGGTAACTGGTTCTGCATCATAACCTATGCACCCATGCCACACCTCACCAGGTACAATTTGACTGTCATTCTCCATGTTAGTGTGACTGCCCTGAGATGCAACTTCACAGACTACATGTGCAGGGACATGCAATAGCTCACTGGTCTTGTAGCCCTGAAGGTATGGGCCAAGCCCTGGGGAGCATTATGCATTCATCCGGACCCGATACCACTGTACAACGACTGACTGTGTCACTTCAACAGTTGCCTATGCTTCTGCTGTCATTCCACAGGCATCTGTCTGGTTTGGCTGACATGGTCAACAAAACACGATGCTTTGGCACAGCTGACCTGCACCTGTCAGCCCTGGGAGTACAGATAACATGTAAGGCTCTTGTTGTTTCTATACTGCCTGTCTTGCACAGTTTCCAATAACATTCACCACCAGAATGGGCACAGGCAAGCAGAACATGGGGTCAAGTGACACAATGCTTG
Organism: Protopterus annectens; assembly: GCF_019279795.1. NCBI lineage: Eukaryota > Metazoa > Chordata > Ceratodontiformes > Protopteridae > Protopterus > Protopterus annectens. The sequence continues at coordinate 953,840,567 of NC_056744.1, forward strand.
ACATCTTCAGCTCTGATGCACGCAAGCAAGGCACTCCTTATAATGGACCACTTCAATATCTCTGCAGTGACTGGGACCTGCCTCTAGGCTCTGCAGAGCACACCTGCAATGACAGGTTATACACAGACCATACCTTTCAGTCATGTAACCTGGACCAGCACACTCACAGCTGAGGTGTTCCCATATTCCACTATGTTGCACACACATCCTGGCTAGTTACTTAGCACAATGCATCAGAGGTGCTCCACGTGCAACTAACTGTGGCCAGAACTGCTATACACATTGTAACAATTCAACAACGTACCCCACGGTTACCAGACCTCATTTCTTGGTGTACTGGACAGTAGGGCTCAGAAAGGTACTACTAATGTGAGACTGACACTACCCCACACTTAACTGGGATAGCCACTCATGTACCGACACATTAGGCCAAAGCTGTCTGGGATTCATAACCTCCACTCGGCTGGATCAACTCATACACACCACCTCCAAGACAAACAATATCCTTGACATGGATACTACCAACATGTGACTGGTGTTCCACACCTGGGGTTATCCCCTCATTGGTGGATTCCGAACATATGCTAATCACCCTTGTTATCCACATCCCGGCACCACACCCTTCATGGCATGCACAGTACAAGAGTAGTACAATGCCTACTACAGACGTCTTATGACAGCAGTAATTAATGTCATGACACCCGTGCAGATGGACAATGCACATACAAACCCTGAAACATACCCCAGTGCACTTCATTAGCACTTACACGGCTGCATGGATCATGCTATTCCACACAGAACCATGATGGTACCCATCAGATAACGGATGCCACTCTGGGGGTCCAGTTCCATGGACATAGTTTACAACAGGTGGAGGCTGTTGCAAAGTGGAGTACAATGCCATGGGTGGGGCAGCTCACTGGTCAGCCTCAGTAGGGCTACAGGATCCCTCATCACATACTCCAAAACTAACTACATAAACATTACTGCGACACATTCCAGGGTGTACCGCAAGGCATTATGGAGGTACGTCAGTAGTTAATGGCAATACCCACATCTTCTCTGACATACAACAGTTACTCAGGAACATTACAGAACCAGGTGATGTTGGCAACATGCTGGCAGATGGGTTCAATGCTAACATTACACCTTCTCACTCCCTACAGGGCCACAATCCATGCAGGAACATTGCGGTGTCCCTGCAGTCTCACCTACACAGTACTAACCTGCACTCTATATGGCCTGGAACACTGGCCCCATGTGACCGTCCAACATCCCAGGCTGTGATTTACACAAACCTCTGAACGACATCTCCCCACATGGCCACCATATTCAGTAATAGCCTTGTATCAGACATTGTGGCCCTTGAATGGCACACAGCAACAGTTATCACACTCCACACAGGTGGCGCCACAATGCACGAGGGGGACTATTGCCCTACACACCTGACTGGACTGTTCTGCAAGGCTATGGGGTACATCATCATGGGAGTCATTCACAGAGACATTGGTGGGCTCCGGTCCTTTGATGCCACCCAGGTTGGACTTGTTAGGGCCAGAGCATGGCTCCTACACCTGGTGGACTCCTTTCATACAGTTACCTGGGTAGTTGATGATGGTAAGAGGGTCCACACAGCCTACATTGTCCTCTCATTGCCTTGCAGCACCATTCTCCATTCTGGTATTGACAACATACACATCCACCTGCACATCAACCCCTATGTCTCAGGATGCTATGCAAAGTGGCTCACGGACAGGACACACACAATGAGGGTAGCATACCATAGTACCTACTGTATTTCAGTTACACTTGGTGTACCACAGCCCTCAGTCATAGGGCCCCTCATGTTCGGTATATGCTTCCCTGAGGTACAGACTAACACAGAGGGACTTTCCCTGCCTAGCTTTACAGACAACTGCATACAAAGTGCCATGATTGATCCACCAGCTGATACTGACCCCCTTCATAAGGGTGCCAATGTGACGGATACCTGATATCAATATCATGGCCTCAAGCTGCATGACACAAGGTGCATGAACATCCCCTTTGCATTACACCATTCACCCACTGACTATCACATAGATGGTAGTCCCCTACATACATGTCTCATTGTACGTGCTCGTAGTACACACGTATGTCACACCCACTCCTTTGATAACCATATTGCCACTGTAGCGTGGATATCCTTCTACATGGCCACACTTATCTGTACTGGGTTTGTAGCTGGAACATAGACCCATTGTACCTCTGAACTCCAGACGTATACACACATTAAAGGGTACAACACCCCATTTAGGGTGTACCTTACACAACAGCTACGGCTTTACATACCATGGTTGAAGTATGTGGCAGAACTACGGACACCACATCTGTACACATTTGCATACGACATACTCAGGGGTGACATCTGCTGAACAGACAGGGCCCATGTCCACAACAATATTCATGGATATACTCCACACAAGCGATATAAGCAAAAGCCACTGTGAGCAACATGCTCATGGATATGTGCACACACGCAATGATGAGTAGGATGTGCTTGAGGGTTACATTCCCAAACCAGACACTCACCATGCTTTGGAACATGATTCCTATGTACATCACGCAGGGACACTCAGTAGCACTGTTCATGTGATACCTCACTTGGTGGATGGGAGACACATGTACGCCAGGGATCAGTGCAGTGGCTGTACTGTGCAGAGGTGCAGGTAACACATGGCTCTGCTTTTCACAGACAGGACACTACCCTAGAGAGGTGCCGTTGGTGTGAACACTGTAGTTGTGCTTACACAGACTTGCCAGACTGCATAGTACCCCACTATGAACCTGTGAAGCTATTACATGTCCTTTGTGCATGGTTAATTGAGTAGCCCTTCCATTTAGATTAGCTATCATGCTATTACAGTGTCCTGTGACTACAAGCCATATGTATCCTGTTATTGTATATTGTGCATGCCAATAAACGATACCTTTGGTATGCATGATATGCCTGTTATGCTGTGTAGAATATCTGACATATCTACCTACAATACTGTACATTACACATATTTTACATAGTATCCCATAATGCAAAGCATACTTGCACAGCGGGACCACCTTCGACATGTCATTGTCGTTATATGCCCATACACATGCCTACTGTGACAGTATATCAACATATACTATCCCCTGCTATGGCATGTACTTGTTGGACATACCCTACCACTGATGGCGGGTGGTATGGAATTGTTCTGTTTAAAGCCCTCATGTAGCATCCCTTGTGGTGTCTGTGATGTTTACCTTGTGGCCCACTGCAGGACACACAATTTCTATAAGCGTTACTATGCTCAGCAAGACATCACTACATAATACCTTTTCCCACTTTATGCATTGCGGACACTTTTAATTAATACAAAACAGGCTATACATACACTAACATCATTAAAACATAACAGGCTATACATACACTTACATACCGAGTGATCTACATACCTTGTTATCATTCATAACCTTGTTATCTTTCATAACTATCTCTCTTGCACTGTTTAAACTGTTCTATGGTATGAGCATATGGTTTGAATGTCTGGCATGTCATCCTTATATACATCGATACCTGTAACATGTGGTTTCCTGCCGCCAATTGCTGTTCCTGAGTGACTTATTACTTGCACATCAGCTGTGCAGCTACTCCATTCATCAATTACACTGCAACAGTGGGGTATAATTGAATTCTCCACTTGGGCGTTGCCCATTTGCCCTACCTTCAGGGAGACGGCCTGTATTGTGTTTTGTTCTGTGTAATTGCAACTGCTATGTGTAGAGACACGTATACACGTATAGTTTGGATTCATGTCCCCCGTGGATTGTGTGTGATGGCTAGAGTATGTGGTTCTACATGTGAGTGTACCTGTCATACCAACCGTCTGATAAGGGACTATTGCAAACAAAACCTGTAACATCGCCGTTTGTTCCATTATACAACGGCTACGATTTCACATGGCACGTTTAAATGTGTCTCTCACAAGGTATGTTAACGCTTCTGCAGATGTAATTGACTGACTGGATGTTTGTGCTGTAATTACAGTCTGTATTGCTATAGTTTTGTGTGTGGGGGATGTAGGTGGGTGTACGTAGCATATACAGGTTTGTGGGGCTTGCATTTCTACATATTCCATATATGTGTGTGGGCTCCTTCCCTAATTAAAGAGCTATCAGTTAGACTTTTGTTACGGGATTATACATCGGGCCATTGTTAATTGGTTTCTATATAGTATGCAGGTGAGGTTGATACTTCCATACCTCCGGAATTACAGCGATATGTAAAGGGATGTTACTAACTGACAGCTGTCCCGTGTATTTCTGTCCCAGATATTTGCAGTCATTGCGGTTGTGTTGGTAACTGAACCTCTTTGGCATGGGTTGCCACCATTCCAAATGGACATTGTGGGACACTTGCGGGACACACCTCAGTGTTTACAGGCTGACACATACACACGGTCAGTACACAGGATAGCACATACTTTTATCCTCAATACATAGTTATTGTTGTAGGACTTTGGCTACTTATCATATTGCATGTAACATTTACGTTTCTTACATACAGGCATAACTATTTAATGCAACTATTACATAATATATGAGACATAATAATGTCCTACAATCTTGGACAGTTGCCCTTTGTAATGTTTTATGTCAGGACACAACTGCCCAGGGAGGGGCTGTCCCTCCTAATGTGGGACAGGTGGCAACGGTATGCCTCTGACTAGCTATAACCAGACCTACCATAATGATCTACCTCCGAGTTGGCACTAACAGACACACAATGCAGACACACACACACACACACACACACACACACACACACACACACACACACACACATTACAGCCACATGGAAATGCACACAGCACCCTCAACACACACATATACAGACTGTGGCAATCACAAACACAGTTGAACACAGTACCTACGTGGACCGCAACACCGGCAGCAGTAACTAAATGTCCCTTCTTATCGTTCTAGTGTTCTGGTACTGTGTTCTTTTGGTCTTTCAGCCTCGTGGTTACGTGTGTCGGTATGTGACACATTCCATAGTTGGCGATGTCCTATTTATTTGTACCTCCAAGGTTTTATGAATGTCGTTGACCTATCTATATATTTGCAGATATTGGTGAATCCGTATATATCAACATATATCTCTCTATCACCCTTTCTATCTGTATTATATCTATGTATATATGTGTATATATATATATATATATATATCTGACAGGGAAAGTGACAGGCAAACTACACCTTTCATTGTGTACTTGTCAGTGTATACTGTTTCCTGGACTCCGCACGTTTGTGTCTGAACCTGTCACATTACACACCTGCTGTAGGTACATTTTGGCTACCATAGTGTTAGGTGATTGTATACATGATTGTAAATTCTACTCCTGGCAGTGGTCGTTTTACCTGATCAGAGCAGGCGTATTTGTACAGGGGTGAATAATGCTGGTTTCACCTGTTCTGGACATCATTGACTGTGATCTGCGCAATATTCAGAGAAGTTTGGCCCTGTTTTGCGCATATCCGTATACTCATATTTAAATGACGCTTACCAGCACTGGACAACGCATATTCCCACTAACCTGTGCTAAACATGATCTGATGACCTGCATCTGACATGAATTATTCCTGCCTTCGGGATTACATTATATCCCTTGCAGGACGTGGGACGGGAACATGCATGACGGTCACTGCATTTACCACTTGGCCATCTGGGATTTGTACACGTGTTATGGTGTTTTGTATGTGGAGTATACTACGGCTGTTACTCCATACTGCACTCACATGGGTAACTCAGTTAGTTTACATATGGATGTGTCCAATTACTGGTATGTTCATGTGATGTTTACTGGATGTGCTCCAGCATTGGGTATGTATATCACAGTGAGCCACACATGATAATGTGCTACACCTTCGAACAAACGTAGGTGGAGCATGCTGGGGTGACGAATACCTGTCATGGGTACACCCCATGCCTTGACACAACATCCATGATTACATTATGTGGAGCTCCTCATTAACGCAGCAGGGAAAACGTGCAGAGTGTGTGAAGAACAGTGCTTACACACATGTGATCCTGCGATTGCATCTGCTCCACTGAGCGACAGTTGGTTACTCGATGTTGTGGTGACAGCAGACACTGTTTGCCTCATTTGGTGTATGGCCTCTGACAATAGGGCATGTACCTACCGATGTACCTAGGAACCTATACACACAGCACCAACATCTGCTGATAGGTGCATGTACTGTTCAGGTGTTGACATTCCTTGTTCCAATAGCTGTTGTGTGTACAATGTTTGAGGGCTGCCTATGTAGGATTCACACAGTGGGCCACCTATACATTACAATTTACAGGTGGTCATGTGTGTGTGTGCCATCCATTTTACTGTGTGTGCAGGTGGAGAGGTGTGTCAGTCCGTAGGGGCCTACACTGTCAAAGTATGTGCTATATGTTCCCTCTTTGCCAAGGTATAGGCATATTGGCATGCCTCCGTCTACCTACTGGGGCTGGCACAGGGTGTTCATGGTCTGAATCCCTCTGTGCCTGTGATGGCCTTGGCAATTGCTGTGGGCTATGAGGGCCTTCACCATTTTGTCCCTGCTGCAGCTGTTTCCGCAGGATCATGTTATGTAGCATGGCACATACTATGAAGATGTGAGCACACGTGCCTGGAGAGTACTGCAAGGCTCCACCAGATGTGTCCAAGCAACAAAACCGTGATTTCAGCATCCCGAACACACACTCTATGATGATTCTGGTTTGTGCGTGTGCCTCATTATGGCATTCTTGCATGGGTGTGTGTGCATTTTTGATGGGAGTCATCATCCACGGCTCCAGTGCCTAGCCAGCATCCCCCACAAGGTGGTCATGTGGGATGTCCCCCCTGATAAATACCTGATACAGCTGTGAGGCATGCCAAATATGGGAGTCATGGTAGCTTCCAGGGCTGCCAGCACACACATCCGTGATAATGCCCTGGGCATTGCACATGACCTGGCAGTTGGAGTGGAATCCCTTGCGGTTTATGTAAAGCCTACCATGCTCACTGGGTCGTGACTTGATATGTATGTGCATGCAGTCTATCGCACCCAGTGCCTCCGGGTAGTGTGCCACATGGTGGAAGTGACGCATATTGCGGGCCAACTCCTCCTGAGTTCGGGGGAAGTATATATGCTCATTGGCATGTGGTAACATGGCATCCAGGAACTGGTGTAGTACCCCGGATGCTGATGCCTGTGAGATCCCCATTATATCTCCAGTTGGCCTTTGAAAGGTACCTCTGGCTAGTATTCTCAAGCTTACACATACCTTCATGTCCACTGGGATGGGTTCCCCTCTGTTGTTTCTGGTTCTCAGGAGTGGCCGGTACAGCTCCACTATTTGCTGTAAGATGTCCCTGCCTACCCTGTAACGCTCTACTATCTTCAGATCATGTACCCCTGGTAGGTTACCCTTGGTCTGAACACTCTTCTCCTCCTCCGGGGCCTGTGGTGGTTGTCAGCATCATCCTCCACAACACCGTCAGTCTCTAACACACGGTGATGAATCATAGCTATGGCAGCTCCCAACATGTACATTTTAAAAGTTCCCCATGTGTTTGCACCTATTGTGCAGTGTTTGGGAATACACAGGTGTGTGTAGGGTGCTTTCACACTTTATACTATTGTGCTATGAACACCAATGATATCATAGGGTGTGTATATACAATCGCAGCTACAGAGTATCTTATGTGTTTTACTACAGGGACTACTATTGTGGTGCCTTTGGTGTTGAATTACATTTGGCTGCCGTGGATTACCTCTTGCCCTTCCCTTTACATTTCTTCACGTTTCACCTACAATTTTCTGGCATGCATCCAGCAGCCTGCTTTCATTTGTACTTTCCTTGACCTGGCTTATCTTGCGGAATGTGTTCTTTTGCCGGTCTACTGTAGGTTTTCTTTGCTCTGCTATGACAGTTCTCCTTTCTTTGCAATCCAATGCCTCCCCTATCCTGTTTTGCAGGTTTCTGCGAGCAGACTTGTCAGCTGCAGTCGGTTGCCCGCTGTGAGTTAATAGGTGTTAATTGCTCAGTTGTACTCCAATTACCCTACTGCAGCATTTCCTTCTTTTCTTCCCCTGACCTTCCTGTTTGTGCTATGGTTCGTGGCGTGCATCCGCTTACCGGGTTTCGGGCATGTTTTCATCCCCGTACACATGGGGCCTAATGATGCTACTAGAGTTGATTCTAATCGGGTTAAGTTAGCTTTCGCGACTAGATATACTAATGACAATAAAAAAGTTACAGAAATCATCAGAAAGAACTGGGATGTTTTGACCATAGACCCACATATATCCAAGCTTGTAGGTGAAATACCCAGGTTTACATACAGAAATAGTAAGAACCTTAGAAGGATACTTTGTACTGAAAGGACAATGGTAAAACAAAACATAAGCAGGCGATTATTAAGAACTGGTACCTTCTCATGTAATAAGTGCAATATGTGTAGTTATATTATTGATGAACAGCAGTTTGCTCATCCTTGTTTGGATTATATTTTTACACCTAGATTTTATGCCACTTGCGATAGTATGAATTTAGTATACCTAGTAACATGTACAGAATGCACAGCATTCTATATAGGCATGACTTCTAGAAAACTAAAAGATAGGATGTACAATCATATCTATGATATTAGGAAGTTGAATCCATCTAATGCACTAGCTAAACACACTGCCGTACATCTGGATCATGCATTTAAGTTCAGGGTTTTACAGATGGTCAATGTTAATAAGTGGGGGGGAGACAAGATGAATTATCTTGAGTCAGTCGAACTATGTTGGATCCTGAGGATGAGAGCACATGTTGAACCAGGACTCAACCAGTTTGTCAGCATTAAGCCCGTTTTAGTTGCACGTAGATAGCTAAATGTTCAGACATGTTGTTTATTGGGTTGTATTTTATTTTTATCTTATTTTATTTTTGCACCTGTTTTTGTTATGCATACATGTCTATTTACTTATTTTTATATTTTAAGTTCTTGTTTTTGGATGTATTAAGACTATATTTATAGCAACTGTTAATTTTGTTTTGTTCAACGTATATACAGGGCATGATGCTCCAGTAGCATCAGCCATCATTTCTGATTTTTGATTTGAAGTGTTTCACTGTGGCGACTCTATGAAATCAAGAGGTCTTGATTTGAAGAAGCCTCTGAGTCATTGAGCTTCTCATTTGCCTTTATTCATCATTAATTAGATCAATTAATCTATTAACCCTATGAGGCTCAAGCTTGGTATGTATATATATTTCTTTGAGATTTATTGTTGTTAAAACCTGAGGAAGCATGTTTTATTACACGTGAAAGTGCTTGTTTTATTCTCATATTAAAATCAGTTTATGTTTTACCTGTGGTGTTCTTCTCCTGTTATTTTTGGATATTTGGCTGGATATATCTGGAAGCAGACCTTGGACGATAGCAGTATTTATTATATCCCACATGTGCTGGCACCATGTGTGCTCTCAGGTAAACGATTCTATATCTACCTCCACACCCCCTGTCCTGCAGCTTTGCTTAGCAATGGCCAGACCAGATTTGCATTGCTCCAATGTGCTTACAGCTACTCGTGGCACACCCACTGTTGATGCCATGTATACCTCTGGATACCCTCGTTATAGCAAAAAAGTGAGCAACATGCTCATGGATATGTGCACACACGCAATGATGAGTAGGATGTGCTTGAGGCTTACATGCCCAAAGCAGACACTCACCATGCTTTGGAACATGATTCCTATGTACATCACGCAGGGACACTCAGTAGCACTGTTCATGTGATACCTCACTTGGTGGATGGGAGACACATGTATGCCAGGGATCAGTGCAGTGGCTGTACTGTGCAGAGGTGCAGGTAACACATGGCTCTGCTTTTCACAGACAGGACACTACCCTAGAGAGGTGCCGTTGGTGTGAACACTGTAGTTGTGCTTACACAGACTTGCCAGACTGCATAGTACCTCACTATGAACCTGTGAAGCTATTACATGTCCTTTGTGCATGGTTAATTGAGTAGCCCTTCCATTTAGATTAGCTATCATGCTATTACAGTGTCCTGTGACTACAAGCCATATGTATCCTGTTATTGTATATTGTGCATGCCAATAAACGATACCTTGGTATGCATGATATGCCTGTTATGCTGTGTAGAATATCTGACATATCTACCTACAATACTGTACATTACACATATTTTACATAGTATCCCATAATGCAAAGCATACTTGCACAGCGGGACCACCTTCGACATGTCATTGTCGTTATATGCCCATACACATGCCTACTGTGACAGTATATCAACATATACTATCCCCTGCTATGGCATGTACTTGTTGGACATACCCTACCACTGATGGCGGTGGTATGGAATTGTTCTGTTTAAAGCCCTCATGTAGCATCCCTTGTGGTGTCTGTGATGTTTACCTTGTGGCCCACTGCAGGACACACAATTTCTATAAGCGTTACTATGCTCAGCAAGACATCACTACATAATACCTTTTCCCACTTTATGCATTGCGGACACTTTTAATTAATACAAAACAGGCTATACATACACTAACATAATTAAAACATAACAGGCTATACATACACTTACATACCGAGTGTTCTACATACCTTGTTATCATTCCGGACTTTCATAACTATCTCTCTTACACTGTTTAAAGAGTTCTATGGTATGAGCATATGGTTTGAATGTCTGGCATGTCATCCTTATATACATTGATACCTGTAACATGTGGTTTCCTGCCGCCAATTGCTGTTCCTGAGTGACTTATTACTTGCACATCAGCTTTGCAGCTACTCCATTCATCAATTACACTGCAACAGTGGGGTATAATTGAATTCTCCACTTGGGCATTGCCCATTTGCCCTACCTTCAGGGAGACGGCCTGTATTGTGTTTTGTTCTGTGGAATTGCAACTGCTATGTGTAGAGACACGTATACACGTATAGTTTGGATTCATGTCCCCCATGGATTTTGTGTGATGGCTAGAGTATGTGGTTCTACATGTGAGTGTACCTGTCATACCAACCGTCTGATAAGGGACTATTGCAAACAAAACCTGTAACATCGCCGTTTGTTCCATTATACAACGGCTACGATTTCACATGGCACGTTTAAATGTGTCTCTCACAAGGTATGTTAACGCTTCTGCAGATGTAATTGATTGACTGGATGTTTGTGCTGTAATTACAGTCTGTATTGCTATAGTTTTGTGTGTGGGGGATGTAGGTGGGTGTACGTAGCATATACAGGTTTGTGGGGCTTGCATTTCTACATATTCCATATATGTGTGTGGGCTCCTTCCCTAATTAAAGAGCTATCAGTTAGACTTTTGTTACGGGATTATACATCGGGCCATTGTTAATTGGTTTCTATATAGTATGCAGGTGAGGTTGATACTTCCATACCTCCGGAATTACAGCGATATGTAAAGGGATGTTACTAACTGACAGCTGTCCCGTGTATTTCTGTCCCAGATATTTGCAGTCATTGCGGTTGTGTTGGTAACTGAACCTCTTTGGCATGGGTTGCCACCTTTCCAAATGGACATTGTGGGACACTTGCGGGACACACATCGGTGTTTACAGGCTGACACATACACATGGTCAGTACACAGGATAGCACATACTTTTATCCTTAATACATAGTTATTGTTGTAGGACTTTGGCTACTTATCATATTGCATGTAACATTTACGTTTCTTACATACAGGCATAACTATTTAATGCAACTATTACATAATATATGAGACATAATAATGTCCTACAATCTTGGACAGTTGCCCTTTGTAATGTTTTATGTCAGGACACAACTGCCCAGGGAGGGGCTGTCCCTCCTAATGTGGGACAGGTGGCAACGGTATGCCTACGGCTAGCTATAACCAGACCTACCATAATGATCTACCTCCGAGTTGGCACTAACAGACACACAATGCAGACACACACACACACACACACACACACACACACACACACACACACACACACACACACACACATTACAGTCACATGGAAATGCACACGGCACCCTCAACACACACATATACAGACTGTGGCAATCACAAACACAGTTGAACACAGTACCTACGTGGACCGCAACACCGGCAGCAGTAACTAAATGTCCCTTCTTATCGTTCTAGTGTTCTGGTACTGTGTTCTTTTGGTCTTTCAGCCTCATGATTACGTGTGTCGGTATGTGACACATTCCATAGTTGGCGATGTCCTATTTATTTGTACCTCCAAGGTTTTATGAATGTCATTGACCTATCTATATATTTGCAGATATTGGTGAATCCGTATATATCAACATATATCTCTCTATCACCCTTTCTATCTGTATTATATCTATGTATATATGTGTATATATATATATATATATATATCTGACAGGGAAAGTGACAGGCAAACTACACCTTTCATTGTGTACTTGTCAGTGTATACTGTTTCCTGGACTCCGCACGTTTGTGTCTGAACCTGTCACATTACACGCCTGCCGTAGGTACATTTTGGCTACCATAGTGTTAGGTGATTGTATACATGATTGTAAATTCTACACCTGGAAGTGGTCGTTTTACCTGATCAGAGCAGGCACTATTAGTACAGGGGTGAATAATGCTGGTTTCACCTGTTCTGGACATCATTGACTGTGATCTGCGCAATATTCAGAGAAGTTTGGCCCTGTTTCGCGCATATCCGTATACTCATATTTAAATGACGCTTACCAGCACTGGGCAATGCATATTCCCACTAACCTGTGCTAAACATGATCTGATGACCTGCATCCGACATGCATTATTCGTGCCTTTGGGATTACGTTACATCCCTTGCAGGACGTGGGACCGGGAACATGCACGACGGTCACTGCATTTACCACTTGGCCATCTGGGATTTGTACACGTGTTATGGCGTTTTGTATGTGGAGTATACTACGGCTGTTACTCCATACTGCACTCACATGGGTAACTCAGTTAGTTTACATATGGATGAGTCCAATTACTGGTATGTCCATGTGATGTTTACTGGATGTGCTCCAGCATTGGGTATGTATATCACAGTGAGCCACACATGATAATGTGCTACACCTTCGAACAAACGTAGGTGGAGCATGCTGGGGTGATGAATACCTGTCATGGGTACACCCCATGCCTTGACACAACATCCATGATTACATTATGTGGAGTTCCTCATTAACGCAGCAGGGAAAACGTGCAGAGTGTGTGAAGAACAGTGCTTACACACGTGATTCTGCGATTGCCTCTGCTCCACTGAGCGACAGTTGGTTACTCGATGTTGTGGTGACAGCAGACACTGTTTGCCTCATTTGGTGTATGGCCTCTGACAATAGGGCATGTACCTACCGATGTACCTAGGAACCTATACACACAGCACCAACATCTGCTGATAGGTGCATGTACTGTTCAGGTGTTGACATTCCTTGTTCCAATAGCTGTTGTGTGTACAATGTTTGAAGGCTGCCTATGTAGGATTCACACAGTGGGCCACCTATACATTACAATTTACAGGTGGTCATGTGTGTGTGTGCCATCCATTTTACTGTGTGTGTAGGTGGAGAGGTGTGTCAGTCAGTAGGGGCCTACACTGTCAAAGTATGTGCTATATGTTCCTTCTTTGCCAAGACGTAGGCATATTGGCATGCCTCCGTCTACCTACTGGGGCTGGCACAGGGTGTTCGTGGTCTGAATCCCTCTGTGCCTGTGATGGCCTTGGCAATTGCTGTGGGCTATGAGGACCTTCACCATTTTGTCCCTGCTACAGCTGTTTCCGCAGGATCATGTTATGTAGCATGGCACATACTATGAAGATGTGAGCACACGTGCCTGGAGAGTACTGCAAGGCTCCACCAGATGTGTCCAAGCAACAAAACCATGATTTCAGCATCCCGAACACACACTCTATGATGATTCTGGTTTGTGCTTGTGCCTCATTATGGCGTTCTTGCATGGGTGTGTGTGCATTTTTGATGGGAGTTATCATCCACGGCTCCAGTGCATAGCCAGCATCCCCCACACGGTGGTCATGTGGGATGTCCCCCCTGATAAATACCTGATACAGCTGTGAGGCATGCCAAATATGGGAGTCATGGTAGCTTCCAGCGCTGCCAGCACACACATCCGTGATAATGCCCTGGGCATTGCACATGACCTGGCAGTTGATGGAGTGGAATCCCTTGCGGTTTATGTAACACCTACCATGCTCACTGGGTCGTGACTTGATATGTATGTGCATGCAGTCTATCGCACCCAGTGCCTCCGGGTAGTGTGCCACATGGTGGAAGTGACGCATATTGCGGGCCAACTCCTCCTGAGTTCGGGGGAAGTATATATGCTCATTGGCATGTGGTAACATGGCATCCAGAAACTGGTGTAGTACCCTGGATGCTGATGCCTGTGAGATCCCCATTATATCTCCAGTTGGCCTTTGAAAGGTACCTCTGGCTAGTATTCTCAAGCTTACACATACCTTCATGTCCACTGGGATGGTTTCCCCTCTGTTGTTTCTGGTTCTCAGGAGTGGCCGGCACAGCTCAACTATTTGCTGTAAGATGTCCCTGCCCACCCTGTAACGCTCTACTATCTTCAGATCATGTAGCCCCTGGTAGGTTACCCTTGGTCTAAACACTCTTCTCCTCCTCCGGGGCCTGTGGTGGTTGTCAGCATCATCCTCCACAACACCGTCAGTCTCTAACACATGGTGATGAATCACAGCTATGGCAGCTCCCAACATGTACATTTTAAAAGTTCCCCGTGTGTTTGCACCTATTGTGCAGTGTTTGGGAATACACAGGTGTGTGTAGGGTGCTTTCACACTTTATACTATTGTGCTATGAACACCAGTGATGTCATAGGGTGTGTATATACGATCATAGCTACAGGGTATCTTATGTGTTTTACTACAGGGACTACTATTGTGGTGCCTTTGGTGTTGAATTACATTTGGCTGCCATGGATTACCTCTTGCCCTTCCCTTTACATTTCTTCATGTTTCACCTACAATTTTCTGGCATGCATCCAGCAGCCTGCTTTCATTTGTACTTTCCTAGACCTGGCTTATCTTGCGGAATGTGTTCTTTTGCCGGTCTACTGTAGGTTTTCTTTGCTCTGCTATGACAGTTCTCCTTTCTTTGCAATCCAATGCCTCCCCTATCCTGTTTTGCAGGTTTCTGCAAGCAGACTTGTCAGCTGCAGTCGGTTGCCCGCTGTGAGTTAATAGGTGTTAATTGCTCAGTTGTACTCCAATTACCCTACTGCAGCATTTCCTTCTTTTCTTCCCCTGACCTTCCTGTTTGTGCTATGGTTCGTGGCGCGTGCATCCGCTTACCGGGTTTCGGGCATGTTTTCATCCCCGTACACATGGGGCCTAATGATGCTACTAGAGTTGATTCTAATCGGGTTAAGTTAGCTTTCACGACTAGATATACTAATGACAATAAAAAAGTTACAGAAATCATCAGAAAGAACTGGGATGTTTTGACCATAGACCCACATATATCCAAGCTTGTAGGTGAAATACCCAGGTTTACATACAGAAATAGTAAGAACCTTAGAAGGATACTTTGTACTGAAAGGACAATGGTAAAACAAAACATAAGTAGGTGATTATTAAGAACTGGTACCTTCTCATGTAATAAGTGCAATATGTGTAGTTATATTATTGATGAACAGCAGTTTGCTCATCCTTGTTTGGATTATATTTTTACACCTAGATTTTATGCCACTTGCGATAGTATGAATTTAGTATACCTAGTAACGTACAGAATGCACAGCATTCTATATAGGCATGACTTCTAGAAAACTAAAAGATAGGATGTACAATCATATCTACGATATTAGGAAGTTGAATCCATCTAATGCACTAGCTAAACACACTGCCGTACATCTGGATCATGCATTTAAGTTCAGAGTTTTACAGATGGTCAATGTTAATAAGTGGGGGGGAGACAAGATGAATTATCTTGAGTCAGTCGAACTATGTTGGATCCTGAGGATGAGAGCACATGTTGAACCAGGACTTAACCAGTTTGTCAGCATTAAGCCCATTTTAGTTGCACGTAGATAGCTAAATGTTCAGACATGTTGTTTATTGGGTTGTATTTTATTTTTATCTTATTTTATTTTTGCACCTGTTTTTGTTATGCATACATGTCTATTTACTTATTTTTATATTTTAAGTTCTTGTTTTTGGATGTATTAAGACTATATTTATAGCAACTGTTAATTTTGTTTTGTTCAACGTATATACAGGGCATGATGCTCCAGTAGCATCAGCCATCATTTCTGATTTTTGATTTGAAGTGTTTCACTGTGGCGACTCTATGAAATCAAGAGGTCTTGATTTCCAGAGAGCAGCTCTGAGTCATTGAGCTTCTCATTTGCCTTTATTCATCATTAATTAGATCAATTAATCTATTAACCTATGAGGCTCAAGCTTGGTATGTATATATATTTCTTGAGATTTATTGTTGTTAAAACCTGAGGAAGCGTGTTTTATTACACGTGAAAGTGCTTGTTTTTATTCTCATATTAAAATCAGTTTATGTTTTACCTCGTGGTGGTCTTCTCCTGTTATTTTTGGATATTTGGCTGGATATATCTGGAAGCAGACCTTTGGACGATAGCAGTATTTATTATATCCCCGTACACATGTGCTTTCGGGCACCATGTGTGCTCTCAGGTAAACGATTCTATATCTACCTCCCCACCCCTGTCCTGCAGCTTTGCCTAGCAATGGCCAGGCCAGATTTGCATTGCTCCAATGTGCTTACAGCTACTGTGGCACACCCCACTGTTGATGCCATGTATACCTCTGAGCCACTCCTCGGTGTTATAGCGCTGTGCCGTATGGTACATCCTTAATCCGGCGGGACGTTTGAGATTCAGTATTACCTGCCTCATTTGCATGGCATTGACTACTAATTCATAGTTACCACACCAAACACTGTCTCAGACCCTTAGCAACCCTTGCAGCTTGGTTGTGTTGTACCATGCATACCATTGCTTATTATGGTGAAATCCTTATTTGTATTACATTGCGAATTTATGACACTTGTATATATTTTTTTGTGTTCCAGTTTGCGAACACATGCCCTGCGGTTGTACTTTGCATTACTGTGGATATGACATTAAATGTTTTTTTTAGGTGTTGTGCATCTTTTCTTATGCCATTGGCTGTGTATTTAGCCATTGACATATGTTAACTTTGTAATACACGAGTCTGGTCCGCTTCCATAGCTCCGATGTTCTGTTTGGGAAAATGTAAACCATGTTTTTTGGTTTACATTTCCGTGGGCTTACGCTACACCTGCACCACTTCATGAATCACTATTTACCTTCATTTGCATGGTGCAGCACTGCGCATGGGGTGATTAGCATACCTAAGCCAAGGGCTGCGCAGTTTTGGCGTACACCAGTAGTGCACGTGGAATTGGATCGTACCTGAATCGCTCGACAGCCATATTTGGTGTTATACCGCCTACGCTATGCCTGCGCCTGGAGCAAGCTTCATGAATCACAAGGTTAAGAGTATGTGTTATACAGTACTAATGCCAAATGCACACTTTCAACCTGTCACCGTAATGACAAAACTATTTTTATACATAACTGCTGCCTGTACAATCCACTTACTTTCCCATGAGTTTTTCCTTTAGTAATTTCCTCCTTCGTAAAATCTAAGAACGTTTAAATGTAACTACTGTTTGTGTATAAATGTAAATAGAAATGTAACTACTCGCTGTGTAACTGGAACTTAGTATAATGCAATATAAGCAAATGGAGTTTTTTCACTTGGCCTTAGATGAAAATTGATATTACCCAGTCGGACTTTCCTGGTAAACAAAGACAAATAAATTGAATAAACAAATAAATGCATCTGTTGAGTAATATTTGCTGAATTGTGCATTGACAGCTTTCAGTTTAACTAAAAAAGTAATATTGTAATAAAATGAATAATTATTAGAATTAATTATAATTATTTATCATAATCTCTTAGCACAAAAAAATCTGGTTAAAGCCTAAAATAATGGTGGGTCAAAGGGTCAAAAGTAGGGAAAGATTTTAAATATTGCTCTTGTAACCTTAAAAAGTTGCTAGAATAACAGGAATTGTGTTAGCATGCATTTTCCAAAGGAAATGATGTCTGAAACTGAAATGCATGCCATTATTTAGGGATATGAATTTTAAATAATTTGCCAGAAAACCACAAATTTTATGAGGAGAACAGGCAAAAAATATGAGCCAAAAATCTGTGCATTTGAGAGGTATGCATGCTTTAAAGTTTTTTGATCTGCTGTGTTATTTTCAGCTTTTCCTGTCAGTGTTGGACACTCTAAGGGTCTTAGTATTGAAACTAACTGCTGCCATGGCTGCTGGTCAATCAGCAATTAATTAAAAAAAATAAAGCATAACTGCATGAAGCAGAGAGAGGCACCAATATTCATTTGGTGCTAGAAGGAAACCAAGCTTTAGACTCGTCCTTACACTTTGCATATAGCCATCAGTCACAAACCCAATGACATCAGCATGACACCATCATCTGTGAGAAGGATAAAGTGAAAAACTGAATGCTGCAAATTATAATTTAAAGTGGCCACTTGGAAATTTGTGGCATCCTGGGATTTTACGTTAAAAGTTGCTATTTTCCAATACTTGAGGTGTTTGAGAGGAATGCTATGGTCACTTACCATATCTGTTATAAGAAATCACAAACGCATATATATATATATATATATATATATATATATATATATATATATGTGTGTGTTTGTGTGTGTATGTATATATATATATATATATATATATATATATATATATATATAGGGTCTATATCAGTTCAACGAAACAGCACATCATTGAATACAACAACCTCGAACTTCTAACCACAAAATCTAAAAACATCGAAAGCTCAGAACAGAAAAATTTTTCCCTGGGAAAATATTCACTGTTCCAAGAAACACACACACAACACAAGCACACCAAAAAGCAGCAATCCACATACATACACTTAGAATCCTATATCTAACCCTACACTAAACTGTACATACATTACTATCTATCCACTATCCTTAACCCAAACCCGAATCCTAAGGTCCGTCACTATCGCACACTCACCTCACCCATGCCCTAACCCTAACTCACATACCCCGCCCTAACCCTAAAGTTTATCACTATCGCACACTCACCTCAACCGCTCCCTCACCCTAACTCACATACCCCTCCCTAACCCTAAAGTCTGTCACTATCGCACACTCACCTCACCCGCACCCTAACTCACATACCCTGCCCTAACCCTAAAGTCTATCACTATCGCACACTCACCTCACCCGTGCCCTAACCTTAACTCACATACCCCACCCTAAACCTAATGTCCACAGAATCGCGCACTTACCTGAACCCAACTCATAACTTTCCACCACAGTGCTGAAAATAGCGAAGCCACAGAAACGGACAACTGAATTCTTTCCCTAGGAAAAAATTTGGTTATCTGCAGCTTCGCTATTTTCAGCTTTCGCTGTTTTCGGGTCAATATTAGACCATTCGAAGTATTAACACTTTGAGGATCTAATATAGACCCATATATATATATATATATATATATATATATACATATATATATGGGTTCACTATAGTATCTCGAAATACTGAAATCCCGAATTTCAGTATTTTGAAATTCTATAGCTGAAAGCTTTAAATCCCGAAACACCAGAACCGCAAAATTTAAAATCGGGAACTTACACTACAAATACACTACACACATGCACGTACACATACACACAATGTCCCCCCACAATCAAACATACAATCCTGCGCTGCACCCCCCCATACCCCCCTACTTATATATACACTAACTCCGAGATCGCACAATCACAGACAAAGGTAACTCACACCCACACATTTCATAGCCCCTTGCACACACACATTTTTCAAAATCTCCAAACTTCAAAATTTTGAATTTCGTGCTTCTTTGTTTTTGCGATTTAAAGCTTTCGGCTATAGAATTTTGAAATACTGAAATTCGGGATTTCAGTATTTCAAGATTCTATAGTGAACCCATATATATATATATATATATATATATATATATATATATATATATACATATATACATATATATATATATATATATATATATATAGATACACACACACACACACACACACACACACACACACACACACACAGCAACAACAACAAAATTGCTTCCTCTGGCTACGTTGACTTCAGACATGCTATGGTTTTCTGCCAACACAGCTAATTCTGGTACAGGAAGCTTCATCAACTCTGCATTTGCTCTGCTACTATGTAGCAGACTGCAGAAAATATATATTTGATTTTTTTTTTCTCAAGCTGAATTTCTATGACTGCTTACCGGATGCGCCTTAACTCAACTGCAAGGGAGATGCAGTTGGAGGAACAGTTGAGAACTGTTGTTTAGATCACCTAACTGCAACCTCCAGTTGCATCTCCAGTGCATCACACAAACAGCAAAACAATGTTTGGTAAGATGAAATGGAAACATGTACTGTTTTCACAGTTCATTTTCTGATTTCAACAAAACAGAACAGGCTTTAAAAGGGGGCAGCGTGCACCACTGCGCCCATGCCTAAATCTGCCACTGTGAACAGATACACTAAGTGCACAATCTGTATTCAAGAACGTCCTTATCACATTTTTTGTGCTGGCTATTCATTCGGAAAGGTTATACAATGTGTACACTCAATGCACACTTTGTAGTAACCTTTATTAATTCCCCTCAATATTTAAGGCTGCAAGAAAATAAGTAGGAAAATTAAAATTAGGAGGATGAATGTAAGATATACTTGTGTTATCTGTTCACTCAGAATGATATACACTTAGTGTACAATCAGTATAGGCATTCATGAATCCAGCCTATGTCAAGAAGTTAAGAATTAACAGATAACAGTGTTCAGAGCTGGTCCACACTAATGCTAGACTCTCAACCAAAGGGAATAGGTAATATCCTAGCTAATGCTTTTCCCTTCTCATCCCATGCTGTGGTCCCCCACTAGTGTTCTGGTGGTGTAACTGGCCATTACAGGAATATACCTTTAAATTGTGGACTTGTACTTAGCAGGTGCAAAGCTCCCAGCATATATCCTGGACATCTGTCCTAACCCCAAGTTTGCTGCTCCAAACACTAATACCCAGTGACTGTCTTGGAAACGAGATAAGCTCTGCAACTCCCTTATAGGACACTGGAAAAGCTGTTATCCCCATCCTACCTGCTTCATTTAAACAACGTATGTTCCTTAGTATAATATATCTACATTGTAATCCCCTAATCGGCCACCTCCACACCACAAGAACCTGCTCTTCTCCTTAAGTGCTCTTCCTCCACCTTCTTCTTAGCCTCTGTCTATCGATCATTTTGACCATATAGCAGTAGTCCTGTTGGACTAGTTCACCTTCCCCGGGCTTCCCGTATCTTACTCCCCCCATTCCACTTTGCTACTTCCCATCTCCTTGTTTTCCTCTACACTTACTACCCACTTTTGAGCAGTCTGTTTCCTTTCTGCTGTGCTCCTGAAACCTTACTACCTTTGCTACCCTCTCTTTCCACACCCCCACTCCCCCACTTTAGTACACTGCCCAAACTTCTTCCTCCCCCTCCATTAGACCTCTTTTTTCTATCCCTATCACCTTCTTTCCTCCTCTACTTTTAAATAACTCACCTGCATCTCCCCTAGTCTGCTTGGCTCTCCTCTTCACTGATTGTTTTTCTTAGGTCACAACTGCAACTTGGGTGTAGCCCTGCTCTGTACCCCCTCGCTACACTCTGGCTCACTCTGCTCCTCTACCCTACCCCCCTTTCCCACCGACCCCTGCTTACTCTAGATTTATACCCTAAGCTCTGCACTGGGACCTCCCCCCACCACCAATCTTCCAATCAAAGCATAATCTGCTTTAATCACTAAGACCTCCCCCACCAGAAACTACACCATTAACACACACCTAGTCCTTTCCTAATTATCTATTCAACCCACTCTCCTAGCATCTTCACTTTCTCCTACACACTTTCACAATATGCAACTTCAATTCCTTCTACCACCCATCTTGTTCATCCTCTCCTGGCTATCCTCTTAGCACACTAACCTTGATAACCCTCCTATATCCCCTACTCTCACCCACATCACACCCACCCCCAACAATTTGCCCACCTTTACCATTTCACCCTCTTTGTATAATACTGTGTGTATTCATTATCACAAATTTAAATTCATTAACCTCACACTCTCCCCCTTCTAAACAGAAACTTAAACTCATTACCTACCACCTCTTTTGCACTAAGTCTGCCATACCTTCTATCACTATCCTACCAGATGAGGACATCCACCCCAACCCTGGTCCACTAACTCCATTCAACCCTACTAACTCCACTTCATTAGATAGTCACCTACTCCCAACCTCCCCATAAAAACTCCTTTCCCTCTACTCTATAAACCTACAAAGTCTCACAAATAAAATTACAGATTTACATGCATGGATTGCCAGCTACTTTCCCTACATCTTAGCTGCTAACAGATACATGGCTCAAACCCCATATTACAAATGCAGAAATCTTTCCCACAGGGTATAACATATTCCGGCAAGACAGACTATCCAAAAAGGGTGGTGGTGTAGCTATCTTATACCCAGAACATCTTAATCTTACCCCCATCTCAATCTCCCTCCAAGATTTCCCTCCTGTAGAACTCATCTTCCTTAACTGCCACCTTAATCCACATAAGAAAATTGCAATTCCATCCATTTATTTCCCTCAAGGTCATAATATTCCAGTACTTGAATCTATATTAGCCTGGACTTCCCAGAATCTATCATATGAAACAATACTACTTGGGTATGTCAACATTGACTGGAACAAACTCGTCCCCTCCCCTAGTCTTAGTATTAACCTTTTTGGGTTCAGCCAAA
Organism: Protopterus annectens; assembly: GCF_019279795.1. Classification (NCBI taxonomy): domain Eukaryota; kingdom Metazoa; phylum Chordata; order Ceratodontiformes; family Protopteridae; genus Protopterus; species Protopterus annectens. Next base: position 953,863,581 of record NC_056744.1, read on the forward strand.
TTATTTCTACTCCCACCACTATCAACAAAAACTCCAACTCCATACTAGATTGGATTTTAACCTCTAATCCTAATCAGTACCATAATCCCAGTACTCTACCAAACTCTTTAAGCAATACCCTCCCAGTCTCTATACAAAGGATACCACCTCATACCTCTAAAGCCCATCTTTATAGATAGTGCTGAAACCTCTTAAATTTCAATGCAGAGAAGTTCGACCAACTATTGTCTCTCATAGACTGGTCCCACCTTTTCAACTTTCCCCTAAACAAAGCTGTTCATGAATTTAATAACATTTTTCTAAACATCCTAAACTCTCTTGCTCCTAAAAGAAAAAATAGGATCAAATCTAATCCCGCACCCTGGCTCTCCAAACGTATCCTCTACACCATGAAACTCAGAGACGCCACCTAGAAAAAAATAATCAAAGTCTAAATCTCCTACTCTCTGCTGAAGCTTAAGCCATGCTCTCCCTCATTTGACAATTTCCCCCCTTATTTCTCAAACTTGCAGCCAATGTCATAGCTTATCCAGTATCCATCCTTATAAACTGTTCCATTAAAGAATTCACAGTCCCAGACATCTGGAAATCCTTCTATACGATTCCATTTCATAAAGGAGGTAACTCCACTGACCCAGCTATTTTCTACCCTATAGCCATCCTCTAACCTCTTTCTGAAATCCTACAAAAATGCATTCACTTTCAGCTTCTCAAATACTTACTCCTGGAAAATCTCCTCACCCTCTTCTCAACACAGATTTAGGCTCCACCACAGCACCTCCACTGCCCTTTTTTCCTTTACACAGACCATAGCCAAAGCCAGGGATGACAACAAACTGGTATCATGCCTATTCCTTGACCTCTGTAAGGCTTTTGACACTATCTCCCACCCTAAGCCTCTTAACAAACTAACCAAACTCAGCCTCTCTGCCTCAACTATTAACTGGTTCTCTAGCTATCTTACTAACCGGCAGCAATCTGTTAGATGGATGTCCACCTGCTCTCCCTTCTTACCAACCAAGACAGGTGTTCCCACAGATCCATCCTAGGTCCCCTTCTCTTTAATATTTTTACTAATAACCTTAATTTGCTTGCTGCACATCTACTCTAATCCAATACACAGGTGCCACTACTCTTATCACCCTCTCCAACAACCCTACTGACCTCCACTCCCTGACACAAACCTCATTTAACACTATTGAACACTGGTTAATCAATAATCAACTTATCCTTAATCCCCCCCGAAAAAACAGTCTACTCCTCTTTCTCCCAAAATCAATGTCCAGTCCTAGGGCATCCCTCTCCATCTCTTCCCTAGATAGCACAATAATTCATGCAGACTCTCATACCAAACTGCTAGGGGGTCACTATTGATGATCAACTGAAATTTGACATTCACATACAACAGTCCATAAAAAAGACCAAGCAAAAACTTGTACTGTTGTACAGAAACAAAAAATTCTTATCTATCACTTGTAGGTCATCCCTTGCCCAAGCCTACCTCCCCTCTGCCTTCTCTATGCCTCCCCTATTTTTATTCATCTCCAAGCAAACCTTTTAACAAAACTCAATCAGACATACAACCACATAGCTAGATTTGCCAGCAACCTACCATAAAAATCTCAGCATTGCCTTGCCCTCGAGCAACTTTGATGGCTTTAATTCCTTCATCTAAATGACACATTCCTTACTATAAAAACCTGACAACTGCTCCTCCCTATCTATCCTCTTATCCCCTTACAGACTTTCTTGTTCCCTCCACAGTACTGACCAAAACCTAATGGACACCTACAGATCCAATAAAACCATAGGCAAATTATTCTACATGTGCTCTATGTCTCAAACTTGGAACAAGCTCCCTAATCATCTATGCTGCATCCACTCTCCCAATATTTTCAAAAGAGAACTGAAGAGTTACCTGGCCAACTCTCCATCGTGTACCTGTCACCACCCCACCTAACTATAACCCACCCAATTTCTCTAGATCACAGATTTACTTGTCACTTTTATATCCACCTATTAATTGTTGATTGTCCTTATTTAATGACTTTATGATACTATGTACATTATATCTTCTATATCACATATGTATGTATTGTATATCTCTGTAGATATTTGCATCACATTTCTTTGATTCTAAAGATTGTAGTATTGTTATACATTTTTGTAACTTCTTTTCTTTATATGGAGCTTTTCTCCTCAGGTCTCCACTGAAAATGGGCCATCAGCCCAGTGGACCAACCTGGTTAACAAAGGACAAATAAATACATAAACAAATAAATAATGTATTTAGTGCAACTTGTACTCCACCTACAGTTATAGATATCCCATGGGTTCCACAATCCCAGCCACCTCCTTTAATTACTATGGAGTATGTTCTCTCAGCCCTTTCAAAAACTAAAAATACTTCATCCATGGGCCCTGACAACATACAAGGTTGTCTGATTATGGCCTTTCTTAACCCCTACTTGAAGTGTTTTGTAACACACTAAGGTACTGCATCATGGCATCTGGTGAGTCAAGAGCCATGGTGCATTTTTCTTGTGTCACTGCTTCAACTGTTTAAATAAAACGCTCTGTATACTTTTTTAAACAATGTCTCAAATAAATTTAGTGTTCTCCCTGATTAAGTAATGTCAGGCAGAGCTCCACAGACTTTAATGGACTTGTGTCAGCACAAGCGCATTAATCGTCCATTAAAGTTTATGGATGCATCCTACATTTCTCCCAATATCACTGTCATTAAAGATCACCCTTAGTTCTGGCATCAGCACAGGAAAAACAAATTTCAAAATGCTTTTGATTGTGTTTTTTTTTTTTCTATTTTTGGAGTTTAAAAAAATTGCCTTTAGAATGAAGATCCTAATCTGTGTTTTCTGTGCTGGTTACAGAGGTGCAAAAGGTAAGTCATGCTAATGTGACAAAACCCTTTTACCTCTTTAGTCTAAGTCTCAGCAACTGTTACATCCTTGAACCATGGAAAAAGTTATTGTAATGCCATTACACAAGGGTGGTCCAACCACAGAGTCTGGTACCTATAGACCCAGTAGTCACTAGCCACATATTATCTCAAACTTCATTACTCTGGGCATTAAAATTCTCTCAGCCCTAGACTCTTATCAATTTGGATTTATCAAAGGAAGGTCCTACTTCTTAAACCTCATTAGTTTTTTTGAAAGTAACTGAAGCAGTGGATAGTAGTTATGCAGTGCATACAGCATATCTAGACCTGGTCAAGGTCTTTAACACTATTCCCCATGAAGATGTTGTTGATAGTCTTGTAACTCTGAATATAAATCCTTATATTGTGGGATAGATAGCTAACTGGTTGTCTGACAGAACCCATGTGGTTAGAGTAGCAAGTGCCACTTATAAAAAAAATAGTTACCAGTGGTGTACCACAGGTCTCACTTTTGGGCCCTCTCAATTTGGCATATATTTTTCAGACCTTCAGGCCAGCACTACTGGCCTATGGTTAACTAAGTTTACGGATGACTGTAAATCAGGTGTTGTTATTCAGTCTTCAATTGACTGACAACTGCTCCAACATGGCTTAGACCACGTTGACAATTGGTGCAAGGACAATGGTCTCCAATTAAGTGTACAAAATGTAAAATAGTTCATTTTGGTAAGCAAAACAGTTTTGTTTACCATATAGGAGATACACCTCCTTCAATCAGATATTGTTATAAGGGATCTGGGTATTCTTTTTTGACAATTCCTTAAGATTAGACAATCACATCCCTACAGTAGTTCAGAAAGTCTTTCATCTGGCCCATCTAATTTACAAAGGCACCTCTACTAGATCCAAAGAAGTCTTAATTCCGCTTTACTCATACCTTATCAGACCCATTATTTAATATAAAAATACCTTTTGGCATGCAGTTTTCTAAACATAACACACAACTTGAGAGAAATTTTGGAGATTCATAACTAAAAGGATTAATGGCCTCAAAAATCTTAGTTATCAGGATAGGCTAGAAGCCCTTTCTCTGTAATCAGTCTCTTACAGAATCCTATGTGGAGATCTATGTCTAGCTTTTCATGCCAGAAAAGCTCCAACCCTATTTGATATTCTATTCCTTCACAGAACTAGTGATACATCAAACAGTCAATTAAAGAAACTAAACCTTCATCAGGAGATAAATAAGACACACTGGCATTATAGACTCAAACCCAAAGTATCCCTCACATCTGCAACAAACTTCCACTACATGTCAAGTAGAGTAGTAAACTTGCCACTTTCAAAGTAAACCTATACACTTGGCTGGGCTGCCTCAAATTCTCTCCCAGTCTATCTTGTCTTTCCCTCCTTGAGACTAGAGAGAAATTTGAATAGGGTTTTTTGGCTAGACTTGAAATGGTCTGCAGACTGATTGCCTAGTACTTAACAATGAACATATGAATCTAATAAATTTCAATCAAAAAAATAAGTAAAAAGGTCAAACAGAAAAAAAAAAAACTTATGGGCAGAAATATCAAGAAGACTCTGACAAGCCAACACATTAAGCCTTCCTTTGACAGAGGCTCATGAAAAAATATGGTAATGACCCTTTAAAGTCATACAACAAGTGTTTCAGCTTTGAAGCTTCTGAATGCCCCCCCCCCCCCATTTTTTTTAACTTTACTTTTTACAAGTATTTGTTAAGGTATTCAGGTCAGTAATGTCAAACCCTACTAGCTGTACACATGACACACTGTTTCTGATTTCCTTACAAAAGCTGACTTAAAATTTATTTGAATTCTGTGGTAACTGATTTTCGATTTTTTCTTTTAGAAATCTTCATTCGTTTTTAGCTTAAAATGGATTCCTTAAATGAGTATGCTATTAATGATTTGGTAAACCATAAGTGTCTTTTACAGTATACCAAATGCTATGTACGTTTAAAAGTTACACCTAATAATATTGGTGATCTGTGCTCCTCATGTCAAAAGCTGGATGATTTGCTTACCATTGTTAGTAGTAAATCTAAACTTACTAATGACGATTGTACTTGCACAATTGGCACAGTTTGGAAAACTGTTGTTACATATCTCATTCAAGCCTATAGTGCCTTTTTTGTATATTGCCAATTCACACCCACAGCTTCTTATGCAATCCAGACCTTCTAAGTGACTTCTTTTACTAAGCAAGTTACCAGCTAATAATAGGCAGTATTAGAAAGTGCAATGAGTTATTAACAAAATGACACTAAAATTGTCCATCTATGGTGTCTTGCAGTAGAGAAATTAATCACTATCTGTCACTTATTATTCATATTTTCATAGTTGCATTCATATTTTCATAACTGAGAGCCCTACATGTTATTGAAGAGTATGGTATGATATGCCATGGTGTGTGTGTGTGTGTGTGTGTGTGGGGGGGGGGTGGCAGGAGATTTATTGTCCATGTCCACTTATATCACACTATAATTGAGATATTGCTAGTTATTTGTTTATAATGAAAATAAACAATATTTCCTTGTGTACTTAATACTTCAAAAATCAAATGACTTAAGTATGACATCAGGTGAAACCGTAGATGTTAAGAAAACTATGTTTGATATTTGCACTCGAAGTTGCACATCTTAAGATATTCAATGTTATTTATATTGCTAATTATACAATTAAACATATGTTTTCATGTTTCTCTAAATATCTCAATAAACAAGCACTCTTACAGAAATTGCTTGTTGCAGTATGAAAGTTTATGTCTTGTTAACATAAGCATTCTAACAATATATGTCTAGGATGTAAATATAAAAAAAAAAAAAAAATGTTTTGGTGGTAAGGCTTTTTGTTACCTTTCAGTCAGCTTCCTCAGACCATGAATGTACTGAACTATAATTTCATACCAAATAGATTTCAAAAATATTATTTACATGTAGACTTTGGTTGTGCAGATAAAATGCAGAAAAATGAATTAATAAACAATTTATAAACAATTTACATATGACAGATGAAAATGTACCTAAATAAATAAATAATTAAATATAAATAAGACTAATAATGTATACATTTCATTTTTAATTTATACTTATATGGAACAAGTAAACAGATGAGCCAATCTAATAGGGTTTAAACATAGACTTATTAAACTACTTAAATAGATGTATAAGGAATGAGTTAACCTTATATAAGATATTATCTTCTACTATAATGTAATATTATATATTTTATGAAACTCATCTCCGTGCATTAAGGTAGGGTTTGATGGAAATATAGAGATTTAAACCTGAGTATCCATTTCAATTCTTTTAACTCAACACATGTAGTCTTAGTCTCCTACTATTGGTTCTAAAATTTCATAATCCTAAAAATAAAAACAAAAATGACTTGGGGAAACATTATATGTGTTTAGCAGAGCATTCAATTCATTTGATTTCTTTATATCATATATATGGTTATAAACTCTATTTTTATTCCTAAATGTAAAATGAGCCCTTTTTTTTCCATTAATTGTTGTAAAAAAATCATTTAAACCAAAAACCTTTGTTTTTTGTTTATTAATATTATAACTATCATATTCAGATATTATGTTGTGATAAACTTTAACTTCCTGAGGAATAAGAAACATTCTATACAGTCTATCTAAAAGACCCGTTCTAGTTTGTCTGCCTCTAAAATTAGGTCTGTTGTATCTTTACAAATTTTTGATACCTGATGAAACTGACTTTGACTATACCTTTATATACATAGCGCTATAGAACCTTCCCAAATTAATAAAATGTCATCGACAAAGCGATAATAAGCCCAAACTTTTCTAAATGAAGGATGGACAAATCAAAATAATGTCATTCCTTTTTTAAAAGTGGAAAGGTTAATAACTCTTCTTACAACTTGTATACCCTCAGCATTGGGTATGGAGGTAAATAAACTATTTCGTCCCATAGTAACTAATAAGTGTTCTCCTTTAACCAATGTTTTATCCATAGAATGTATCTTTTAATATACTTGGAATTTTTATTATAGCTGGGTCCATAGTCTTTTTCAAGTAGACTGAGATTTTTCAGTTGCCCATTTCTCACTAGCTACAATGGGTCTTGTGCATTTTGGTAATCCCTTTTTTAATTATAGGGACTGGTGGGTATCTATAGAAATATTCATATAAATCTTGTGATATTTGACCACACATGAGGAGGTCATAGATCTCATCTTTAACACCAGCTATAATTCTTGTCATTTTAACATATCAAACATTAGAGACTGATAGGTCATTCTATCAAAAGGGCTACCCTTATGGAAGAATTATATGTATTATAATGAAAAAAGAAGTTAGTTCAGTTCCACATATTAAAATACATGCATTTTTCTTAACATTAGTGCAGTATATAAATAGATCAACATGTCCTGGTATCATGGGGAAAAGGGAACTTTTCTTTTAAATATAATAAAACATACCTTGACATATTAAAAGCTGAGAGTCTACTGTTGTTTTGTCATTCCTTTGAAGCTTTCTGCCATCTCCTGTTGTCCCAGCTTGTCCGGCTGTTTCCGACGGCGTTCTTTCGTTGGAGGTTTTTATCGTCGGATAGTAAAAAGGGGGGTGTATTATGTTTTTTGTGGTGCGGCTCCTCTCATCTTAGTTTTCATCCTAATATGGTTCTTCTTTGCTTGATTTGGGAGTGGTGACGCTGTTGATGTTATTGTACAATAAAAGGAGCCTCTCTGGTGGTGTAGTAAGTTATCTCCTGAGTTATCCTCTTGAGCAGTTTGTACAAATTATCCATTTTTGCTGAAAATGATCATCAGGGAAGCTATCATTTAACTAATCAATTAATAACTGAATATATTTCATACTTGTTTCTAGGTTTATCTCCTGCCATCTCTTAAGTAGGATAGTGTTTTGGTTTTGGTAGGCCACATTACCTTTTTGTGCGCAGCTTCCAGACCACATGAATGTACTGACAAAGCAGTATGTTCTTATATAATGGCATATAATTCATACCAAATAGATTTCAAAAATATTATTTACATGTAGACTTTGGTTGTGCAGATAAAATGCAGAAAAATGAATTAATAAACAATTTATAAACAATTGATGTACAGTTTCTAATATATGAAAATGTGTTTCTGAAAGTTTAGCAAACAATAACTTGGGGTTTGTGTGCATTATAATGTATTATATCATGTATGGAAAGAGTATGAATGCACTATTATCACTGCAATACTGATAACATTGCTGTTTGTGCAGTTTTAATAGCTTTTATTATTCATAAAATATTTACATTTATCCATCTTAAGCTTTTGAAGTTTATTTTTCTGAAAATGCTATAGACTGCTAGAGGTGTGAGATTCTACACCACACAGGTGTTGAGATTTAGAGAATGAGCAACCTGTAGATCACACCCTGCTTGGGGAATGAATGTTCTCCAGCAGGGTGTTAATCTATGTATAACTCCTGCTGAAAAATGAGTCCATCACTTCACATCAAGCTAACATGGAGCTCAGAGTGAAAAAAAATAATGATAGCCATTATTTTACACTCACTAAGCAGTGCTTTTGCTGTTTAGCAAGTGTAAACTAAAAAAAAAAAAAGTTGTCTGTGTATATGTCTGTGTATGAGATGAAGCTATTGTTTTATGCTGACTTTTTTTTAGTTTGTCTTTTCAGCTTTTCCCGGTTAGGGGTCACCACAGCAGAACTCCGGTCCGCTAATGATTGGCAGTAGATTTTTTTTTTTATGGTGCCGAGCTGCCAGCCCAACACCCAACCTTCAACAAAGGCACACCCATTCACACGTCTTTCGGAGGCCACTTGACGACAGGGAGGACATGCAGACTCCACACAGAAGGCACTCCAGCTGAGAATTCAGCAGGAGAACCTCTTGCTGTGAGGCAACAATGCTACCGCTGTACCACCGCGGTTTATGCTCACTAATCATCACTTTTGCTGTTTAGCAAATGTAAAAAATAAATGAAACAGAAAAAAGTGTGCATGTTTATGTATGTTTATGTTTCTGTATATGTGTGTGAGTGAATGCATGCATAAAAGCAGAAGAGACTGTGTGTGTGTGTGTGTGTGTGTGTGTGTGTGTGTGTGTGTGTGTGTGTGTGTGTGTGTGTGTGTGTGTGTGTGCGTGAGAGAGAGAGAGAGAGAGAGAGAGGGAGAAATAGTAAAGAGTAAAGTGAGAGTGATCGAGGGATTCTTGGCAGCAGCATCAGTTAAAAGGTTTGCCTACCTCTCGACCATACCTCTCAGCCTCTTGGCATAAAAAATTCTGAACAGAGACACAAATAATGACCGTGGGGGGGGGGACCAAACATAGAGCAGATTTTAAAAATGTATCTTATAAACTTAGAAAGTTGCTAGAATAACATAGTTTCCATTAGCATGTATTTTCTGAAGGATATGTGGTATGAAACTAAAATGTGTGTCATTATTTTATGATTTCAGTCCCCAGTAATTTGCCAGATTACTGGGATTTGAATGAGCTATATAATGCTTAAATGACAATGACTGGATGTTTTATATATGATGTATAATGTTTACAACTACAGTTGTTTCAATGGTGCTTGTGATGTAAACTGTTTGCAACTAAAGTGATATCATTTTGTATGTTTTTCATTTATATAAATGTAAGATTGCCTTTGTCATGTGTAAATTTAATAAAGATGTTTGGGGAAAAAACGACAACTACAAAGTTTATGAAGAATGGACCAAACATATGAGCCACAATCTTGGCATTCTGTAATATGTCTGGACTGTCAACAAGTATGCTCTCTAGTCTTAGTTCAAGATATCTGGATAAGTCTAAAATAAACAGGGGACAAAGCCTCAAAATAGGAACAGATTCTACTTGAATATTTGTGTTAGAACACATTTTCTGTAGCACAGATGTGCACGTGAGACAGAGTGAGTAGGATCCTTGTGATCCGTGTGTTACATAACAAAGCCGTATCTTTTTGAGTATATATTTTTTGCATTATTGACAGTAATCAATTTCTTTTTCCCTTATTTGTTTCGAATGTCTTCCTTTCTGTCTTTCTTTTTTTTTCAACATATTCTAGATCCTTGGATTGCTGAATATTTGTGTCCTGAATTCTAAAGTTGTCATTGGCAGAATTATGTTTAATAGGAGATAAGTGATCTTTACTGACAATAAATCCTTACTTTCCTAAATATGTTGTGTGTGCACATTGGCTGATAGCATTTACCTCATCAGCCCAGTTCATTCAGAAAATATTAATGGCACATAAAATGGCAGCAATGAAGGTAGAGAAAAGAGGCAAGGCAAGGGGCAGGGAAAAATAGGAAACCAAAAATGAACTTGGAAGGACTGAACAACATTACTGTAAGAAAAAAAGAGGAGAAAGACTGAAGCTGACAACATTGTTTAAGCTTTGAATGTACAAAGATAGCTGGTTAGGACCTTTGCACTTGCCAATATAAAAGGCAGTGAAAACAGAGATTAATAAAACTAATGATGATGAAAATCATTCCTTTGTAACAACTGATCAAGCAGATACTCCTGAATTAGAAGCAGAAGATTCTTCAGACGTGGTCAGAAATGATATGCTAGTAGCTGCAGAGTCAATTGTTAGAGGAGCCAGTACTTAAATTTGCTGAAAAGGTAATGAACACTGAATAGTGTTATGCTTGCAAGGAGCAAAAATACAGGATGTGGGAAAGGCCTTAGAATGCCTTAATGGAAGGAAGTATGAAGCTGTTTTTATTCATGTTGGTATTCATGTTTTTACAAATGGCACCTGCAAGGACTCTCTGACGCTAGTAGGGAGCTTACAGCCCTCTTAGATAGCATAGCTTATACAGCTGTTAGAACAGTTTACTGTTGAAACCTTGAAACTGCATCCATCGATCGACCTTAAAGTCGAGCCAATATCTTGAAAATTGCAACAGCAAACAAGCAGGAAACTTGAAACTGAATACATCACCAACTCCCGTAGTTTGATGTATTTGACATAGCAGGAGCTGACTTCAGTCACCCAAGCTATGCACCGTAATGTACCATGACACTCTAGAGCCAACAGTACATAACTTTTACTATTCTGCAGGAGGGCAAGCCCCCCCTGCACCCCCACACCCCCTGAGAATTATATATACCAACTCCAAGATCACACTACAGTGAGAAAATATGTTAATTCTGTGTTCCTCACTGAACTGTAATCTCCACTCAAAATTCCAAACGCAAATACTCGAACTACACTACCCATGCGATGTAGTGTAGTCAATATATTTGGATTCACAAAACTGCCTCTTGGAAAACTGCAAGTCAGCATTGTCACTCTCGATCGATTGCAGTTTGCAAATCTAATTGTAAACCTTTAGAACATATTTTTTTCACAAATCACATATAGAAAGGAGAGACAGGTAAGTATGAATGAAAAGATGTTTTTTGTATATCTACGTGAAAAAAAATGTCACATTTTAAAATTGCAAATGTGTAGAACATCAGAGCCTAATTTGAGGCACATATGTATTTATTCAGGATATATTACAATATTTGACTAACCCACGACAGGATATTTGCCAGGACATTAATTTAACAGTTCATGGATAGCAACATCTGATGTATTTCTTGATGGTTATTAATGCTAGTAGCATGAGTAATAGTCAGGGTATAAACAGTTTTACAGTAGCAGACATTCTAACAAAAAATAAAATAGAGTTGTTTTGATAGGGATTAAAGATTGTTATGACAACTGTGATCACTTACACGTTCAGTGATAACACCAGTACTGTAGACTGTATAATTGTGATAAATAGGAACAACCCTGAAACATATGATTATTGGAGTGTATAGACCACCAAAGTCAAGTACTGATGACCTAGAGGAAATTCATACATTTCTTGCATGGAACACAGGAGAGAAAATAACAGTGTCTGCAGATTTACGTTTAGCAGAAACAGACTGGAATAATATTGACTCAACATTTGCATGGAAATATTTTACAACATATGTTCAAGAACAGCTACTTCAGACTGAAAAAAACCTACCCAAGGGAATGTAACACACTAGACATTGTTTGTGTTCCTAAGGAAATGACTGCTACTTTGTGTCAAGTTTTATAACTGTTGATGTGCAGTAAACATGGGGTTATAAAGGTTAAATTGTTGTTAGATAATTGTGCCAAAATGAAATCTAAGCCAACGAACAGGAAATTAATAACAGTCTATATGAAAGCAAAGCATGCACTATGTAAAACTAATTGGAGTGATGTGTTTAGTGAAATAAAAACTGCAGAAGGAATGTAACAAGTTTTGAAAGAGAAATTGTTTGAATGCAAAAAAAAAAAATCAGAAAGATTACTGACATCAGTATCTAGGCACACAGGGTCATGAGGAGGGTCATGAGGAGTATATTTCCATAAGAGCAAGATACTTGATTAAGATGACAGACAAAAATACAAAAAACTAAAAAGAAGTTGAACTATCACTTTAAAAACAGAAATAAACAAGCTGGACCGACAAATTAAACATAGTGAGAGATTAGCTCAAGAAAAATGTGGAAAAATATATAAAGGTATAGAGCATAATAGGAAACCATCTTATAGATATATAAGAAATGAAAGGAATTTATAAACGGTCTGTAGATTCTAAAATTTATTCACAAACACAACAGATTACAGGTATATTTGCAAAATCTTATGCAAAGCACTTTGGCTCCACAAAGGATATGATAAATTGTCTTAGTAACATCCAGGTAACTTCAAGTACTCATTATACTGGAAAAGAACTAAGCAAACTGGACCCAAGTGAAGCATGGGGAGGAGATGGAATTAGTAATAATGACCTGAGAACACTTCAGCATGAACTTACAGTACCATTATATCTGTTATTCACTGGGTCATTTAAGTATGGGGATACTCCTCAAAATTGGAGACACAGATTTTAAAGAGAATGGGACAAATCTAGCATCATAGAGGCCTATAAGTTTACTTTCTTGTTGCTGAAAAATAACGGTGAAGGTTATTTTGGATAAGTTATTGTCAGAACTAGAAATGTTGGGACAGGAAACCATATATCGGCACGCATATGTTAGAAATAGATCTATAGCTACCTGCAACATGATGCTCTATAAAAATATAATAACAGCTATAAATGTAAAAATGTGTAGTGATTTAATTTATGTAGCCTTGCCATCAGCATTTTATAGGGTTATACACAAAACTGATCAATAAATTAGAACAGCTAGATAGTGATGTAATCTTGATAAGATGCAGTGGCGGCTGGTGACTTCAAATCAAAGGGGGGCTGCAGGAGAGAGCTGAATGGGTGGGGTCAATGGGAAGGGGTGAGGCCAACTAGAAAGGGGAGGAGCTATGCTCAAAACCACAAAAACTAACTAAATGCACTGCCCTGGATGCCAAACCGTCATTATGATAGTCCAATCAAGACAAAATGAAGCGTAGAAGAATAAAAATATTTTAGTGCATTGGCTGCATGACAGCTTACTTAATATCTAGATGGAAACAAAAAGGTTGTGAGGCATGAAAAAATAAATTACTTTTTAAATACATTAATGGAATGCCAGTCAAAATCAAGTAGCACTCAACTCAAACCAGTTCCTGCACTGCAGTTTTAATTATAATTTATATTCAGCTTTATTAAAGTACCAAATAACATGCTGAAAGTAAAAATGTCTGATGCCCCCACTTGTAAAAATGTTTCTTATCCAAAAAAAGACCTGCTGCCTGACAACGATCTACTTGTTTCATGGGGAAAACATGATCAAAGTAAAAAAATTAAAAGCAAACAAGAAATAAGCTCAAGATGCATTGCTTAAATGGATTACGGACCACACAATTGGCATTCTGTTTAGTTTACGGGTAAAGCCTGCAGAGATGACTGGAAGTCTCCAAGTGTAATAAGCTTCTTAAAATAATGTAATCTGTCCTTTATTACAAATACTGTCATATGCATTTCAATACCCAAGGCTTATACATTATCTAGTTAAGTATTCTCTACATGGCAACAACAGAAAGGCTTTCAATGTTGGCAATTCTTTAACAGTATGCTTATTAAAGCTTACTTGCATCTTACGATCTCAGCCAAGCTTACCTGATGGTCATTAAAGTATTGCTACTTAAACAAAGAGCAACAGGCACTTTGAGTAATAAGCATAAATCAACAGTACAAAAATATGACAGAAACCAGACCATTCTGCAAAAATCAAGGACAGATGAAAAGCCACTCTAGTACTTGTGTCTACCTTGGATGGGGGCGATACTCTGCACATTTACACTGCATAACTACTCCTTGCCTTGCTTCGACACATTCAGAGTCACTACATGGGGGAGTGGGGTGCAAAAAGTATGTCACAATTTGAAATGTCTCTGGCTGACTGTGATGGCCCTGACACATTTGCCATACCTCTCAACCTCAGAGCAAGAAATCTAGACAAAGCCATACAAAGAAGTGGGACAAAGGCCCAAAAATAAGGACAATTTTTAAATATTGCTCTTATAAACCTAGAAAGATAATAGAATAGGTGTTGCATTAGTATGAATTTTCTGAATGGTATCTAATCTGAAACTCAAATGTCTGTCATTATTTTCTAACTTCAGTCTTTAATGATTTGTCACTAATTTGCCAAAAAAACCACAATTTTGCCAAAAAAAAACACCATTTTATGAAAAATGGACCAAAAATGTCATGTAAAAAATATAAAATAGCCACACAGTACAGCTGGGAACCTGTCAAAGAAGGGACACTTTAATATTAGTACTGCTAACTTGAGCAGCTGACAAAATAAAAGAATCTACATGCATTTCTGAAATAAAAGTAATCTATAACTCTGATTATTACAGTTATTTCTTAATTGTAAACCCTCCATGTTTTCTTCCAAAATTGCTATTTTGCGGAGGGATTACTAGGGGGAAGAGCAACATTTTGAGCCAAAATCAGGGACAGTTGAGAGGATTGGCTATGCCTAATTCTATAAAGCAATTTATTTGCATGTACCTCTCAACCTGTTAATGCAATTGATCTGGACAAGGCCAAATATATTGGGGGAACATATAAACAGTACTAAAAATTGCTCTTGTATAAATTGAGACAGTTGATAGAACAACAGGTCTTACTTTAGCATGCATTTTTCTGAATGTTATGAAGTCTGAAACTCAGTGTGTCATTATTTAGTGACTTAATTCCTAAATGATTTGCCAGAAAACCACAAATTTTATGAGGAACAAACCAAAAATAAGAAGCAAAAATCTATTCATTCTTTGAAAATCTGGACATTTGGGAGGTATAGTTCAGCTAGGGCTGTCTTTAAGTTTGCCACCCTTCCCCCTCACAAAATCATGGTCGAATGGAGCCTCCCCCTGCAGCCATTCCAATGATCCATTACTTGGCTATTTCACTCCATTTACCATAAACACTAATGTGCATATTGATTTACTTCTATGATGATTTGGACTTCATTTGAAAGTTTTATTTTGCATTTTACAGCACAAGCACTAAGACATCTGCTAAACAGACTTAGCATTAAAACTTCTCTGCCCTTGAAACTCACATTCATTGAAACAGCATTGAAACCCACATTTAAAGAAAATATATTTTACCAGTGGCAGAACTGCCCAATTCAGAACATCTTTCCAGTAAACAATGAAACAAAATGCATGCACCCATAATGACAAAACTGCCCAGTTCAGAACATTTCCATCATAAAAGTCTACTCAAACTTCTACAGTCCACCATTATCAGTAAATATGCACAATTCTACAGTCCACCATTATCAGTAAATATGTACAATCTCTGAAGAAGTAAAAAAGTCATCTAAATAATTCCACATTAAATAAATCTAACTAATGAAGAGGTTGCTGCTAGCAAACACCTTTATATTTCATGGTTTCATCAAAAAATAAAGTATCTGATGCCCCTGAGAAATAAATTGCCTATATTACATTAAAAATAAGCTAGGAATATTGCAGACAGGAAATGGATAGCAAACCGATAACAGGGTCATAGTTAGTATCTTAACTTTTTCAGTACAGCAGCATTCACCCCTTGTGGGAGTAGAACCAACAACCTTCTGTATCAAACGCAAGTACACAACCTGTTGTGCCATTAACAATGCAAGCTGACTTAGCATAAGCAGCACTAAACTTCTCTTCCCCTGCAGCTCTCAACTCCTTGTAAAATCTACTCAATACTCAACTGCATCTCAACTTCGCAACACAAGAAATCTGGAAAAAGTCAAATTTATTGAGGGGGGGGTCAAAAGCCCCAAAACCAGGGACACATTAAACATTGCTTGTATAAATCTTGGAAAGTTGCTAGAATAAAATGCTGTGTTACCACCATACATTTTACTGCCAAGGAAGGTCCCTGTGCAAAAGAGTCAGAGCAACATACCACTACGCCAAATCATCTGCTCTGTGAAAGAGAGGAAGACTGAAACTTAAATGGCTATCATTTAATGAATTCAGTTCTCACCATAGCTGTCAACCTCTTAGCACAAAACACCTGGACAAACTCAGTAATGAGGGAATACAGCCCTCAAAAGATATTCAGTAAATTCAGTTCTTGCCATAGCTGTCAACCTTAGCACAAAAAACCTGGACAAAGCCAATAATGGGGTAATACAGTCCCAAAAATAAGGACAAATTTCAAATATTCATCTTATAAACTTACAAAACTGCTAGAATAGAAGGTTGTGTTACTATGTATTTTCTGCAGAATATGAAGTCTGAAATACAAATGCCTGTGAATTCTACTTCTGACGGAACAAAAACAATTTTCAGCAGAGGCCCAGGGAGAAATACTGCAGACACATGTCTTTGTAAAATGGCAGGACACCAGAGCAAATCCACACAAACACAGGGATGAGATGCAGACTCCACACAGAAGGCACCCCAGCCAAGAATCAAACCAGAAAACCTATAGCTGTGAGGCAGCAATTCTACCACTGCACCATCAAATATGTACAGAATTAAACATTCAGAAACCTGAAGTCTGAAATTCAAATGCCTGTCAATTTTATTTAACAATTGTTAATCAGGATAATCTGACTTGGAACAAAAAAAAAATTTTAGCAGAGGCCCAGGAAGAAATAATGCAGACATGTCTTTGTAAGTAACATAGGACACAAAAGCAAACCCACACAAAGATAGGGAGAAGATGCAGACCCCACACAGAAGGCACCCCAGCAAAGAATCAAACCTGAGAACATGCAGCTGTGAAGCAACAATACTACCACTGCACCATGAAATATCAAGCATTGCAGCATTTAGAAACCAGTGTTAATTTCACTTCGGACTTACTGTTATAATAATTTCATTCTCCTATATCCAGCAATCACCAGAAAAAAAAATCAAACAAATAAAACTGAAATATGCAAGAAAGCATAACAAAAGCATAATAAAATTAGTAAAATTACCAGCAAAGCAAGTTTCAAGCAAGAGATTTCTGATTTATTTAAACATCTTTGTTCTTTCAGCAAAACAAGAACTTATTCAGAAGTTTAATATTCTATCATGCAGTAAATTTTATTAAAAAGTTATATGGTCCAAAATCATCTGTCCAATCTCTTTGTGCACAAAACACTCTATTTAAGACACAGCTCTTAAGATAAACAATTATATGTTAAACCACAAATATTATGAGGAACAGATCAGATCAAATATGAGGCAAAAATCTGCAATTTTTTTTATAAATGGTGGTGGGTAGGGAATTCAGGTCCTTAACACCTGCATACAAGGTACAGGGTTCAAGCCTGGGTATCTCGACCCACCACCATGTGTTCTCTCTAGCCACCAGTATATAGTAACTGGGGCATTTCACACACACACACACACACACACACACACACACACACACACACACACACACACACACACACACACTCGTGCTACTAAATCCAGTAAATGAACAACCCCGGTACAGTCCTACCAGCCCAATGATCAGCTACTAAATCCAGTGACCATGCTGCTACCAGCTGCTACATCCTGCACGAGCTAAAGCTCACGACCATGCTGATCCATCAGCGATGACCCGGTACTGTAAACTACATCCTGCACGAGCTAAATCCTGATCAGCTACTAAATCCATCAGCGATGACCCAGTACTGTAATCCTGCATGCTCCTTCACCTACCAGAATCCTTCAGTGACCGACCGACTGATCAGCTCCTTCAGTGCACGCTCCTTCACCTACAATTCCGAAGCCTGCGCACTAAGTCTTGCAAGTCCTGTGAGAGCAGCTCAGTCCTCTTATTGGCTCTGACTGTGGCTGAAGCAGTCCGGAGCTCCTCTGTGTGGTGCAGTGACGAATCCTGGTATCTCACAGCAATGATTGCTGGGTACCTGTTTGTCCTTATCCGGACTGCTGGTAAGGCAGTCATGAATTTTTTGTTTAACAGATATTGTTTTGTTTTTTTTCTAGGTGGGAGGGCTGCAGTCCAGCAAGCCGCCCCTGATAAGATGGATAGCTGCATGGCTAACAAATAGGACATGGCAAGTATCATACAGCAATTGAAAGGTGACATTCTAGGATACAGTCAGGGTGTCCCACAGGGCTGTCTCCTAGGCCCCTACACTTGTTTAGGTTACATTTTTCAGATCTATCTTTTTCATTTGAGATGTTCTTCAGTCTGTCAGTGGATGACTTGAAAATGGGTAAAATGATCACACATGTCACAGATAGAACATGTTAGCAAAATAATTTTACTAAATTAACCATTTGAGCACACAATAATAATACACAGATAAATACATCAAAAACTAAGCATATGAGATTTGAGATACATAGATTGAAAGGTGAATATTTAATGCAGCACACAGTGATTGAAACTGCAAATTCATTTAAGGACCAGTTTATATGGGTCGATAGATCCAAGCTTGAGTTTTCTAATCACATTGACCAATTGGTTAATGATAGCTATATAATTCTTGGTTGTATAAAAAAGATTGGGAAACCAGAAATGATAACTCCATTGCTTGTAAGTTACATTAAATCCAAGCTAGAGTATGGAATAACACTATGGAAACCTTATAAGAAAACAATCATGAGTAAACTGGAAAGAGTACATGGAACATATACCAAGATCATCCATGACTATGAAAATTTTAGTTATTAAGAAGTCTGAAATATCTAAAATTGTACAGTGTCTTGTATAGATATTTAAGAGGAGACCTTAATCAGGTATTTAGGGTATTTAGAGACAATCACCTCTAGGAATGTTTAGAGTTTTCAAAAAGTGGTAGAGAATCATCAGACAACCTATGCAGAAGACTATATAAGAAGGAAACCTGTACTAACTGTTTTTCTGAGAGATTAGTTGATGCATGGAATAGAGTACCAAATTATATTGAAGCAAGCACTAGTTTAGACATTTTTAAGAACAACCTGGAGACTTATTACAGGAATGGCTGCTTTGGTATATTGGCAGTCTAGAAGGGCATTATTGCCAATGGCCTGAAATAATTCTGTGTATGCGTGTATAGCCAGTCAGGTCTGAAAATATGTATCCAGCACTACAGAAGAGCGTGAAAATATCCAAAAGCTTTTGTAAAACAGGGACCCAGTGTAGATGATAGGTGCTATGTCTCAGCACAGAATTACACTGCCTAGTTTTGCTGTAATAGAAAATGATGGTAGGGGTGCTATTCATAGACATTAGTGAAGTTACTAGCTTATTCCTGTGCCCCCCAAAAATCACAGCTAAGTATTAATTTATCGAACTACATAGCATTATGGGGCACTGGCCAAAAGGTGCAGGAAAAAGGGCTATGCAAATAACCGTATAATGGCCTAAGATGAAGAACTATAATCTAATGAGTGCATAATGACATGCAAATGAAAACAGAGACAATAGTTTGTGATTCATAGTCATCAGGTTCAGTGCAGTATATTTAGTTGTATATGAGTTTAAATACAAAGGTGATGCTGAAAGTTATAACACTTTTCAGGCAGAAAAGTTAAGACAGGCAGTGGCACATTTTGTGCAGCAGTAATTCATTAGCTCAACTGGCAAGCTCCTGTGTGTGAACACAGCTGCACGTCACCAGGAGCAGTATTATCAGAGGTTTAAATCTCACAAACAGACTGACAGGTATTGGACCTCATCTCCATTGATAGAGGCATCATTGTCTAGCAGCTGGCACAGAGGATTAAGAAGATGTTAATGAGTTGTTTTCTGTGGTCCACTGGTGCAGGGTTCTATTCCTTCAGCCTCCATTGCTTACCTTTATGACTGTGAGCAAATAATTTAACCAGACAGTACTCCCAGGTTGAGTATAAAAAATGTCCATGGATATCAGTGTTCTACCATGGTGAATAAATAAATCATAAGGTATGCTGTAATTTGGTTTCACTGCATAGACACATTCTAGGGTACATTGGAATATACCTTATTCTGCCTGCTCTTTGTGGATTGCTGCATGCTGCACCATATGATCCTCTAAAAGGATGTAAATCGGCCAGCATCCCATGAACCTTCCATCATTGCAGCAATAGCAACACCTAGAGCAACTGCAACCACTTTCACCAGTAGTGACAGTAATTGGAATGGACAGGCAGTAACAGCCACATCACAAACACTATTGGCATTGTATATAGCAGCACAAGCAAAGCAGGAATATCAAGTCCACTCCTGAGTCCTGATCTGCACATAGTAGAAGTGCAGAATAAAATGATACATGCAGTATTATCTAAAGGCTATAATGGGGCAAGCCACATTATTATAGGTAGTTATTAGGCAAGCAGTCAATGAGGCCATTAAGGAGCCTAATCCACATTCCCAAATGTGAAAAAGCATTGTCTGGTTAAGTTCATATAGTATGCAAATGAAAATGGAAAGATTCAAACCCAGTACCACTGGCATAGGAAGCAACTCATTAACAGGTTTAGCTTTAGTGCTCTGTTCAAATTGTCATTGTGCATCACACATCTCTGTTTGCATCAGACAAAAATGGGGTGAATTGAGTGTCACATCTATCATCAATTGCACAGGTGCCTAAGGACACATGAACACATGGCTGTCTACACTAGTAGGCGGGAGGGGACCAGAGGTTAGTGGTGGCAGAAATGAAGTTATATGTGAGGGGAAATATTAGTTTCAAATATGAACATTCTGTGTTGTTGGGAGCCATACAGTGGGGAGATTGTGATAGGGATGAGGAAGAAGCATTATCGGATCACGTGGCATGGTCTTGGTGCTGTGAACACAGTTCGGGCCCAAATACCCCCGGTAAACAGATTAGATGGAACTGGGGAAACAAGACATGTATGGGACTCACATTCAACTTACCCCACCTTGAATGACACTGCAATGCAAACAGCCTCTAACTTTGATTTGGGTATGTTGTTATCACAACTGTGGCAGGTGCAGACATGAGCATTCATACACTAGTAGCCATGGGATAAACTGGGATATAGGGCACTGATTTGGCTCTGGTTACCATTTGCATAGAAGTGGCCATGAAAAGATACATGTTCAACCACCACAAGTCATCTCTGGTCTCCATGTTCTCTTGGAGGCCACACATAATGTGAACCATCTCCTCTTGTGGACTGAGTCATTATTATAACCCTGCACATCAAGTGGTTAATACTGAGAGCTGCTCACATATTAGGGGGCCCATTGTGACAGTGAATGATGCACTGACAAACTGCTTACCATACAGTTGGTAGCTGTGCATCAAAGGCACTGCATTGATCTGTCTCTGCTGGCCCATAACTAATACAGTCATGCTGTTACTAATAGTGTAGGCCTCCCTTTACTTGTTTGGCAGTATGCCATGCTCTATGTTGTTTGTAAGTTGGGTATTGTGAAGGATAGAGTGTCACCCCAGTCAGGAGGGTGGTATAAGCCAAAACAGGAGAGAGAGACACAGACAGTGTTAATTTGTCCTGACACTATGAATTGATTTGCTTGTTGGCTTTTTACCAGACCTCGGCAAGGGAATGTCCTCAGTCTAATGTCTGATCCAGCCTTTACAGGTGTCACTGTAGCAATAGTTTGTTCTATAGATGCTGACTACATCAAAATGCCTTGTGTTATTGTTTGACCCACAAACTCACATGCCCTATGCTGTGCAAGTTAATGGCAGCTGGTTATCTGCGGCAGTAAAATATGAACCACCTAAATGACCTGACAGTCCCTCAGGTAAGCAGAATTAAAGACTTCACAGGGAAATTAAAAGCAACTATAAAGACCACAATAACACCACATGAATTAAGACTAGCAACAGAAGAAAAAGATAATTACAAGTCCTTTTTCAGTTACATCAGAAAACTAAGAAATAACTTTCAGTTCTCTGCACTTCTCCATTATAGCACCTTCCACCGAAACCTAAAAACCATCGTAAACATACTGATTAGTAACGTTGCAGTGAATTTCTCCCCTAAAACTACCATCTCATCTTAAACATTTCCTGAGTTACTACCCCCATTATCAGTAAGGGGCATGTTTTTAAAGTACTCTCAAACATCAAGAATACTTTCTCCAGATAATATACTAGGTTAACTAATAAACAGTGTTAAACACATCCACATATGCGTAACCTAAGCTTTGCTACAGGCTATGCAGCTGAATCCTAGTAGACTGCTGTAGTAATACCCCACCTTAAGGGCATACCTACCACCTACACAGTAAACTATAGATCCATCAGCAGTGTGAGTCTTATCTGTAAAGCAATGGAGCACATCGTCACTCACTTCATGAATCATGACATCAAAAATCTGACTAAGCTAGAGTCACTGCAAACTGGCTTTGTAAAAGGTATGTCATGTCTTCTGAATTTTGTCACCTTCTTTGAAATGGGCTCTCAGATGCTTGAAAGTGGTCACAACATCCTTGCGACTTACCTTGCTCTGGTCAAGGCATTTGATACCATACTACGCTATGGAATTTTTTGTAAATTGATAGTCGTATATTCTAATCCCTATTTGCTTAGATGGATAGCCAACTGATGTAAGAGCAGAACATTGTCAGAGTGGGTGATGGCTCCTCAGACAGAGATAAAGTGACCAGTGATGTCCTCCTTTTAGGTACTAATTTTTCCTACTTACAAAATGATAGCAGTGATGTGTGTCTAACAAAGTTTGCTATTAAATCCAGTTTTGATACATAAACCCAAGAAAATTAACTAACAAAAGTCAATTATTGCTGCAGAAAAAAGGGTCTCATATTAAATGTCAGGAAATGGTGCATCATCTTATTTGAGAAACAGAAATATTCTGCAAACTACTGTATTGAAAACACTCATTTACCATACAAATCAGGGATCTGGACACATGGAGTGGTAGCTTTCTTGCTTTTGACCATCAGGTTTAGGTTTCACACAAAGTACTTAAATTCAGCAAAAGTTTTAGAGATATCTGATGTATGTGCTGGCACAAATGTTAATCTCCTCTTTAACAGTGATTGTGCGAAACCTGAACTGAAAAATCATGTTTGGGTCAGACGTTGTAGATACTGTTAGTGATGTTAACAAATGTTCAAGTACCTATGTTCCTTTCAATAACCACATCATTCAGGTGTGTGGGAGAGCTGTAGAGCATGACATTTATGAGTTATATCTCAACCAGAAATTTGACAGGTTTTATAACCTTATTGAGAATGAATATCGAGCAATACAATTGCTTGTTAACAGTGGTAACAATGGTAGTATTGTGATTAAGAATGCTGATAAAGGCAGAGATATTGTTGTACTAGAAAAATGTTCTTAAATTAGAAACATGGAAGATATACTGAATAATCAAGATTACACACACATATTACAAGACATGACTATGGCAGCATAGTACATAACTTTTTAGTGTTACTGCATACACTGCTTAATGAGCACAATATAAGGGTTCAGATGTTTGATTACTTCTATGTAGAGACCCCTAGGCTACCTTTCATATACGGTATACCCAAAATACATAAATCTTTAACCAACCCACCTTTCAGGCTGATAATGTCAGCTAGGGGTTGGTTAACAGAGCATGTCTCCAAACTTTTGGAAAAAAGAGATTAGAACAGGATTTAAAGACGTGTACCATTATTAGGGATACCTCTGACTTTCTCCACATCTACATGCATGGTCACAGTGCAATGTTTGAATGGATGGTACTTTGCTACCCTTGACATAGATTATCTCTTCACTGTGATACCCAACAATGTTGGTATGTTGGTATCCAGTCAGTGAAGGAATACCTCCTTGAATTAATTGAATACAACCAAACGTATATCAATACTTTATGTCAGCTACTAAATATGGTTATCACTGACAAAGTTTTTCTATTTCAGCAAACATTATATAAACAGGACAGTGGAGTAGTGATGGGCACACCTGCTGCTGACACCTATGCCAACACAGTCATGTACATTTGGGAACAGAGATTTATTCTATCCACTGATAATCCATTTCTGAATAATGTTGTATTTTACTGATGATTTGTTTTTTACATGGCATGGTAGTGCGCATCTTTTTGAATAATTTTATCAATAAATACATCTCAAATATTTTAGACTTCCTTAAGTTCAAGAAACACATTACAAGAGGTAAAATTGACTTATTTATTTTATTTATTTATTTATTTGCAATTGGTTTACCAGAATAGTGCATTGGGCCAAAAATAACCCGTTTTCAATGGAGTCCTGGGGAGAAAAGCTCCAAAAAACAAACAAACTAGGTACAAACAATAGCATGATAATAAAAATAATGCAATTGTACAAGATACAAACATTTGAGTTCAAAATTTCAGGAAACATTCAAACAATACTCAAAAATATTTAAACAAAACTCAAAAATTCAGGAACATTCAAACAATACAATTTAGAGAAAAGTGATGTTACTTTACACATACAGAGTGGTTATTTTGTAAGGAACATAAGCTTTATAAGGTATAGTCAGGTAATATGAGTGTGAAAGAAGATGTAAATACCATATTTTTATGAGGGGTGGGAGCAAGAGCATTCCAATTGGGACCTTAGATACATATGAAGAGATTTTTTGAACATGTAATGATTGGGAGTGGTGCGAATGGATGGTGGGAGTGAGTTCCAGAGACGGGCTAGGTTAAAGGATAGTAAGTTTTTGCCTGGAGGACGAGTTGGTTTGTGTACTTCTAGTAGGTTTTGATTGTTTGACCTTAAAACTCTATCGGGTAGGTGCATCATGAAGGCGGAAGACAAGGAGGGACAGAGAGATGGGTTGAGAATGAGCTTGTGGGCTAAAGTTAACTGAGTGTAGTTGAGTTAGTTAGGTAACTCAAGCCAGTTTAGTTTTCGGAGAGAGGTGCAGTGGTGGGTGGAGGACCTGTGGCCATTTGCGAACTTAGCGATTTTGTTATAGCAGGAAGAAAGTTGTTTTTTTAGAGAGGACTGAAGATTGGTTAGCAGAGGAGCTCCGTAGAGAAGGGAGGGGATAAGAAAAGAAGAGGAGAGAGTGATTTTAGAGGAGCTTGTGAGGTACTGATTCTGACGATTGAGCATGCCTAGTTTTTGATGTTTTTTTTTAATATTTAGTTGTAGATGGGAGTTGAAGTTAAACTGGTTGTCAATTTGGACACCAAGTAACTTGGTTTCAGACACCAGTTCCAGGGATGAGTTATTTTTGCTAGTAATTGAGAATGTGTTCATATCGAAAGGAGTAGTTTTTGAGGGGGTAAATACCATTAGTTTAGTTTTGGAGGCATTGAGTGCTAGGTGGTTTATTTTCATCCAATGTTCAGTAATTGAAAAAGCTTCTTGTGTAAGCTTTTGGAGCATAGAGGGAGATATAGCTGAGCAGATAATGGTACAATCATCTGCATATCAGATGATGTTAGAGAATGGAATGGATTTGTGGAAATCATTTATAAATATATTGAAAAGAAGGGGACCAAGAATGGAACCTTGGGGAACTCCGGTAGGGGTACTAAGAAAAGAGGAAGTGGCCTTTTTCCATTTTACAGCTTGGAATCTATTTGATAAATAGCTGGAGAACCAGTTCACGGAGGAGGGAGAGAGGTTAAGTTTTGAAAGTTTAGTTAAGAGCAGGCTGTGTGAGATAGTATCGAAGGCCTTAGAGATGTCAAGTAGTAGGGTGGAGACAATTTGGCCAGAGTCACGTGCTTTATTAACAGTCTCAAGATAGGAGAGGAGGGCTGTCATAGTGCTATGATTGGGCCTGAAACCGTGTTGAGTAGGGGTTAGAAGGTTATTATCTAAGAGATGTGGTAAAAGTTGAAGTTGGACACACTTTTCTAGGAGTTTAGAAATAGGGGACAGGATAGCAATGGGTCGGAAGTTGTTGACGTTACAGTTATTACCACCTTTCTGACTTTCTTGTCATGACAATTTTTAAGGTGGTTGGTGGTACCATATGTACCACCTTGTATAAAACACATGTCAAGCGCAACTCCTACTTGCATAGAAGTAGCACGCATCCACACTTTATATTTAATAATATAGTTAAAAGGCAAATGATAAGGTAGTTTGGATGAACACATCTGACACCTTAATGAACAGTCGACTAGAAGGTATGACCACAGATTTTACTGCTAGTGGTTATGCTGCAAATACTGTTAATAAAATATGTGATAAAGAAATAGATCAATGTACAGCTAGAAATATACTCACAAACCCTGCCTCTAATGATACTAAGCTCAGATGCATACTTACATATAATAGAAATACCACTCAAGTGAAACAAATTATTAATAAGTACTGGCATATATTACAGGATATACCTGAGTTGAATTCTACTATTACAAAGAAGCCATTTTTCAATTATAAGAAATTTTCAAACTTGAAACAATTATTATGCTATAAAGAAGAGATGAAAACATTTATGCCCTTTAAGACTGTCTAGAAAGGGACGTTTAGATGTGGTAATTGTGTTTGCTGCAGGTATGTTTATGCAAGTGGTTCCTTTGTTCACCCTGTTAATGGTCTTGATTTTGAATTATGTGCATCTGGGAACTGCAACACTAGAAACCTTGTATGTCTAGCTTTATGCAAGAAATGTGATGCATAATATGGTGGTAAAAGTAACTAGCAACTTAAAGAGTGCATAGGAAGTCATTTCTGAGTGCAAGCACCAGGTTCTCACTAATCATCTTTACAAGCATCAGAAGAACAAAGGCCACGATCATATGTTTAAATTCTGTATATTACATGTCTTGTATGAATCTGCACGTGGTGGGAACATCACATACAAAACTGAATTAGATGAATTTTACTGGATTTTACACTTAAACGCATGTATTCCACCTGGATTAAATGCCTTTGTCTCTTTGAAACTGTTACTGAAAGAACTTCATCTGAAAGTTTAAACATTGTTTCTCTAATATTTTGAAATGTTTAGTAAGTTCTCATCATAATTTAAGAAAAGTTCTCTTTTTAAATATTTTATATACTGTTTATGCATACATATTTATAATATATAGGCTTTTAATGTATATATTTTTTCATACATTTGGATGTTATGTCTCTAAATATCAAAGGTTTCTGAAAATGTCATATGGTTTTACATCCATCACCTGACCGGTATTTTATTCATGTAATCAATGGTCTAGTATTTAAACTGAAGGTTTGAACTGTGACTCTAGATTTGCCTGAGGAAGCCATTTTGTGGTTAAAGTTTTAATTTGCAACAATACATTTGGATTTCCGATTAAACTTCTGCATGGTTTACAGTGGTTCTTGTTTTACTTTACTATTTGGATATTTTGGCACCACTGTATTTGCCTTTGTTTCAGCTGTATTTCTCTTGTTGGAGACTGATAACAACTCATCAATGTATAAGTAAAATTTCTAACCATCATTTTGAAAATTTAAGAGCTTTGAGTAATGTTGTTAATAAACTATTTATTAATGAAGAATATAATTTGTCAGTGCCCTACTGTTTTGGAGGAAGATACAAAAGAAAAAGATAAAAATACATGTTCAAATAGGCTTCAAGGTATCCCTGGACAATTAGTACACATTATTGCTGGTGATATAATAAAAAAATTAACTTACCTGTTTAATAAAATATTAAAAGTAGTATAGTGCCAAAAGACTGGATTAATTCCTACGTGGCCCCAATAAATAAAGGAGGCAATAGGACTAATTAAATTGAAGTTGAGAGAATAAGGAAAACAGTGTTTGGTGGTATACTTAGATTTACAAAATCTTTTGATATGTTATTTCATGACTAAATTGTAACAAGATTGTATAGTATTGGGGTGAACTCCTGTGTAAGTAAATGGATAAAGTATTAGTTAACTTCAGAACAACAGTGTCTTAATAGAAAATATTAATTCCCATTGGAAAGAAACCAAATAAGGGGTTTCACATTGTTCAGTTTTGGGACTAATACTTATAACAGAGTTTCCAGAATTTCCTATCTCTGTAAATTAATTGACTTGTAAATATGTATATGATATCAAAATGGTGGCAATTACAGAAAATATATGAGAACATTTAGGATTTGAATGATTACTTATGTTACATTATGGCCTGTTCTGTAAGCAAGGCGTTAAACTTTAATATTAAGAAAAGTAAGCTGATAATCTGTCAGTCTGTGTCAGTCTGTGTTGAAAGGAAATGTACAGGTTATAATGTTATAATAGGACAAGAACTGAAAATGGTATTTTATGTATGGGACACAGGTATTATTATTGGTACAGATTTTTACTTTGAAAGCATATAAGGTTAGCATAATGATTACAGTGCTTACCTCAAATATACAGATACAAGGTTTGATCCTCAATTTTGAGGGAATTGTCTAGGCTTAAAAGTGTCCACAAGGGGAGCTGCCCTAGTATGCACCTTTAAAACTGAATTCATATTCAAGACTATTGCATGTTATATAAATCAAATGTTAGATTGATTATAACACACAATTTATGTTTTTCTCATCTTATGATGGCAAATCTTAGACATCTTGAATCTATACAAAAGAGATTTACAAATAAATTAACAAATAATGATCAAAGGCATAAGAAGATTAATTTGTATAACATACTTTACAGACTTGTAAGAAGTAAATTATGTTTTTTGATTAGCAGTATCTTACTAATAAACATAAATATATATATATATATATATATATATATATATATATATATATATATATATATATATATATATATATATATATATATATATATATATATATATATATATATGGTTCCCCTTGACTTGATCGACACGCCAAAACACCAATGCTCAGAAGACCGAGTCCAGAAGACCGACGAGACAGATGATCGACAAGGTGAAATACCGACAGTCGAAACACCGACATGGGCAAGGTGTGAGCGCGACTCGGTAATGTGCGATAGTGAGGAATTTAGCATTAGGGAGCGGACAGGTAAGTGTGAGATAGTGAGGGATTTAGGGTTAGGGTGCGGGAAAAATGAGTGTGTGGTAGTGTCGGACTTAGGGTGCGGGTAAGGTAAGTGTGCGATAGTGACGGAGTTTAGCTTTAAGGGCAGGTTAAGTGAGTTAGGGTTAGGGTGCGGGTAGGGTAAGTGTGCGATAGTGACGGACTTTAGGTTTAGTGGTGAGTTAAGTGAGTTAGGGTTAGGGTGTGGGTAGGGTAAGTGCGCAGTAGTGTCGGACCTTAGGGTTAGGGTTTGGGTTACGGTTAGTACATGTATAGTTGTGTTTAATGTGTAGTTTACGTTTTGTGTGTCGGTGTTTTGTGTGTCGGCGTTATGGTGTTCGGTTTTGTGAGTTGTCGGTTTTGTGCGTTTTCGGTCTTTTGGTGTCGGTGTTTTGGGTGTCGACTTTGTGGCGTGTCGGTGTTGTGATAGGGATCCCTATATATATATATATATATATATATATATATATATATATATATATATATATATATATATCATGCCACAAACACTTATTATATTTAGATATATATATATATATATATATATATATATATATATATATATATATATATATATATATATATTTTTTTTTTTTTTTTTTATTTTACATTTGTTGACAGGGCTAGTCCAACTGGATACATGTCCATTTTCAGCAGAGGCCCGGGAAGAAAAGCTCCACATTTACAATATTATTTACAGTAATAGAGATTTTACAAAAACTGAGGTACATTACAGTTTTTACAATATATTGGATTTTTGCTCACAAATTTAGTGTGTATCGGGTATAGTTAGTCATAGAAATGAAATCACAAGTAAAACTTTTTGACTGTAAAGGCACACACTCTTTTTGGGTAACAGAAAAGTATCTAGCACATGCAGATTAAGATGATTATTACCCATAGGTAAGTGAGGTAGTTAGTCAGGGTTAGCATAACCATTGTGATTTAAGGTATGGTTTCAGTTTGCTTTTAAATAGGGTGATTGAGGAAAGGGAGGTTAGGTCACTGGGGGGGAGTTCCAAGTTTTGCCAATAGTATTAGAGAACAGAGAGTCACCAGCCAAATTGTTAGTTTTACCTATTTGCACAAGTTGTTTATAAGATGAGCGTAGGGTCTATAGGTTATTATAGGGGGTGATAAGATTTGTAAGTACTGGTGTGTTAGTAGGTTGATACAGGATATTGTGGGCAACTGTTATTTGGTTAAATATTAGAAGAGTTGGCAACTCTAACCATCCTAGCTGTTTCAGATTGTGACAATGATGGGTTCTGTAGGTAGACCCAGTTGCAAATCTGGCAATATTATTGTAGGAGACGGCCAACTTGTTCATGTTGCTTTTACATAGTTTAGTATATATAGGGGAGGCATAAAGTAGGGTAGAGATTAAATGGGTACGGGCAACAGTGGACCTGGCTAGTGGGGTCAGAAAGGGTTTGATCCTATAGAGGGAACCTAGTTTTTTGTTGACTGTTTTTATAGTACTGTTTATATGGCAATCAAAGGTAAGGTTGTTATCTATTAGTACCCCAAGTAGTTTTGTAGCAGGATCAGGACAGATGAGTAGTACCATTACATGATGTAACAGTAAAATTAAGTGTGGAGGATCTACGGGTGGGAGTAAATAGTAGAAGTTTTGTTTTTTTGGGGTGCAAGATAAGACATTGGTGTAGAAGACATTTCTCAACTGTATTAAACACATTTTTGGTTCGTGACTGTAGATCTGATGGAGTAGTGGCTGAGCATATTAATGTTGAATCATCTGCATATTGGATACAGGTAGCTTGAGGTATTGCAGCATGTAGGTCATTTATAAATATAGAAAATAAGAGTGGTCCTAGTATGGAGCCTTGAGGGACACAGAGGGTAGTCGGAAGGTTAGAAGATAAGTTGTTCTCCCATAATACAGCCTGTTGCCTGCTATTTAGGAAGGATTGGAACAACTGTATAGCCAATGTATCAACTGACAGGTTTTTGAGTTTGTTAATGAGTAGTTGGTGGTTTATCATGTCAAATGCTTTCGACAAATCAATAAAGAGGGCAGAGGATAGAAGCTCATTATTACGATTTTTATTAATATGGTCAGAGAAGGATAAAACAGCAGAGGTGGTGCTATGAAATGGTCTAAAACCATGTTGGAAGTTAGCTAATAAGTTGTTTTCTAATAGGAAGTTTAACAGTTGTTTGTGAATGCATTCCTCCATGATTGTTCCCAGTGGAGATAATATGGCTATAGGTCTATAGTTTGATAAATCCTTGGAGTTACCACCTTTATGCAGGGGGATAATATGTGAAATTTTCCAGATTGATGGGACGTTTCCTTCAGCAATGGTTCTATTAATCAGGATGGATATGGGGTAGGCTATGGCTTTTGCAGCTTTTTTCAGGCATTCTGCAGGTAGTAGATCTGCCAAGAGGGTGGTAGGTTTAAGTTTTTGAATGATGGTACAGATAAGGGATGTGGGAACAGGTTGAAAGTGAAATGATTAAGGTCCATTAGAGTTGGAGGTGGTGGAAGATGAGGTGTCAGGGGATAGATGATTGGCAAGAGATTGAATGGTCTCTGTGAAGAAAGTGTTGAAGGTATTGGCTATTTGCTTGGGACTACTGTGATCAGAACCTGAAGGGGTGGGTGTCAGTGATCGACCTGGGTGTAGAAGTTTATTGATGCCTGACCAGAATTTTTGTGGTTTGTTTTGGTAGATTTGTTGGAGCTGAAAGCAAAAATTACTTTTGTCCAACTGTATGTCTTTTTTTGATTTGTTTCTTAGCTGTCTGAACTTTAATTGATCTGCAGAGCTTTTAGTAGTGCACCAGTTTGCCCAGACTTTGTTTCTAAGAAAGATTTTTTTGTTTCATAGCTTTAGAAAGCCATGGGGCTGGTTTAACCCTAGTTCTAATTGTACTAGTTGGTGCATGGTGGTCAAGAATAGTTAA
Organism: Protopterus annectens; assembly: GCF_019279795.1. Lineage (NCBI taxonomy): Eukaryota > Metazoa > Chordata > Ceratodontiformes > Protopteridae > Protopterus > Protopterus annectens. Next base: position 953,895,742 of record NC_056744.1, read on the forward strand.
GCATTTAGAAGTGAAGTATATAACTGCTTCTTCTCATGGTAGTTGCTTCAGCGGAAACCAATCACATGCTTTAAGTTCTTTTTGAAAAGTGTCAGGGTTGAAATCTTTGTTAGATCCTATTGCCCTATATGTGGTTGAGTTTGGAATGTCACTCATTTCTAATTAAGAAGGTAAGCGAATGGTCACTTATGTCTTCAGGGAGGGTTCCTACTATGTAATTTTGGTGATGACTATTTATGAGGATCCAATCAAGGGTGCTTTCCTTGTTATTAATTTTATTGTTCCTTGTGGGGGATGTAATGGTTTGCGTAAAACCGAAAAGGTTTATATGGGTAGAAGGCTGTTCTGTGGTACAACTCTTCCAATTGATATTAAAGTCACAGAGTACTATGGTTTCTTGTGGGTGGTTTGTGGCAAGCCAACTAAGCATATCTTCTAGGGTGTTAGTGTTATTGCCTGGGGGAAGATAAATGCAGATGATATAGATAGATTTACATTTATTAAGCTGAATCTTGGAAATAAGGATTTCTGCATTACTGGCTAGGGGTGGATTAGAGTCTATGGAGGTCACCTGTAAACCAGATTTATATAGAATAACTACTCCCCCACCCCTTTTAGCTTTATGGTCTAGTCTCAAGATATTATATCCGGGTGGTATTACCTTATTGTCTGGTGTTGTTGCCTTGAGCCATGTTTCAGTGAGACATAGGATGTCAAATAAATGATTTATATATATATATATATATATATATATATATATATATATATATATATATATATATATATATGTTCACTTTATAATCTCAAAATTCTGAAATACAGAATTTCAGAATATCGAGATCATAAAGCCGAAACACCACAATCCCGAATGCCCATAACCACGAAATTCAAAATCCCGACACTTACATACACATACTCACATATACACAACTGCCCCCCACACACAAACAAAACTAACCTACACTAGAAACAAGCAGGAGGGCTTCACCTCCCTGCACTCCCCATGTGGGGGGGCTGTGCACCCCACACCCCTCTACTTATATATTCTAACTCCGAGATGACACAATCACACACACAAAGGCAGCTCACACCCACACATTTCACAGCCCCTTGCATGCACACATCACAACCAAAACACAAACTAACATACACTACAGCACATAACCTACACACTCATACAAACTTACCTGCACTTACATCCATTTATACACCGCAACACCAGAATCTTCGAACTTCAGGATTTAGAATTTTGCGCTTCTGGTGTTTCGCAATTGCGAGCATTCGGGATTAGAATCTCGGTAAACTGAAATTCGGTATTTCAGTTTTTTGAGATTCTAAAGGGAACCCATGTGTATATATATATATATATATATATATATATATATATATATATATATATATATATATATATATATATATATTATATGTATATGAGTAAAATCAATAAAATGGCTAGAAGAGGCAGCTATTGCTCACAATTGTTATAACATATTGGGAATAACCTATCAAGTAAAAAATGCAGAATCGTTGGCTTGCTTTATGTGAGGGTTGGACAAATATTCAATCGACAGAAAGTTTTTGTGTGGGATGCATGTGTCTGTACTATTTTGAGGATTCATGACTGAAATGCAGTAAGTTTTAATTGTATAGCTATGTAACTATATAGCAAATATTAGTTTTCACCATTTGTATGATAATGAGGTTATACTTTTCATTCGTCTACGGATCATTATAGCAATGCAAGGTATGCAAAGATTCTACTGCACATCACATGCATGCACCATGCACACCTGCTCATGCTAGTAAGCTGTGTGTGTACACACATAATGCAACCGTGATATGTTAGGGCACACTTTAGGAACTCATAGTCCCAAAGAGAAAATGATTCTCAGGCTGCCATCATCCTTTGCTATACATTTGCTGGGATGGCTGCTGATATTAACACCCCATAGCAGTCACCTGCCTAATTTAGAAAATGGAATAAAATTATGAATTATCTCTTCCAGGGAGTTATTCATGGGATCTTATGCAGGTCCTTTCAGGCACAGAAGCCAGAACCATAGACCGAAGGGGAGGGGCATCCCCCTACTTTTACAGCTGTAAAACCTATAGGCGGACCCATGCGTGCATTGCACGCTAACATAAATTCGAACATAAAAGTGCACAAAAAATAACTATGTTCTAGATCTAGCCTGCTGCTGCATTCCTGATCACATCAACCCTGCCACCAGAGTGAGAGTAAGGAGAGAGTTTATGTATTTTGGTTTCCCCCAAGGCTGTGGTCCATTTATGCAGGCTGGAAGGTGCGTGTGTGTGTGTGTGTGTGTGTGTGTGTGTGTGTGTGTGTGTGTGTGTGTGTGTGCGTGTGTGTGTGTGATGCCCCATTTACTTATGACTGGTGGTTAGAATTACTCAGGATCAAACCCTGTACCTTAGTGAGAGGAGCCTGTATTCTCTACCTACACCACCATTTGTGAAATGGGGAGTTTCATTTGTTCTTCTTAAAATTTGTGGTTTTCTGGCAAATCAGTGAGAATGTAATTCACTAAATAATGATAGCCCTTTAAGTTTCAGACTTCCTATCTTTTTTAGAAACACAAGGTAACACAAAACACTATTTTAGCAATGTTCTAGGATTATACAAGCAATATTTAAAATGTGTCCCTGGTTTTCGGTCATTTGCCCCCCCTCAAATAAATTTTGGCTTTTTCCAGATTTCTTCTGCTATGAAATTAAGATAGTTAGTTGTGTCAAGTGGATGGTGCAGTGGTAGTGTTATCACCTTACAGCCAGAGGTTTTTGGTTTGATTTTTGGTTGGGGTGCTTCTCTGTGGAATATGCATGTCCTCCCTGTGTTTGTGTGGGTTTCTCAGGGTGCTCTGGTTTCCTCCCATGTGACAAAGACATGTGTCCGGAGCATTTATCTGTGGGCCTCTGCTGAAAATTGGCTTTGTTCCAAGCTGGACTTTCCTGGTAAACAAATGTTAAATAAATAAAAAAATGTTGCTGAGAGCTTCAGGAGAAGAGAAGCTTACTGCTGCTTATTCCAAGGCAGTTTGCATTGTTAGTAGTACAACAGGTAATAGCCTTACTTTTGATGCAGAAGGCTGTGGGTTCTACTCCCACAGTATGCAGATGGATCATTGATACTGTACTCTGCTGTACTTTAAAGGGAGTGGATGCTGCAGTCCTGTGAATGTCCTCCTTTGAACCTGTTATCAATTTGCTATCCATTCCCTATGGCAATATTACCAGCTTATCGTGTTTTAATGTAACATAGTCAATGTATTCTTCAAGGGAAACAGCCACTTTATTTGTAGATGAAACAATGAAATATAAAGTTGTTTCCTAGCAGCAACCTCTTTATTAGTTAGAGATCCCTTTAGTGTGGAATTATTTAGATGACTTACTTCTGCAGAGATTTTGTATATTTACTGATATTGTTGGATTGCAATGACAGAAGTTTGAGTGGCCTTTTATGGTTGAAATTTTCTGAAATGGGTAGTTTTGTTATTGGTTCATATATTTTGTTTCATTGCTGACTAGAAGACTGTTCAAAACTTCAAATTTAAAAAACATTCTAACAACTGGTGCTGTATTATACAAGGAATATAATTTAAAATAATCAGGAAGATGAATCAAAGAATGCATACATGTATGCATGACCCTAAAAATGTGGTTGAAAACAACTCAGAGGAAAGTCTGAAAGGCTTAAAATCATGGGCAACTTTTAAGCTTTACTCTTGTTACCAAAGCAATGGATGAAGGTTCACATCACATTACTTTGACCTGGCCAAGCCTTTTGACACAATCAACTACTCAGTTGGAGTACAAAAGATGAATAATGTAGGAGCAAACACTTGCATCACTAGCTGGATTGCCAACTTGCTCACAGGATGGAGGAGATCAAAATAGGGGAAGAGACCAGTCACCATGGAGTCCCCCAGGGTTCAGTGCTGAGAATTTCTGTTTGGCATATACATCTCAAAAGTAAAAGGAAATACCAAAGAGCTTTGGCTGGCTAAGTTTGAGATGACTGCAATCTAGGAGCAGTTATTAAATCCCCAAATTACTTAACCATCATGCAGGAAGGTTTGTCCCAAACAATAACTAGTATCAAAATCATGACAATGCCCTCTGAGAACTGACCCAATTGTTTGACATTTGGGAACTTGTGTGTGCAGTGACCTAATTTTTGACCAACATGTGCCCAGAGTCATAAGAAAGCCTTTCTATATTGCACAGCTTATAAACAAATTGATTGTGACTAGAACTAGAGATGTTGTTGTCCCCCTTTACAAAGCTCTCATTAGGTCAATCATTTTGTATAATACCCACTTTGGCATGTATCTGTCCAGCCCCATGCAACAATTGGAATATGTTCAGAGATACCATACTTAAAAGGATACAAGTTCTAGACAACCACAAAGCATTCTATAGCTATGTCAAGAATCTCAATGGCAACACTCAGACCAGCTCTGAGTTAAAGCACAATGGCACTAAATATACAGAACCAACTGATATTGCCAACATCCTGGCAGATAGGTTCTGTGTTAACTTTACCCCTCTCTCATCCCTTAAAGGGCCCATCTCTATACCGGAAGAATGCAAAGTACCTGTAATCATGGCTGCACAGGTAAAAACACACTCTCCAAAGCGAAGAACACAGTATCCATGAGACCTGACAACATCCCAGGCTGCATTCTACATGAACTACAGAACAAACTGGCACCCCACCTAAGTACCATGTTCAGTCATAGCCTCAACTCAGGTTTTGTGCCCACTGAATGCCGCACACCAACGGTTATCTCACTCTACAAAGGGGGAGCCATCACGGACCCCGGAAACTACTGCCCCATTAGCCTGATGAGCATGGTCTGCAAGGCTATGGAGTGTATCATCATGGAACTTATAAACAATGACATTGGTAATCTCCAAACTCTGGACCCTACTCAGTTCAAGTTTGTAAAAGGCAGATCATGCCTCCTAATCCAGATAGACTTCTTTGAAGCAGTCACCAAAGCCGTAGATGAGGGTAAGGTGGCTCACACAGCCTATCTAGATTTTGCCAAGGCTTTCAACACCATCCCCCACTCTGGAATTATAGACAAACTCACTAAACTAGGTATAAATCCCTATGTCACAAGATGGGTTGCCAACTGGCTCATTGACAGAACCCACACTGTGAAAGTAGCAGACTCTAAATCCAACTTCAGACCAGTGACAAGTGGAGTACCACAGGGTTCAGTCCTAGGTCTTCTCCTGTTTGGTATCTACTTCTCTGAAGTACAGGCTAACACAGAAGGTCTTTGGCTAACAAAGTTCACAGATGACTGCAAACTAGGAGCCATAATCAAAACTCCTAATGATGTGGACATCCTACAAAAGGGCCTCACTGAGACAGGTGCCTTGTGTTAAAGCCATGGCCTCAAGCTCAATGCCAAAAAGTGCATTGTCATCTCTTTTGGTAAAAACTCTGTACCCATGAACTACCACATAGGCGGTAGTCTACTTAACACCGAAAGTGTGATAAGAGACCTTGGGACACAGGTGGACAGTAGTCTCTTCTTTGATACTTACAGTATTTAGGAAATCCTTCTACATGGCACACCTCATCACAAAAGGTTTCTCATCCAGGAAAAAAGAGGTCATTGTTCCCTTCGACTCATCACTCATTAGACCCATTATAGAGTACAACACCCCTTTTGGTATGTACCTCACAAAACATCTACAACGACTGGAAAGGCCACAGAAATACCTCACAAAGAGGATTACTGGCCTCAAACAGATGCCCTACGCAGACCGTCTCAAAAAACTCCAGCTTTACTCTGTCACATATCGCCTACTCAGCGGCGATCTCTGCCTAACATACAAAGCTATGTCAAACCCAGAGCTGCTGGACATGCTCCACGTAAAGAAATCCCAATCCCAACGAGCTAGAAGCTCTAGGGACCTAAACCTTGTTACCACAATAAACTGAACATGCTGGAGGGATAGTTTTCTGTCTCAGAGACTTCACATACTCTGGAACAAACTACCTATCTATATCAAAAAAATAGGCATAGCAATGGGTTCCCCATGTGGGGCTAGCTACGTCAACCTTGTCATGGCCTTCTGGGAGAGTGAATTCATATTCAACAAACCAGATATTTGTGGACAACTTTATTTTTACACCAGCTTCCTGGATGACGTCTTTATAATCTTTGACGGTGGCAAGAGCAGGGCTGATGACTTGGTGTCATACTTTAATAGTACTTGAGAATTTTTGTCATATGCACATAGTTTAGATACCTATAGGATGGCCTATCTGGATGTAGACCTTACCAAATATCTGGATAATAAATGCTATTTAGCGAAAATCTTTAGAAAAGCAACTTATTCAAACTCCTTTCTGCATTTCAGTAATAGCCACCCTTGGTATCAAAAGAAATCTGTAGTAAAAAAACAACTTGTTAGGGCGGCCCGTATGGTTTCACAGGATGCTGATTTTTAAGTGAATGTAACACTCTAAGGGAGATGTTTCTAAAGAGGGATTACCCGAGTTCTTTCATCAATACCATACAGGAGGAAGTTCAGAATAAAAGAGAACAAGGTTTTTATAAACCTATTTTAAGTGCTACATTCAGTAGGAATGAAGAACCATGTATCACAGTCAGTAGTGACACTAGTCACGTGGTTAGTATGATTACTCCCTTCAGTAGTGATGCCAGAAAGATCCTATCTATTTTGAGGAAGAACTGAGAAGTCATCAGGAGAGATCCTGATTTAGTTGGTAGATCCCAAAACATCCCCCGTATAATATACAAGAGGGGCTTCAATTTGAAAAACATTTTAGAAGTAAAAAAGATGGTACCTAATTTGAGGAGTGGAATGTTTAAATGTTCCATGTGTAACTTTTGCCAACACAAGGACATAGGGAGGGATTTTACCATCAGGAATATCACTTATAAAACTAAATTCAAATTCAATTGCCAGTCTAAATCAGTTGTCTACATGGCACAATGCCAAAAGTGGCACACGTTCTGCATCTGAAAAAATGATTGTAGATTAAGAGAACGTGTCTATGAGCATTTATACCATATGAGTCAACAAATGTAAATAAATAAATAAATGAGAAACCATAATACAGAAAATGCCCTAGCCTGCCATGTGCTTGCAAACCCTGACCATAGATTCAAGTTTAGAGTTATTGACTCAGTGGTACAAGATGGTCATGGGGGACCGGACTCATTACTTTTGGAGCATCTTGATCTCTGCTGGCAACTCCAAATTGGAGCTTGTTTCTTTCCAGGCCTTAATGAAGTATATTCTTTATTATGTATTCTCAAACTGAAAAGTTTGAAAAGATAAACTAGTGCACCTATATTTACAGTTACATGGGATACATGTAACATATAAAAAACATTTACTATATCCATTGAGGTCTAGACACACATTTTATTTATTTATTTTATACACTTATTTTATACATTTACTCCTCACAGTAAGACGTTGTCCTGTTCGATTCTCAGCTAAAGCGTCTTCTGTGTAGAGACGTGAATGGGCGTACCTTCGCTGAAGGTTGTGCGTCAGAGCTGGCAACTCAGAACATAAAAATCTACTGCCAATCATTAGCGGACCGGAGTTCCGCTGTGGTGACCCCTAACCGGGAAAAGCCGAAAGATACAACAACACAATTGTCACATATATAGTCTTATTTATATGTACCTAAATATATGTATGTGTATAAATATATATATATATATATATATATTTTTTTTTTTTTTTTTCATCCCCCCATCTTTTTATTTTATTTCATTTTATTGTATTGCTTATTTGCTAGAAAATGTAGTTTGGATGGGTTTAATGATACAACATAATGTGAAGATGGTATTTGTTCAACTATTTATATATTGCACTTTGCATCTTTGAGTTTTTATAAGTGTAAACCTAAATATGTATTTATGATAGAGTTATCTTGTGAATGATTTTACAGGGTAGAATGTGACAGGATAGTATCATAGTGTTTTATTCAAGTCCAGTGTTATACTCCTTTATTCTGATGTATTTAATTAATTCATTGAAAGATGCAAATCATGTGACTATTTACTCAAACATCATTGTATATTTAATCCTGAGTGTAACGTGCTTGTTTTATCTGAAGAAGTCCTACCAATGAGTAGGACGAAAGACGTTTAATTACATTTTTGTATGCTGTGGTGTACCTTTGGTTCAGCGTGGTTTAATTTTTCAGCTGGTCTTTTCATTTTCTCTAGTTTTTGTGTATTAGACTAAGGGAACAACACAATACTATAAGATTAACTGCTCAGCTTTGACTTCCCTAATGTTTAAAGATGTATGTTTGCAACTGGTTTAATGGTTAAATGTTTAATTAGATTAAGACTGAAGCACATAATTTTAGGATAAAAATGGTGACGTAACTGCACAACTCTGATTTTCTTATGTGTCAGATTATAAATATGTGTTTCTTATAAACACAAAATGTCATGATTACAGGAATGGGTGATTGGCTACCATTGCGAAGATGAATGGGACAAATAAAAAGGGCCTGGGAGTATACAAAGTTTGATTAAGCACTCACTATCTGGCTGTTATTGGTTTGAGACACTTTATAGAAACCACTTAATTCTAATGATAGACTACAGATTTACTGGTGAGTTTTATTTGGTGGTTAAGCACTAAGGCTGAACAGATTAATGGAAGATGAATAAATTAAGATTAGAGGATGTTATCTCTAAGAAACTTAGTACCATTTATAATTTACCATATTTGATTATATTTATATTACATAATTTAAAATCTGTAATTATTGGCCTATAAGTATTGTTTTCCTTTCAGGACTAATGTGTCTAAATATAAGTAAATGGGTTCCATACACTAGATTGAATTTTCACTAATTCGAAATAGTGCATGGAATGCTCACTGCAGCGAAAGTGCACTTAATCGAAAGTGCACTTACGCGAAGTTCAGTACAACGAACGGGTGTTGTACTGAACTTCCGTGCAGTACTCACAGACCTTAAGGTTAGGGCACGGGTCATAGTACAGGCTATCGCCTTATCATGACCCGTGCCCTAACCCTAAGGTCCATGATGACTGCAGCGCAGTGAAGGACATAGCTTTACTAACTATCCCCTAACCCTAACCCGTGCCTTAACCCTGAGGTCTGTGACTATTCACACCATAGTGGAGGGGATAGCTTGTTTTTTATGTCCTCCACTGTGCTGGGGTGTTTTCAGTGAAGTGCACTTACACAAAAGTTCACTTTCGTTAAAGTGAACTTTCGCAGAAGTGAGGCTTCCTATTACAAGTTCGAAGTAGTGAACTTTCATTCTTGTAATAGGAATCCAAGTAAACAGGAAGGATCTTAAATTAATGCTGATGATTAATAACATTGGTTACCAAACTATGGACAATGTAGCATGTACAGATGATAAGGTTTTTGAAAAAGCTTTTACACCTTTTAAAGATTGTGAGAGGTTGTGATGTGGGCGTATGATCCCATCTGGGATGGTAGAGTTCTGCAACCATTTGTGATAGATACTGTAATATGATGAGATACGATAAATATTGTACATAAGAAATGTTGGATTCAGCAGAGTGGTGAACTTATGGCTGTTAATGTTTATAATTGCTGTGGAAAGCTGTATATGCTAAGAGTATAGCATTAATAGTGTAGGTGACAGTGCTTCTTAAGTGATAAATACTGTTTTGAAATTAAATATTGCTTCTATAAGGGGTACCAACTAAGAAAAGATAAAGAATATATGTTAATTAACTTGATAAGAAATGGCAAGCAATTTAAAACATGTATCATGGTTCATATTATTGAGCTAAGTTAGTTCTATGACTTGGGAAGATCAGAAAATTAAGGTTGCTGGCATCTCAAAGTCCATAATTCTAAAGCCAAATGAAATTTAGAAAATCAAAGCTTGATGTATAAAAGATTATCCAACTATGAGCATCAGGTGGTGCGATTACTTTGAAAGGTATAAATTAAAGATGCAAAGTTACTGTTTCTGTAACAAAGACGATTTATGAAAATAAAAATTATGATTGTCTCTCGCTGTCGCTTGCTCTCTCTCTCTCTCTCTATATATATATATATATATATATATATGTATATATATGTATATATATATATATATATATATATATATATATATATATATATATATATATATATATGTGTGTGTGTGTATATGTATATATATATATATATATATATATATATATATATAGATATATATATATGTGTATATGTACATATATATATGTATATATATATATATATATATATATATAGATTCACTTCATAATCTCGAAATACTGAAACATCGAATTTCAGTATCTCGAGACCATGAAACCGACTCCAGAAAACACAGAAACTACAAAACCCCGAACCCAAAACCACAAAATTCAAAAACCGAAACAATCGGCATACACCTCACCACACATACACCAAAACACCCACACCACAATTTAAAACACAAAACTACACACGTACACAACTCATACACACATAAGCAGGGGGGTAAGCCCCTCCTGCACCCCCCACACCCCCAACTTATATATACTAACTCTAAGATCGCACATACAAGAAAAAAAGCAAATGGATGGGAGATAGGAAATTCACCCCAGGGATCACTTCTGTGACTCTGCTCGACAGTTGCACAGAAAATAATTTTCTTGGGTGGCGAAAGCCAGGGTACCTTTTGGCTAGGCGTATATATTAAGCCCTAGGGCCAATAGCCTAGTACCTACCTATGAACCTATGAACCAAACTCACACACTCACATTTCCCAGTCTCACACACAGACACACACACACACACACACACACACACACACACACACACACACACACACACACACACACACACACACACACACACAACATATCAGCACACTCACATACACTCTACCTCCCACTCAAAACCCTTAGAAAACACTCACTTACCTGGCATAACACCTAGATCCACACACGGCACCAGGCACCATCAACACACAAACCCAGAAACAACGTAGCTTAATTCCATAACAGCGAATTTGATATATTCGAATTCACAATTATGAACTTTTGCTATTTTCAACATTCAGCTTTATAGTCTCGAGATACTGAAATTCGACATTTCAGTATTTCGAGATTATAACCCGTGGTGGTGGTGCTGCGGTAGCGTTGTCGCCTCACAGTAAGACGCTGTCCGGTTCGATTCTCAGCTAGAGTGTCTTTGCTTGGAGACATGCGTGAATCGGTGTACCTTCGTTGAAGGTTGTGTGTCAGGGCTGGTAACTCGGCACGTAAAAATCAACTACCAATCATTAGCGGATCGGAGTTCTACTGTGGCTACCCCTAACCGAGAAAAGCCAAAAGACACAACAACAACAACAAAAGTATTTTGAGATTATAAAGTGTTCCTATATAGATATATATATATATATATATATATATATATATATATATATATATATATATATGTATATATAAATATATATATATATATATATATGTGTGTGTATATAGATTATATCTGTCTATACATATATCTGCATATATGTATATATATATATATATATATATATATATATATATATATATATACATTGATCTATGCCACTAACTCAAACCAGAGAAACACTGAACCTCAAAACAGTGAGCCAATAAATTCAGACCAGCATAAAATCAAGACAAAAAAAATAACAAAAGCAAGCCTTCCCACACTCTCTGCTAAGTATGTATACTAATTCTCTAATTGCACTACTGTGGATAAAGGTTCAAATCCAATTGATCCACTGCTTTTAATATTATGCTAGTTTGAGTTTACTGGATTAGTGTTTTAAGGGTCTATGTTTCTGTTGTTCAAAATTCTCAGTGTGTGTACGTATATATGTGTGTGTGTGTGTGTGTGTGTGTGTGTGTGTGTGTGTGTGTGTGTGTGTGTGTGTGTGTGTGCGTGTGTGTGTGTGTGTGTGAAAAAGGTTTAAATGACCACATTTCTATTGTTCCAGCACTTAAGATCCTAGCCACGGACCTCAAAATTATAAATTAACAGAATAATATAATAAACACAATGAAATAAAGGAAGGTGGGGAAAGTATTTTTGATAATATGATCTATTGTTTTCATTTGATGTTTACTTGAAAATAGTACTTATTCAATATGCACTTACATTTATATTTATATTTGTATATATATATATATATATATATATATATATATATATATATATATTTATATTCATATTTATATTAATATTTATAAAAATTTTATATATTTTTTATATATTATATATTTTTGTATATATTTATTTATTTATATATTCACATACACACATAATTATATATTTATATTTATGATTATATATGGTTCATCTATTTTTTACATAGTATTTTAAATATTTTTAATATATTAATTTTTACATATATATGAATTCCTTCACATCTTTTAATAAATTATAAATTACATATTTATATGAATCCAGATAACTATTAGTATAAACACTTCGCTGTTTTGGTTTATTATTAAAAAATGGCATCAAGGTATATGCATATGATGTTTTACTATTTATACATTTTTATTATATATAATTAAAGCTGTGTGATACTTAGATTTCTTATAAACATTTGTATCTTTATTTTTTGATGAAATTTTGAATTACAGGTCCCTGGGTTCAGGTCATATTTCATAGATTTGACAAATAACTTAAGCTTCCTTCATATAGAAAACTACATTTTTTATTTTTATTTTTATTTTTACTTTGAAGTATAAATCATTTTTTTTAATAGGCTTTATTGATTATTTGCAGTATGATGTTGATTATTTGTAGTATGATGAATTATTGTCCTAAGTATTAAGAAAAGCGCCTTCATTTGTATTATGTTTTTAATGTATGAATGTGGCTTTAAATGGAAAAAATTTTAATAGGGCAATGGCTTTATTGCCTAATGATTTTATTGCTTAATGATTGTTATTTAATGAAATTTGATGAATATAAAAGGAAAGCTGAGGGTCAACAATTTATTCTGATGAAGTCTCCGTTTGTGGAGACGAAAGCACTTAATCGATTTCGTTTTGGGATGTGTTTTACTTTTATGTAATAAAAGGATTTATTACATTTTGGAGTGATTTGCCTGCATTTCTGGAAGTTGGGATAACCTTCATTGTGCCGGACACCTTTTTGTTTATTTGGTTGCTGTGCCTTTTTTCTTCAAACCAGAGAAACACTGAACCTCAAAACAGTGAGCCAATAAATTCAGACCAGCATAAAATCAAGACAAAAAAATAACAAAAGCAAGCCTTCCCACACTCTCTGCTAAGCATGTATACTAATTCTCTAATTGCACTACTGTGGATAAAGGTTCAAATCCAATTGATCCACTGTTTTTAATATTATGCTAGTTTGAGTTTACTGGATTAGTGTTTTAAGGGTCTATGTTTCTGTTGTTCAAAATTCTCAGTGTGTGTACGTATATATGTGTGTGTGTGTGTGTGTGTGTGTGTGTGTGTGTGTGTGTGTGTGTGTGTGTGTGTGTGTGTGTATGAATGCTTTTTATAACCAAAACCCCCAATGTTGGCATTTATTTTGTTGACACATTTTGATCAACAAAACAAATGGTTGACAGGAGTGCAAAATCCACAAACCCTTGGGTTGGGGAATATATTTCAGAGTTAGTATAAGTAATTATCAGAAGGTATATGGTAAATGGGTACATGAAGACTTAACTCCCTGCATAAAAACATACTTTTGTTTTGCATGGTCTAAGGTTGCACCTCGGAACATACATAGTACAGTACTGATATATTTTTTTCAGTCTTTTGTCGTCGCTGTTGTTAGTGTCAATTTAATAAAGTTTAGACTTACTTCAGTAGCTCCACACACACACACACACACACACACACACACACACACACACACACACACACACACACACACACACACACACATGTGCGGATGTGTGTGTGTGTATATATATATATATATATATATATATATATATATATATATATATATATATATATATCTATGTATGTTATATATTACATTCACTGTAACCAATTACCCAAGGTAATCTGGATAGCTTTCTATGTGTACTTCTAAGTGTACCACTATAGAGTCTGTAATAATCACTTTCATTACTGACATCAGTGGTATTGGCAGGCCCAGAATCCATACACTGGAACATATGTTCCAGTAACATACATTTTGCTAATATGATGTATCTGATAAGAGAATTAAACAATGGGCTGTGAATTATTGGCATAATATAAATCAAGGAATGATACACTAATTTTTGAAAATTCAAATTGCTATGGCTCATAAATGGTGCAAACATTTTGAAAACAATAACTGTTTTAAGCACTTTTGAAAGAGATGTATTAACTGGCCAAGAAAACTCAGTATTCATTTCATGCTAAGACAGTCTAGATCCTGACTAACTTCATTCCTTTCACCCAAATCAGATCTGTAGATTATAGCATGTGCCGTGTCTAAAGTTAACAAGGCATGACTCTGCTTTAACACCTGAACAGCACGTAAACATTGCTCACAATACTTCCACTCATTCAACACTGCATGGTCAAACACTTCTGTTGTATGGTGGTCCTGGTGATAGTGGTGTGGAATAGACAACATGAAGGTCATCCAAAAGAGGAGCATGTGCTAATATAATTAAAATGATGACATTGCCCTTATAAAAAAATACAGCTATCCTTTCTTGGGGAAAAACTATAACAGATGAACATTGTTCATAAAGTATGTATGAATGAAAAAAATGAATGAACGTTTTTGGTATTCAGCGTTAAGTTCATATTCTGTGAAAGAATGAAGGAAAATGTTCACTTCATTGTAACTGCTGGAATTCAGGTGTCGGAATGTCAGTTGTGAATGGGATTTTTTCTTTTCGCGATTTCATCTCCACTGCCTGTGTGCCAGTGTTCTTGAACAGCTGTTTAATTATATAAATCAATATGTTTTTGCTACTGGCTCGTCAGTAGGAAAGGCTGGTATTTCAAGGAAGGAGCCTTCTGATACTTGTGATATAAATCTGTCAGAAGAACTGCAGATAGATACATAAGCAGAAGTAATGCTATTTTTTGAATGTAGATGTGAGTTTCAGACATTTTTTTTTCTAAGAGTAGTGCTTTTCCATTTTAAAGTTACAGCAGATGTCAGACATTACAATTTTTTTTCAAAGTTATGGGCTTCTTGCAATATAATATTAATGTCATGGGTGTTTAAAAATAAACTAATTTACTGAAATGTTGAGCTGTGCCCCAGATGATTATTAAATTTAGAAAATGCTGCTGACTAACTTTGGTTCTTATAGCAATGATCTTTCCTGATCCATTTTGTAAAGACATAATGATATATTGCCATGTTCTTCAATAATTGTTAGTGATCTTCCAGGTAATATTATTGAGACCAAGATGTTTGCATACCCTGACACACAGACCAATTTCACACTCCTAATTTTTTAACTTTCAGAATTTTAAAAATGACTCCTGGTTAGTATTATAGCCTTTGGCATGTCACTAAACAACTGACCAGAGAATCTTTCTTCCAGCCATATGCGTCAGGTGCATCTTTGTTCTGAAACCAGAAATGTTTTCTAATACAAATCATTGTAGCATCTCACTTCCTTGTTCAGGAAATTGTATACGTTTGCATACTGCCATCTTACAGTAGATGTAATAGTAGCCCCAAAACACAAAAAAGATATCTGGTGAAGACAGATACATATTCAAATGAATACCAGCAAATAGAAAATATGGGACTGCACATGAGAAGATTTTAAATGCTTGTTTGTAATAAAGCACTCTTTAAGGTTCTGTCTTCAATTACTTGTTTTCTGGTATTAATTTAGATGTGCACCTGCCTGCTTCACTTTGGGTGTATGTGGACATTATATTTCTAAAACAGACACAGGCTGTTTTGAAATACGCTGTTCTTCTCAACTTCTCTTCTCTCCTCTCCTCTCCTCTCCTCTCCACTTCTCTTCTCTTCTCTCCTCTCCTCTCCTCTCCTCTCTCTTCTCTCCTCTCATCTCCTCTCTCTTCTCTTCTCTCCTCTCCTCTCCTCTTCTCTTCTCTTCTCTTCTCTTCTCTTCTCTTCTCTTCTCTTCTCTTCTCTCCTCTCCTCTCTCTTCTCTCCTCTCCTCTCTCTTCTCTCCTCTCCTCTCCTCTCCTCTCCTCTTCTCTTCTCTTCTCATCTCCTCTCCTCTCCTCTACTCTACTCTCCTCTTCTTTTCTCTTCTCTTTTCTTCTCTTCTCTTCTCTTCTCGTCTCTTCTCTCCTCTCCTCTTCTCTCCTCTCCTCTCCTCTTCTCTTCTCTTCTCTTCTCTCCTCTCCTCTCCTCTCTTCTTCTTGTCTCTTCTCTTCTTCCCACTAATACTGCACCAGTAATGAGAACAATATCATTGCTGCAGATGAGAGGACAACAAAGCATGTTTTTTTCTCACAAGAACAGTAACATAACCACCTTTTTCACCAGGCATTCTCAATCCTATGCTATATAAACTCAATCCGCAACTAAATTAACCTTTACACAGATATTAATTTTCTCCTGGTACACAAGCAAGGTCTTAACAATGCTTACACTTGTAACAGAAGTAAATTTTCTCCCACTTTTTCTTTTCACCAAAGTCCTCTGCTTATGACTACTTTAATTGTCCAAAGACAGTGTGACAATATAACCTTCACTCAGTATAATTGGATACACTTTTAAGAGCCTCATAGTAACTGACTGGTGGTAGTGAATCTACCTTATAGTCTGGGCATATCTGGTAGAACGGATAATCTGTGCCAGCCTTTCCCAGGTGTGTGTGTGTGTGTGTGTGAAAATTAATTCTCAAAGTGTGTCTGTGTCGGCTACTTGGAGCAGGAACATGAAGCACTGGTTTCACAGAGAGACTGGTGGAGGACTTGGCTTGGGCATTCAGCTGAGGACTTAACTCTGCATCTTTGCCAGTGGGGAGCCTTTCTGGGGACCTGGAGAGGCAGAGAGAGATACCCAGACCCCAGGCTGAGTGTGTTCCCTGTGTGCTTTTAAGGAAAACTGTGCTTGAATCAGAGGGGTCTGCATCTGGAAATACTGAATGTATCTATTTGTATTCCATGTGAACACCCTCTCCAGTGTCAGTGGTTAGGATTCAGCCTCCTTGATTACTGGCCCAGAGTGGAGAATGTCTCTCACACACACACACGCGCGCACACACACACACACACACACACACACACACACACACACACACACACACACACACACACACACACACACACACAGACACACACACACAGACATGCATACACACACTCATTTATACACACATATGTATACATACATGTAAATACATGAAAAAAAGATGGATATATAGAAAATGCTAGGGTGTACTATTATTTTGACTTACTTTCTTGGCTTATTCTGCTTCCTTATTCAGCATTCTACCTTAACCATGCAGTAATAATCAGCAAGAAGAAATCCTGTTTGAAACATTTGTAAGCTGTAATTTATTGCATGAAACCTGCATTTGCGTTCAGCAAAATGTGGTTTGTGAAGAAAGCTATCAAGGTGATCAATAGATTTAATTTGATTTTAAACATTCCAGGATCTGGTATTGCTTACAAATAGCTATGCTTCGTGGTTCATACCATATTCCATTATTTTGTTTACAAAATTTTATTTAAGAAGTGAGCAACAAAACATTTCTGCATTGGCTCTATATATATATATATATATATATATATATATATATATATATATATATATATATATATATATATATATGGTTCCCTATTAGATGAATGAATGCTTAAAATGTCGAGTACGACATGCTCGGCAGCTTTTAAGTGAATGTTCAGCTAAATGAAACCTAAGAATGTAGAAACAAGGAGCTTTGAAAAGTTATAGTTGG